>NC_136503.1:89554842-89894842 GCF_053919585.1 Euprymna scolopes | reverse complement strand
GTTTAAAAGTTAACAAACAAAACTTAATCTCTAAATCGAATAAAACTGTTTATTTCGTGTTACAAAAATGCAGTGGAAAATGTTGAAAAATCAACTTTCATTTAAAATTACAAATCCGAATAAATCAACTTTAAAATAATTTCTAAAATGTAATGATCGGTTTTTAAAAAATTTCAACGATAATTAGTACATTTAAATATTAAAGCCCAAATTAAAGAAAATGTATATAGTTTTGAAACTATAATATGCATAATAAGTCAATAAAAGTTGAAACAAAGAACGTGTGCAATTATTGGTAAACACAGATCCTATTGATTTCCACAAAAGTAAAATAGTTTCGTTTAATTAATTTAATTTTGTTGCAATAAAACAGGAGATGCATATTTAATTAGAATATTTTTAACATTCACAAGTAAGAATTTATTTATTTTTTCTAAAATACTTTCATATTTACTTGGTATATATTTTCTTAAAAAAATACTCTAAAATTATTGATAACGTTTGCTTAGGAATGTTTTGCTTAGATATTGAAATAAACGGGTGTAAAATGTTCTTCAAAAAGTCAATTTGAGCAATTAAATTACTCGATTTAGTCTTGATTTTTTTTATTCATTCCAAAATAAGCAAAACCAATTCTTTATTAATGATTAATTAGAATTCAAATTTCTAAGAAAGTATTAACTAATGCAATTAATGAAATTACTTTTTATTTTTTCGTCGTTCTGTTCATCCATACGTCTTTAAATTACTTGTCATAATTATCATAAATTACTTGTCATAATTATCATAAATTACTTGTCATAATTATCATAAATTACTTGTCATAATTATCATAAATTACTTGTCATAATTATCATAAATTACTTGTCATAATTTTCATAATATTTTTATAAATTATTTTATTTTACTTTGTGGCACAGGATCTCCGTTTAAAAAAAAATATTTTCAAGATGTAACTTTTTCCTTCATTTAGAAAAAAATCTCACGTTGATGTTTGCGTACAAGAAAACTATTATAATATTACAGTTTAAATTTCCCCGAAAATTGTTATCATTAATATCACATAAGATATTTTGACAATTACATTATTTTTTTAATGAAAATATAAACAATGCTTTATTCAGTGAAAATTTCGTTTATTTTAGACTCTGGCTTTTCGAGTTATATTGATTTATTTAACACATATTTAGGGTGTTTCCATCCCCACGAGCTTATGTTCAAGCAAGGTTCAGCACGAATCATTGTCTAGATCACTCAAGAAAAACGACGGACAAGGCCTTTTATAGAAATGCTTGACACGTCTAATATTAATCGCATACATTGAATCTGCCCGTTCAGAGATTAAAATTTTAAACTAAGGCGTGACGTTCCAACAAAGCGACGAATTAATAAGAAGCATGCACACATAAGTAAAGTCTTATCGAACTAGCAATCCTCTTACAATAATACACTTGTATATGTGACGTCATCTCTTGTGGTACCTGGTTATCTGAAATTGCAGTCATTCTTTCAGCTCCACAACGAAGAATGTTTTCAACTGTCTAGTCGTGGAATTCTGTGGTCAAATAAAAGCAATTCCAGTTTGCGGTGAAATTTCTTGAGCTTGCCTATGTATACTTATCAATATAGCGTTACCTTGATTACTTTCAGTATTGATTCGCTTCGGCCTTATTTTCTATTATGCATGCAAATTCATAAAGATACACGCAGACACACACGCACACACAATTGTTGCCATTTTTGTTATTGCTTTTATAATATTGACACTTACATATATTCATATATCTTGTAACGAACTGAGAGAAACATAATTCCCATTCACAAGTGCAATGCCCACACATGGTCAGCGTGTATATATATATATATATATATATACATACATATATATATATATATATATATTTATATAAATTCGTATTCCTGTTTGTCTATTTGTTTGTTTGTTTGTTCACAATTTAATTAATATATACAAAACGTGTCTAACTTACATCTTTCATTTATTTCTATATATAGTATGATAATTGCAAAAATACACAATTAAGAGATCACCTTATTTGCATATGACATTAAGATAAATTGATTTTACTAAATAGCTGTAATATTTTTAGCGAGAGAATTATTTAAAGTATTCTATTTCAAATTGTTATTTAATAAATTTAAAAAAAAAACATTTATAGTGATAATATATTTAATTTAATTTGGAATTATATTTCCAACAGCGAATTTTTTTTAATTTTAAGTTATTTTCCCCTAAATGCTATCCATAAAAAGCAAATGTTCACCAAATATCATTTGGTAATTTCATTAAGTTTTTAGCTGTAAAAATAATTCTGTGTAGATTGAAAAATCTTTGGCTTTTATTGTTTTTTTTTTTAAATATTAAAAAAAGAAACACTTTCGAAAACAAACTGAAAAGATTTCATGTGTTTGTTTTATTTCATTTCTTAAACGGAATTCCTTAATACCTGAAAAATGAAGATCTACTGCCCCCTCTAAATTTCACAATTTACACTTTTTTTCTGTTTTCACGTTAATTAAGCGATTACAAATTTAACTTTCTAATTAAAAAAGTTAACTTTATACGACGTGACCCAGCGTCGTTTAACCCCTAAAAACGGAGATCTACATTTTTTCAGCCTACTACATTTAAACAGCTTTTATAAATATTATGAGAGAAGAAATTTTGAAAAAAAAATAAAAGGCATGTCATCAAAAACTATTTGATACTTGAACCGAATTTTTAAAATATGAACAATAAGGACGATAAACAGGGTTTTAGTACGTCACACATAAAATTATTTTGTTTTTCTTACATATACTATATTGAACAAGTACTTAATTTCTTGAGTAAAATACTGTGCAAATACCAAATTTCTATTTTAAAAATGAAATCATTTACGTAATGTTCTTTAATGCTAATTTTTCCGTGAATCAAAGGTAAGAGATTTTTTGTTTTTTTCATCTGGGTGCTATATTTAAGAAACACCTTATTTCTTATATAAATGTAATACTACTCTGTTATATTACGTGATTATTGGTTTAAATAAATTATATGTACACCAAAGTAGGGTGTTTTGTGTTTTTCATATGAGTCTTATACTGCACAAGTGCCTTATTTCTTGGATAAAATTCTGGACAAGTAGCTTATTTCTAATTAAAAATAAAACTACTCTATGATTTTACATAATTTTCTCTTTCGCTAACTTTTCCGTATGTCAGAGGTAAGAGCTTTTTTTTACATCAGAGTGCTGTAAGACCTTATTTATAAATAAATACTACTCGAATAAATAATAAAAAATGTCAAAATAAATGTTATACTACTCGAATATATTACATGTTGTTCGATTTTGATTACTTTTATGTACGTCACAGGAAAGATTTTCTTTGTTTTTCATACGAGTACCATACTGTACAAGCACTTTCTTTCTTGGATGGGGCAATGTAAATGCACCTTATTTCTTATTTAAAAAGGAAAAGGTCGATAATTTTATTTGATTTTATGCTGTGCTAAATTTTCTATAGGTCAGGTATAAGAATTTGTATGTTAATCTGGGTTCTATAGTGAAGAGGGACCTTATTTCTTATTTAAAAGTCATACTACTTGAATATATAACGTTATTTTCGCTTTAATAACTTTTATGTACATCACAGGAAAGATTTTCTTTGTTTTTTCATATGAGTACTATAATGCACAATTACCTTATTTCTTGGGTAGACTTATTGTATAGATAAATACATTAAAAAGTAAGTGATCATTGCATGTGACTTTTAAAATATGACATCAATACAAAAGAGAAACATATACAATACTTAAAATTCATAATGATCAGTTAATTAGTTTAGGAATACATACGCATATATAAATACATACAAATATATAAATACATACAAATTATAAATATATACACATACTAAAAATTCATAATGATAGGTTTATTAGTTTAGATGTAAATCCAATACATAGAAATACATAATCATATACACATTCTAAAAATTCATAATGATCTGTTAATTAGTTTAGAAGTGAATCCAATATATAGAAATATATAATCATATATACATACTTAAAATTCATAATGATCCGTTAATTAGTTTATGAGTGAATCTAATACATAGAAATATATAATCATATACACATATTAAAAAATTATAATGATTGGTTAATTAGTTTAGGAGTGAACCCAATACATAAAGATATATAATAATATACACATAACTAAAAATTCAAATTAGTTTAGAAGTGAAGCCATATAAACAAATATATAATCATATACGCACACTTAAAATCCATATACACATACTAAGAATTCATAATAGTCGGTTAATTAGTTTAGGCGTGGATCCATTATATACAAATATATAAACATAGACACATACTTATATTTCATAATGATCGGTTAATTAATAAAGAACTGAATTCAATACATATCAATTCATGTTTAGGGAGGAGATAATGTCAGGTAAGATTGTGAAAAATATGCAGTCATCGTAACTTATCTATACCTAATTTTTGGAATCAGCAGTTTTTCCATGTGATATTGGAATATGGCATTGTCAGTGTCGAACATCATAAGGATTTTTATGTATAGGAGAAGATAATGTTTGGGAGGAAACTACGCTATATAATACGGTTACTTGGTCTTTTGGCTAAGATCAAAGTGTAATATCTGTCTCAGTTTTCGAGTGACTGCATGCCCCTCCTCTTAAGAAGAGTTTTTGCAATTACTACTATGAGGCCATTACGGACGAAAATAAGAACTCAGCATTATTTGATTTATTTACGTGATATTTGGGATGTAACAAATAAGCCCTCAGCGTTATTTGATTCATTTACCTTATTATAGTAATCAGCAGTTTTTCAATGTGATTTTTGGAATATGACATGTAGTGTCAGTGTCATACATCATAAATATTTTAATGTACTTTTTAATAGGGGAAGATAATGTTTGGAAGGAAAGTCCGCTATATAATACTTGGTCTTTTGACTAAGATCAAAGTGTAGTATCTGTCCTTCAGCATTCAAGAGATTTAATATTTACCCCCATAAGCAGAGTACGGATATCATATTTGTACTAATACTAAAGATAATGGCTAGTTAAAGTGTAGTATATGTACTTTGCATTCAAACGATCTTATCCTCCCTAAACAAAGTTAGAATATTATATTTTAGTAAATGCTAAACAAAATAGCCAGTCAAGTTTTCGAGAAGGGACGTCATTTCCGGTATAATGACTCGCCAGTTTTCAACTGATACTAAAATCCATTGTTTGTTTTTTAACACATTGCGACTTCATTTTGTGCTTCTTATATATTTGGAATATGCCAATTTCGTTACATACATCAAAAACATTCTGTTTTATTTTTTTTTAAATAAAAGTGTCTTTGTAAAATTATTACAGAATAACATTAAAAGTCAAGAATATCAGAATGTAAAAAAACAAAAACAAAACAAAAAAAAACGAAAGAGATCGAAATTGTAACACTAGTAATCGTAGCTGATCAGGCTATCTACTGCATCAAACGGATAACCGATCCTAAATGTGTTGTAAAAAAAACAAAACAAATAGATGTCTGTTTTACAGGATGTACGCATGCGTAGAACGACGCTATTGCGCTACGCTTGCCGAGTTGTGACTCCTTTCCATTTTGACCCCTGTTATGAACCTTTTTAGCAATTACTTTAACGGAGTAAATACCTCTGATAAAATTCTGCACCAAAAATGCAATCTTTTAAGCTACTACATGTCGTTCAGTGACCTTCCGTTTGGGAAGAGATACAATTTGCAAAACGGAAACAGACACACAGACAGACAAGCATAGTGAGATTTATATATTAGATTATTTGATGCTCATCTAAGAAGCAGACGGCCAAGCGTTTGTGCTTTGTGTGGCTATACAAACAAATAATCCACTCTCACATCGGAAACGTCCTTCTGTCCTGTAGGCTGCGAAGAAAGAAAAAGCAAAAAGACCCAAGATGGCGTCCATGATCTTTTAAGGCCTTCGATCTTGTACAGTTCTCGCATGATTACATAACCCACCTGCTAATGCGGCATGCTGGACACGATAAAAGCAGGTCGCTGGGAGAAGTTAGAGGGAGTGTTCAGACCTGCGTACCGTGAACAGTGCTCCGCGTTTAATAAGACTTTTTGATACAATCCGTGTAGTGAAATTTGCTTTGCGCCCGGTTAGACCTTTTCTTTTTTGTTTTTGCTGTTTCCAATGTGGCGGTATTGGAACTTAGCCCATAACTGTTTGGGAAATGTGTAAGGGGGCAGGACGTCAGCGCCACTCTGCTTCCCGGACAAGATGTAAGTGAGGCGCAACCAACAATGATTATATATGTAATAAGCCAAGGGCCCTACTCAGCTCTCCTTGATTTAGGCTGCTCACATACGATACATACCATAGTGAACGCCAGACTATGTCGAACCTGGAATAAGAAGAGCAAAGTCATCACAATAGGCTGTGAGACGCAGGCATGCTATGGAGCTGGAACCATACATATCCATACAAACTCCGGTGTGGCCACGGAAATCGATGTGTTGCTGACGCAAGGGGGTTTGATGGGGTCCGACTTTTTGCTAGGATATGATGCCATCAAGGCGCTGGGGGGGAGTTGTCATTGAACGAGACGGGAGCATGCGCTTTTTGGAAGCCGCAGTGTGTGCTGCGGTTCACATCGATCAGCCTGATTTCAAGGTGGACTACGACTATCTACAGAAGGCCTGGAATGCATCATGGAAGTAGACTGAAGGAAGGGCGCCAAACGAACTTAAAAATCGCAGTACCGCATACCTGACGAGGCTCGTGATGAATACGCGCAAGAGCTTGAAGCGTGGGTCCGAGATGGATAGTTTATCCCTTACACTGGCGACAAGCTTGGACCTCAAAAAGGTCTGATACCCTTAATGGCGGTGATCCAGCATTCTAATTCGAAAGTGAGACAGGTGCTGGA
The DNA here is from genome assembly GCF_053919585.1 of Euprymna scolopes. NCBI lineage: Eukaryota > Metazoa > Mollusca > Cephalopoda > Sepiida > Sepiolidae > Euprymna > Euprymna scolopes. The sequence goes on along the minus strand of NC_136503.1, from coordinate 89,887,884 downwards.
CTATCGTGAACTCAACAAGCATATTGAGGCTTACACTGCTGATGCTTACGTGTACGCCAACAACCTGGGAGAATGGCGCCAGGAAGGCTCCAATGTGCCAATATTAGATTTGCGAAGGCCTATTTGCAGGTGCGAGTGGATGAGACGTTGTGGCCGTTCCAGACAGTATGGTTCCAAGTTCGGAGATATTGCTTGGCACGGCTCGGCTTTGGTCTTAATGTGGCACCACATATCATGAAGACTATTGTGAATGCGGTGCTGTACCAGGAAAAGACAATTGAGGGCGCAACATCAACTTATATTGATGATGTGTACGTCAATGAGGATGCACAGTCTGCATAACGTGTCAGAGAAAAATTCAGTTTGCCCTGAAGTGTAAGGATCCTGAACATCTAAAAGATGGAGCACACGTATTGAGGTTGGATATCTGTGAGGAAGGAGGCACCCTAAGATGGAGGCATGGCAGTGGGTTTCCAGGCATCCCTGTCGTTATTACATGGCGAAACGTTTTTCCCTGTGGTTGGATCGGTGCAGCTGTAGGTATTATTAAACACGGAATGAATTTGGTAACCTTAAGTTGCGATGATGTACCTAAAGATGCTCTCCTTTTGATAACGAAAACTCTGGAGAGAGTGAATGAAAAAGATCATGCTCGTGGGAAGTGGTGTGTCGATGGCGACAACGTAAATATGTGGGTCGACGCCAGTTTATTAGCATTGGGAGTTACATTAGAGCAAAAAGGAAACGTGTTTGAGAACGCATGCTAGTTGCGACCCGTAAGTGATGCTCAGTACATCAACTTTGCGGATTTAGATGTTGTTGTAAAAGGCATATATCTGGCACAGCAATGGCAGTCAAAAAAATTGCACCCGCACACAGATCCTTTCTGTATCTACCACTGGTGTCTGACACACTTTTGGGACGAGCAAGAATCCGTACTAAAGCGGCCAGTGAAATGTTGATCTGGGGAAGACTAGACACGCTGAAGAGTCTGGTCTCTGAGTATGGGCTATCCGTGAGTGTAATGCTGGTTGCATCACACTGTAATCGTGCTGACCAATTTACCACTGGGCCTCACAAATGAAATAAAGCCATGTAAATGGGCGTGGAGCACACTGTTACATCCCGTGCAGTTGCAATTGGCGCGATGAGCCCATACCAAATAAAGGAGATTCATTCGCAGAGTGGACATCCTCGTACCAAGAGGGCCCTGTATATTGTGAGACACGTGGACCTGGCAGTGACAAGGGAAGATGTCAGGCAGATCGTCAAGCACTGTGATGCATGTCAGTCTAACATCCTGCATTAGAGAAAAGGCAGAAAGGGTGATTGGAAGTTAACGACGTATGGCAACGGGTGGCGATGGATATCACCTATTACAGTGGGAAGTCCTTTTTAACTCTTATTGATTGTCGACCTACGAGTTTTGCGGTGCGGCGACAAATGACCCGGCCGAACTAGGCAAATATTGTTCGCCAGTTGTCGTCCATCTTTTCTGAGCGAGGTGCGCCGGAAGAAGTCTTAACGGATAACAATGCTGTTTTTTGCAGCCGACAAGTCCGACAATTGTTAGCAGACTGCGAATGCGATATGATCATGTGCCATCAGGGGATGTCATTGCTGAAAGGAGCCATCACAGTATTAAGAGAATTCCTGCGAGAAAGCAATGTACTATTACAGAGACCACGTATTCTAAAACACCAAAGGATGGGAAGTTAACTGCAATAGCACTTGCCAACGTTATACACATATGAATTGACACTACACAGTCAATCAATGAGGGAACACACAACAGACATGTGATAGGGATCCAGTCTGGTTGAGACCCCCAGGACACCGGTGCTCCACCAAGTTCACAGGAAGGTGAATGTCTGGGGTGATCAGCCAGCAGTCGGTCCTAGTTGATGGAACCTCACGCCATGTGCGTGACCTTCACCCGGCTGCTGGAGTACATCATACAACTGCAGGGGAAAGCGATGACTCATCTAGTGATGAGATGCTGAAAAACGTGATCAGTGAACCCCCTCCGCCATAGACTACTGTTCGTCTAGCGAGGCAAAACCAGAACCGGAACCGGAATCAGAACCAGATATGTTAAATGCGCCCCTTCGCAGAACTGAGCTGAATAAAAGACCTATCCCACAATGCACTCCGTGTGATCATAAGATCAGGGGGGAGTGTAATGTCCATCAAAGAAGCAATATGTGCTTTATGTGCTTTGTGTGGCTATACAAATAAATAAATAAATAATCCGCTCTCACAACGGAAATGCACTTCTTCCCTACGGGCTGCAAAGAAAGAAAAAGCAAAGATCAAAGATGGCGTCAATTATCTTTTAAGGCCTCCAGTCTCGTACAGTTATCGCATGGTCACATGTCACACCTGTAAATGAGGCATGCTGTACACGATAAAACAAGTCGCTGGGAAGAGTTGGGAGGGTGTTCAGACCTGCGTACCGTGAACAGTGCTCCGCGTCTAATAAGACGTTTTGATACAACCCGTGTAGTGAAATTTGCTTTGCGCCCGGTTAGATCTTTTCTTTTTTGTTTTTGCTTCAGATTAATTTTGAAAATAGAATATAACACCGTTTCCTTTTAAATCCATGTTTAGATGCATTGTCTCCTTGTTTTTAATTAATGTTGTAATATAATCTTAACAATTTATTGTTGAAATAAAAAATCATCATATTTATCTAATAAAATTTGCTTTGAAATGGATGATGACATTAAAAGTATAGTTGCATTAGTAAAATTAAATTTTGTTTAATATATTTATTGTTCGTTATTTTTAACTATTTAATTGTTCATTTTATTATTTATTTATTTCAAAAATATTTAAAAAATATATCTTCGTCCGAGAGCTTAGTTTGTAATCAAAACATCGTCATGCCAGTATAATGAAGTGTGTACATGTTTCTCTCCCCTCTCTCTCTCTCTCTCTCTCTCTCTCTCTATATATATATATATATATATATATATATATATATAGATATAGATATAGATATAGATAGATAGAAAGATAGATAGAGAGCGTTTCTTATATATACATACATGCATATGCTCATAGTTAATCCTACATATAATTTGTTTCCTTTTTTCTTTTAAACGCCTTTGTATGGTTCATTTTCATACACTATATAACTTCTTGATGAATGCAATATCCAATGCCATGAAGGCCATTATTAGCCAAGGAAATGATATACAAGGGAAAAAGAAATGAAAGTAGATTAAGCGAAAAAAAAAGAGACTTAATGTTGAGATTGATTGTTAATGACTCCTCAGTGTGTTGATGACCCCTTATAATGTTGATGACTTTCTCAGTGGAGTTCAAAGTGCATTCGTCGTTTTGAAATTCCGTGTGTCTATGTACCAAATCTCACCGTGTGTCTATATCGGGGTGTGGTCAGTTGTATTAACACATTTATAAGTGAATATAGACGGGATATCTTGCCAATAAGTAGGTATATGTAAATCAGTAGATAGTCTAGGAGTGGAAATGTGGAAGATATATTCATAGATAAGAATTTAAATGCAAATGTCGCCTTTTTGCCAGACGAGAATATAAGAATAATTATGCTAACAAAGTCACTTCCCGACCCCTGCCTTCTACTCAAATATCTTAGAAGTGATTGGGGCGTGTTGTGGTGAGAGTGGAAATGACTTGTTTGGATTTGAATTATTTTTGTATTCATTTTTCTTTGTTTATCTCTCGACCAGCAATCACATCTGGCGTTTTCCAGGAATGAATTAGTACCCTTGTATACACCTGGATTTTTACCATATTTACTCATTTGTTTTTCACTGATGTTTTCAAGTTATAGTTAAATATAGTTAAATAAAATGCAGCTGTATTTACTACGTTAAGATATCTAGGTCATTTGCTCTTTATACTAATAGGCGCATTTGGCATAATGCCAAGTGTGTTCAGTAATATTCCGGGAGACCAGTGTTGAATCCTCATACAGAATACTAAAACTCTGTTGGTCTTTTTTATCAGCATTATGAGATAAGGATATAGGGTCATTTTTCCCTAAACATTAGTGTAGTAGCTAAAGATAAGAGAACTTTTGGACCGTCGTCGACTATGCAGGAACACTTTACTTTTATTTACACGTCTAACACAAATGCAAATATAGTCATATAAAATTTATATTGTATTCTTAACATGTTATACATTTTATAAAGGTTATATGATCTTGATATAGAGCGCTGTTTGAATTGTATCCTGAGACAGAAAGGTAAAATAGACAGAGAAGCAATATATATATATATATATATATATATATATATATATATATATAGAGAGAGAGAGAGAGAGAGAGAGAGGCAATATATATATAGAGAGAGACAGAGACAGAGAGAGGCAAAGAGACAGAGAGACATAGAGGCAATATATATATATATGTGTGTGTGTGTGTGTGTGTGTGTGTGTGTGTGTGTGTGTGCGTGCGTGTGTGCGTGTTTACTTTTATTTACCTAACGGATTTTCTTTCTTTTTGTTTTTAATAGATTTAAATTCTTTAAAGAGTTCCATTATCCCAAAGATTCCCTCGGGTATCTCACCATTTGATACAGAACATTAATAGAGAGGACAAGTGCTCTATATCAAATTTGGAGTTATATTATCTGATACATTCTTAAAAGTCACTATGCTGCGTACACGAAATTCTATAATATTCTTCTTCTTATATATTAAACCTGATATATAGTTTAATCTATATAACAATTGTCTAATGTGTTTTTAACGTCTACATATTTTCTGGTTGCACTTTTGTAAAATGAGTGCGAAATCATATACACGCTGTTAGTTTCAATATGACAACAGACGAACGAATAACGTAAACACTTAATCTTATTTGCAAATCGACAGACAGCAGTGAAGTGACGTGTCGTCGTTATTGAGGTGTTCGGTGCAGTAGATATGTAGTAGGTACGGTATGGTGAAGGACGGTGCAGAAATGTTTTCACTGCTCGATCGCTGTCAAATCTCTTTCTCTCTTGCTGTGGATCTTTATCATCATATTTCTTTTATTTACATTTCATAAATCGGAATTCGATTGTTCTTTTCTTTTGCGTGTTACACAATTCTAATGCAGGTTAAAATGTAGGACTCCCATTGTTTCCGTTCTTAAGACACATTCCATGCCCCCAACTCTCAATCGGAATGTAAGTAGACGTCATCGCTGAGCAATCGACCGATCTCTGGTATTGTATGTGTGCATCTACATCTGATATTTTCCGGCGTTGTCCGTCATTTATACCACAATCTGACACCAATAGAAAAACTAAACTAATCTTCTGTCCTGCTTTGGGTAGGATTGAAACCGCTATGTTCAGACAATGAACAGTAGAGACTTAACGTTTTTATCTTTATATGGTGCCCATCTGTCGGGTCATATTTTGTTTTTATGATTTTATAAATCAGGTTTTGTGCTTTTATCTGGTATTTTATTGTCGGGTCCGTATCGAATGGTATTAAATATTATTTTGGAATCATTTTAAGATAAGGCTTTATAATTGTTGTATTCATTTTGTACGGTCTTGAATAAAAGGGCCAGACGATTAGTTGGCCAAAACGTAGTAAAACAACAGCAACTTTGTAAAGCAGTAATTACTAAGGGTTACAGTTACAAACCTCAGCATTCCTATCCTGTTGCGTTTAATCACTAGAAGAAGGACAGAGGATGAGTTGGCCGAAACGTGGTGAAACAACAAATATCAACATGAAGGTAACAGTCCGCAAATAATATGCAAAATATGTAGTCACGTCTATAAAGGATTCCCAAAATAAAAAAAAAATAATATAAAAAAAGGTATATTTTAATTGCCAATTAGTCATATCAGCGATAACTCTAAATATTCGATATATGGTGCCCATCTTTTATCGTTTCTTATGGGATGTTTGTAAGACTTCTTAGATTTAAATTTTCAGAGAATGTTCTATGTTCAGAAGCTGTGTGTTGTAAGTTTACTTATAATAATTGTTAAAAATAAACTTATTTTATTAGAATAAATTTAAAATTTAATTTAAATTTATAATTTTTAAATTTACATTAAACATAAACTCGTTTTTTTGTATTCTAGAGAACTGAAAATAAAATGCGTGAAAAAATTATTCTCAAATTTAATAAAATTTACAAACTATTCCGGTTTATGGAAATTTTTTATATATATATCCGCTAAAATGTGCATTAAGTTTAACTAAACTTATACCTGAAAATAGATCTTTATTAAAACATAGGTTGATTTCTAATATAAATATAAAGCCATTGCAATAGGTAAATGAGTAATATTTTTAGCGGATACAAAAAGAAAATATATAAATAAATAAAAATGTATACGCATCTACGTATTAAAAGTTAATTTCGTATCAAAAACCAAAAATACACTCATTACTGATTGTTAATATAATTTAAAAGAAATATTAGTTATTTTGAAATAATAAATAAATATTATTATACAGGGTGTCCACAAAGTCTGGCAACATTATGTGGCCAGACTTTGTGGGCACTCTGTACCCCCCATATATATATATATATATATATATATATATATATATATATATATATATATATATATATTCGATCCTGGCTTGAGGTAGTTGCCTGTATAGCCGCACTGATGAGCTGTGAAACAGCGAAACAGTACTGTATGTGGATGACTATATATATATATATATATATATATATATATATATATATATATATATATATATATATATATACAGGTGCCCACAAGGTCTGGCTACATAATCTACAGGATGCTGCCACAAAGTCTGGCTACATAATGTAGCCAGACTTTGTGGACACCCTGTATAAGATATTGTTAGTGTTGATTAAAACAATATAGATTAGTTATATTTAAAGTACGATAAAAAAGGTGAACAGCTTTACTATAGAATCAAAAATGGATGACACACGATGCAGATATTCTTCGTTTTTTTGATTTATGTGATCATACTCTTTTATTTATTTTATTTATTTTTTTAAGTTAAATCTTTCTTTGATGCATGTTTTAACTAATACTAAGGACTAAGAGGTGCATCTCTTCCAGTGAATTAATGCGCCTCCGGATAATAACCTGGAAGTTTCATATGACTCAGTGCGATACATACAGCGTCTAGCCTTCCCAAATCGTCACCCATCTGGTATTGGCCAGGCTCATCGTTGCTTAACTTCGGTGATTAGACAGGAACCGGTGTGTCAACGTGATTGTGCTGTATATGGCATGGTTACAAGGACAGAATTAGAAACAGAAAAATTACGTCATCTGATTATTTTCCGTTTGTCAGAAAGATTACTCGTTCTAAACGAGGACTGAAAGAAAAAAATAGGAGAAGCGAGAGTTACAGGAGCTGCCGACCACACATGCACAATGCATTGTATACTCTCCATTAAGAAAAAAAACTGATAATAATGATCAATTGTTTAAGGGAGAGCATGCCGAAAAGTTCCTCTCTTACTAACTAAAATAAAGGAAGAATTCAATTGTCATCTTTATTATTGTATGTATTTTTTTAGCAACTCGGCTAAATTCCTCGGGTCATTCCTGACTTGATTTGACTCGAAAATTTCTACCACTTTTGCTAACATTTGATGTTAGGCAGCGCATTTATTAGTATGACTATTTGGAAAGTATACTAAAATGGAATTGCGTCGGCAGTTTATTTATTTTTTTTTTTGTAAAACAATGTGTACAGACGTTGAATTAAAAAATGGAGAACGCGTTTATTTTGAGTGAAAATAGCAAATGAATCACAAACCGCAAATTTATAACAATAAATTCGAATAATAAATGTAAACAATAGTATTTAGGGGGATGACCGAGGGCAAGTGTAGAAAGAAAAACAATTGTGTAAATAAATGAAAGAAAAACAATTGTGTAAATTAATGAAAGAAAAACAATTGTGTAAATAAATGAAAGAAAAACAACTTTTTAAAAATACTTCTTTATTATTGATTACCAGAATTCAGTTACTAGTTTTACGTTTGTCATTCTTGAGAAAAACGACTAATTTCCTCGCGCCGTTCCCAATGATAATTGACTTTTGCTTTTTAAACTTTAATTCAAGTTATTATATAAAATAGTTACATAAAATAAAGGGTAGATCCTCTCTAGTGTAATGTAAACTATGATGTATTGTGAACAAAGTTACTGCAGAATTTTGAGCTTCTGGTGCATCACGGTTTCCAACTCTGATTTTGGCAACAATAAACGTATTGAAAATATAGGACATTCGTTGCTCCTAATTCAATCCCAGGTTACGCTTTGTCTCGTTTATATTGTATATATATATATATATATATATATATATATATATATATATATATATATATATATATATATATATACAATACTTATATACTATTACAGCAAATTTTATAATACTTATATATTTTATTACAATATGCTTTTGGTTATGTTCGTTATCTGCGCCAAAATGTGCCTGGTTTTGGTTTAGTAAAAACAAAGTAAAATTTCATGGTGAAGAGGAATGGATAAATAATTAATCTCTCAGTGACTAAATTGCAAATAAAGTTTTGCTTTTGTTTATTAAAAAATATGAAAACAAAAATGTTGATAAGCCGTCTTGAAAGAAAAACATTAGATTCTATTAAAAGAATAAAAATTATCCCTCTTTAGCTTTTGTAAGACGACAGCTTCAAAATTTATGCATATAAGAAAACTTTCGGATTGTATTTTTTTAAAAATAAGTTACGTTAACTTATTTAAATGACATGGTACAATGATAATCAATCAAAACCTTTGTATACTTAAAAGCTATTTAAAATGATCATTTAAAATCCGAACACCAATTTATATATGTAAATCACACATACACAAACACACACACACACACACACACACGAATATATATATATATATATATATATATATGTATGTGTGTGTGTGTGTGTGTGTGTGTGTGTGTGTGTGATTTAGATATTTCACATCTATGAATCATTGGAAAGTATTCCAAATTGTATTTTATGTAAATAACACACATATTTTGCTCCTGTTTTACAATCAATCACTTTGGTTTAGCTTAACGATCCCGCGTGGGGATGAAACATGGACGCATCTCTGCAAATTAATTGCCTTAAATTAGACACCGCCAAAAATAGCCGAAAAATCAAGTCTGTTTTTAAAACGAAATTACATTTATTAAAATCCATTATTTCTGAGAACCTTTTTTCCAGAAAGATAAAACCCTGAATTTTATCATATAGAAAGCAGATTAATGTAAAACTTTTCCTACTATTTTTAATTAAATTTTAAATGTTAAATTTTCCCAAAACTTAACAATTGACATTTTTTGTCTTGCACAAAAAACGTATATAAATAGTTAAAAAAAAGAAGGTTTCTGAAAGAATTATTTTGTTTATTTATTGTCTAACTAAGATTTAGGGTGATTTTCTATGAGAATATGCAAAAATATTATAATATAAGTACCTGGATTTCAAATAATTCCACTTATTCATATAGGCAACCAGTTACTTCGCGTCGATGTTTATATTTGTACTTGATAAAAAGCAAACTACGGAAGACCAAACAAGCCAAAAACACTTATTTTTCAGTGACGAAAATTTCAATGTCACCCATCTGGCACTGACCGGCTGAGGCTGGCCAGTACCAGATGGGTGGCATTGAAATTTTTGGCGGTGCCTACCTTAAATATATTTTTATAACTTTTATATATATATATATATATATATATATATATATATATATATATATATATATATATATATATATATATATATCATGGTTGTGTAGAGTTGAAAATAGCAAATTGCAGTAGGATGAAAGGTTGGATTTTGAATACAGCGTATCTTTTCGTCTACTGTCTTAGAATTTACATTTATTTTGAAATAATCCAGCGTTTCGTTCTCGACAGCTTTGAGTATCTTTTCTATTTCCAGCCACTAATAGCTATTCACCGGTAATGCCCAATTAGTTAACATACCGTCTTATAACGGAAACCTTGTTCAACGTAGACAATGTGCGGACATAAATGATAGCTTTCTATTCTAGGAGAGCAGGCAACTAGTGGACACGAATCATGTATGGTCGTCCAACCGGCGGAGATATTATCTTTCTTTCCATGACTTATTACGGCTGCAACATACCGATTATTGACATCTTTATTATTGTTTGTTTTCCTTCATCGTTGTATAGCCTCCCGTGCACGGCATTTTTCCGGTCTGCGTATTTCCCACAGCAATTACAAGTCATCTTCCCGCCATAAACCATTCGTTATATTAGACGCCATTAATTGTCCATTTGTTGGTTTTTGCCGACATGCAAACGAGATAAGCGCCCTCTCTAACTTACGTGTCAGTTTATTTCCGTAATCTGTCCCGGGAGATTGAATTGAGATCAACTATGACCGTCGCGGAAGAAATGCTGTCGGTCACGACGAATACAAAACCATTTTAAAGATGCGTCCATTTAAACTGTGGTTTCTGCGACGAAAAGGTTGTTTCACATTTAAGCGTAATAAACAGAAGCCTGACAGACAGAAACTTCTAACTTAAGTTAGACAGATCGATGAATAAGTTATTCCAAACTTTAGTTGAACTACCATTTTCAGCTGCCTGTCATGTTTGGCAGAAAAAAGGAAACGTTAAGTGTAATTCGAATTTAACCTTGATGGACGATGAAAATGTAATTTAAAATTTAAACGTGAAATCGTGACAGATCGACGAAAATGTTATTTCACATCACGATCACAAAAATGCTTTTAAACGTAAGAGTTTGTTAAACAACTTCCAAATTCTGAAGTCTACTCAACTGTAGCCGTCAAATTCAGGCCTTTACACTGATAATCTCGTCATGCTCATAAATCCTAGCAAGCAAGAATTATCGAACAGTAAGACTGGCCATAATAAAAGATATATACAACTTTTTTGACAGAGTTTAAGCTGCTACGAACATACATACATATATATATATATATATATATATATATATATATATATATATATATAATTATTTTTTTACTATAATAATTAAATACCTACAGACACTAGTGTTTCATCCTTTCGGGAATCTTCAGATTCGAGCCCGGCAACACGAATCATCTGGCTCGATTAGCAGACGCCGTATCCATTCGGTTACTATTAACCGCGTGAAATAACGTTGAATTAAAACATTTTAATTTTAAATTTTCTTTATGTCAGTCAGACAGTGATCTAATCGTTACACGATGATCTACGCATAATAATAATAAACCAATTTAAAACCTTTATATATATATATATATATATATATATATATATATATATATATATATATATATATATATATATATATATATATTTAAATAAGTGAGTAGTCACCAACAATGTGCATTTTTTAACATTATTTTATTATTCCGTGTCTTGGTTTTTCATTGAGAATTATGTTTGGATCATTGTAATAATGTTTTTAAGTCACTGAAATCGTTTACGCGCGTTTCAGACGGTCTGTGATGCGTCCTCGTCAGAAATTATTAGACAGAAAAAAAATAGACACTAAAAATAGTCAAAAGACTATTTGACTAAAATAAAAAAATGAACCTCGATTTACCTTTCGTCCGACCCTTGTCAAGAGATTACGTTGGCAGCGATTAAAATAAAGTAATTTACACAATTGAAAAATGGAGGCGAAGGGAGGGGTGAAGCAAAAAATGAATGTATAACTCGTGATATGCCATCCATATTTCAGAACCTGTGGACAAAATTTAAAAAAAACCCTAAAAAAACCCCATTAACTTGCCTGCAAATAAGTGCAGAAAATAAGAAATAATGACACAATGTAGGCATTTTTTCACCTGAGCTCTTTAAACAGGTATAATTTATGCGACAGCTCCTTTTTCCTACAGAGTGATAGTTTGCGCATTAGTACAGTTATGGTCTCCAAAATATTAAGATGTTGTTTGGAACGGGCCTTGTGTACAATGCGAAAACAGCCATCCAAATACGCTTCACCACATGCTTTATTGTCATACAAGTGCACACAAATTGATGACTCATGAATTCGTGAGTGCCCGGATGTGCTCCGTAAATGCGCGGAAGTGTTTTGTGAACACTCGGATGTGTTCAACAATGTGTTTATTCTAGACTCTCTGAACTTTCGAAAACATGTAGGAACATGTTGTGCCAATCTGACTCCCAACCGTTGAAACGTACGACCCACATATCAGCATCATACTGACATTTATATTGATATACAACTAAACTTTTTTTGTAGTGTGGGAAGTGTATCTTTCTTAAAAGCTGGGAAGGCAGTTTTAGTGCCGACACCACACGAGGCTGCACCTCAAAGAAACAGTGAGATACAACGGAGGCAATTTTATTGATAAAGCCTTTACTGATAGAACGAATATAAGGGAGTTTCAGATAAACTGGACCCTTAGCCGGACGAAAAGAAGTGTTGGTATTAAATTTAACAAGAGCTTGGCGAACATGCTAAGAAAGCCAACAAACCGGGAGTCCAAAACTTGAGTTTCGCCCTCATTTCGGCTCATCAGTTAGACACATCCAGACTTGGGATTTGAAACTCGAGCCTCTTGCATACTAGGCGAGCACTCACCTCCAACAAGCTAACCTAGCGAGCAATCTAATGGATGTGTCTAACTGATAAGCCCAAATGAGGGCAAAACTCGAGTCTTGAACTTCCGGCTTGTTGGATTTCTTGTGGGCTGCGACGTTTGTTTGGCTGTTGAAATAATATATAAGTATGATTTATGAATATAATCAACAGATGCATTAAATTTTCCCTCAATCTTAAAACTATGACTTTGTGCTAAACAAATAAATCGTGTTTACGCATTTTTTAAAATAAAATAGACGTTCATTATTTTTCATATAAAAATACCGTTTTCATAATACGAACAAACAATAATTATTTGTTAATATATCAAATACACACATATAGCAAGTGAACAACACACACCGTTGTTTCTTTCAACTGGAAGAATCTGTTAGGCTAACTGTTAATCTGATGAATTCCTTTGATGAAACGAAACACTTGTAATAAGTGTATACTATATTCTACTTCAGAGCTCCAGAGTATTGAGCAGTTTATATATATTATATGTAACACAAAATGGAAAAAATAACAACAATAAAAAGCAAGACGGCAAAGTGACTCAACAAGAAGCAACAAGAGTCTCAAAGGATTCTTCAACAATCAGTCTGCGTTCTCCCCGAGGCCTCACTTTAAACAGTCAAGCAGAAGATTTTGCACACTAGCGGCGAGATTTTGCGTGATTTTAAAAGATCACTTGTTATAAAAGTTGTAGGCGCCACCATCTCGATTCTTTCCTACCTCCATGATAGCTTGATTTTATATAACAAATATGCACGAATGCTTTAACGTTAAGCCATTTTTCACATTTTCCCCTACAATATATATATATATATATATATATATATATATATATATATATATATATATATATATATATATATATATATATACCAGCTGTACCCTGCCACGCGTTGCTGTGGCTCAATTTTGTGTAATAGAAAATTCTAATAAAAAGAGAAAATGCATGTTTCTTATATTCTTAGTACAGCAATCAACTCTAAAGAAAAAAAAATGAAAAAAATGAAAAAAATGGTACTCTTGCAGAATTGGATCCTGATCCTCAGGATTACCGTCAATCATGGCTTAGGCTCGACCAACAATCAGTGGATAAAGCTTACGTTGAAACGCTAAATGTTTTTTTTTTCTGTATACAAAAATGTGAGTTAGTAATTAATATTTGGGTGAGGGTGGGGTTACTATACACAGATTCGAAAAAGTTGTCCAAAAACAAATGAAAGCAAAGGTAAGGTAAGTTACATTTCTACCTAACTGGATAATTGTTTAGTGTTTTTATGTAAGGTAAAATGTTTAATCGGCTGGAAAAAACAGAAATGGTTGCAGACTGTTGAATACGCTAAGTTTGGGAAATTAAGTTAAAAACTAAAAACTATACAATACAGTGTCAAAAACCCACCGAATATGTTACCATGACATAGGCTGACATAATCGGTAGGTTTGTGACAATATTTTGTATAGTTTTTTAGTTTTAACTCATTTTCTCAAACTTAACATAATCAAGAGTGTCCGCCACCATTTGTATCTTTCAAATACACCGATAAACACTATTTTTCGAGCTGACTAAACATTACATTAAATGAAAAGGGTTTATATTAACAGATACAAAGTAGTTGTCAAAAAATGACTCTGTAACAAATAAATGTTATCAAAGACAAGAAAAGTAAATGTTCTACCTAACTGGATAAGATTGTAGTGTTTTTATGTAATGTATAATGTTTAATCAGTTCAAAAACATGCAGTGTTTATCGGTATATTTGAAAAATACACATGGCGGCAGACTGTATCGAACACGTTAAGTTTGGGGAAATTTTGGGAAAATGAGTTTAAACTAAAAAACTATACAATATACTGTTAGGAACTCACTCAATATATATTACTGTGATGTAGGCTGACATATAATCAGTGGTTTTTAATTTTGATCGATACAGGGAACGACTTTTAAGAGTCCCTTTTAGTGATTACCTGGTTTGAGGATATTATACAACTAAATGGCAAATCTGCCCCAAAAATCCGGTATAATTTTACTTTAAGGCCAGTCTCATGTTCGTATATAACGAAATATTTTATTGTAGATTTCAGTGTACTAAAAACGAGTCTGCAAACCGTTTCCGTCGCAAAAAGAAAGTTTTTATGATATGAAGAAATTACTTTTTCGAAAAGTGGGTGATCACTTTTCAATTTAAATTTAACTTAGAATGAGCACCCACTTTCTGGCCACCTGAGAGAGGGGCATTTTTCTGTGTGTGTGTGGGGGTGTTTTGGCGGCCGAGCCCCCGCCCCTCCAACCAATTTAAGCAGGTAATTTTAAAGGATTTTCCAAGGATAGAAAGAAAGTCCCCACCTCAAAACTCGTGGCCACAAAGTGGGTGATCATTTTACGTTAAATTATTATGGAAAAGTGATCCTCCACTTTTTTAAACTAACATTTCTTCATATCTTGGAAACTACTCGTTTGCCTTAATTATAAAGGTTATTTTTGTTTTCAGCGACCCTGAAAACCTATAGGAGTGGTAATTTAAAAGGAATTTTTGAGGGTGGAGTAATTCCTCATATTTACCTTTTCTTTTTTTTTGTTCCAATAACATAAGAAATTAAGAATTAGGCAAATTTATGGTGCTAATGAACTTACCGATCCGTACTATTTTTTAAATCGTATTTCCAAGTTTAATTAAAGTTTTTTTTTTATTCAATTGTATTCTAAATAATGTTAATGCTTCTGTACTGTTCCTTGTCTCCTTAAGCTTAATTTTTGTTTATTAAATTGTTAGGTGAAAGTCCAGAATAGTTACAAAACACCCTCTTCTCCCCATATTAAGAATGGCTTTTTAAATAATAACGTTATTATTTCAGCACGGATCAATAAGTGCACGAGTAGCCAATTTCTTTAATAAAGAAAAAGCATTCATATTTTAGAATTGATGCAAAACTCCCTCCCCATGTTAAGAATAGCTTTCTACATAACGGTATTATTTCAGCACGGTACCTTCTCTGCATAAGTACTATCTTTTGTTTATTAAATTGTTAGGTGAAAATATAAAATAGTTACAGAACACTCTCCCTTTCCCATGTTAAGAATGGCTTTCTTAATAGCGTTATTTCAGCACGGTACCTTCTCTGTATAAGTACCATCTTTTGTTTATTAAATTGTTAGGTGAAAGTATAAAATAGTAACAAAACGTCCTTCCCATGTTAAGAATGGCTTTCTAAATAACGTTATTATTCTATTATTCTATTATTATGGTACTTTCTCTGCATAAGTACCATGTTTTGTTTATTAAATTGTTAGGTGAAAGTACAGTACTCATGCGGAGAGTGACCCCTGTTGTAATAATAACGTTAATATTTAAAAAGCCTTTCTTAACATGGGGAGGGGAGGGTGTATTTTAACCTTACAATTGAATAAAAAACATATAATAAAACTGTAATTAAACCTGGAAATACGATTTAAAAAATAGCGCGGACAAAAAAAAACTGTACTTTACCAACCAATCTTATATTGAAAAACAAAAACAAAAAAAAAACTCAAAAAGCAAGCGACAAATTTTTTTTGTCCTTATATAATAAAGAAAAAATGTGTAAATTAAAAAAATTTGGAAGATAAACAAATGAATTATGTTTTTTTTTTACTTATCGAGTTAACAGAAAATGAAATCTTTCGTCAGTTCGTGGCTGTGAAATGAATCGAACCGGAAGTTCAGTTTTATCAACAGAACAGATTCGCAGTTAACGGTTAAAAATATATTTATTTTATTTAATAGTTTAATAATTCGCGAGGTGAATTTATTTTAATAACATAAAAAACATCCCTCGACTCTAAAGATGGGTTGTCTGAAAATTTAAAATGAATTGGTAACGTAGAAATATGGTTTTATTCACTTTTAACGAACCAAATTTACATTTATATATATATATATATATAAACACACAGACACAGACACACAGCCACAGACACAGACACACAAACACTGACACACACACACGCACACACACACACACACATATATATATATATGTGTGTTTGTGTGTGTGTGCCTACATATATTTATATAATATATATATTTTGTATATTTATAGTATATTTATATATGTATATGTATACATATATATTTATTATACATTATTGGATATTTTTAGTATATATAAATTATTGGATATTTATAGTTTATATATATAAGTATATTTATTATACATTATTATATATTATATTTATACATTATTACATATATATGTATATGTATGTATATATATATATATTAAACACACACACTTATATATACATATATATGCATATATATCTTCTTCTTTCTCTATATAAATAAAATGAACTCATTTTTTCCGTCTGAGTTTTATCTTAATAGGATTAAAAATCGAGACATTACTTGCAAATCTATTACACACAAGCCGCAGCACAACATCTGTGATGTGTTATAGGCATATTAGCTTTCCATAACGTCGCTGATCGTAGATTCCTATATTTCATCTAGTGAGAGTTCGCTGCAAAAATCGCTTAGGATCAATGGAAGTAATAAACTCTTCTCTCTCTATTAGATTCCCACTTCCACCGCCACCCATTTACACTGGACTTGACCGTTCACAGTAGAAAATTACGAGAAAACACCGGTTTGCGTTCGTAGTTGCTTAAAAAAGTGGATTGGCATACAGCTATTCTAACGGTTACTTATTCCATTTTCTTGTCTTTTTTTACATTTTTTTATTTATTTATTGTTCTTTTTCTTTCATTACCTAATTCAATGGGTACTTACGTCATCTTTCCCTTTTTTGGTTTTTATTTATTGTTTTTTTCATTATCGTTTACAGTTTACACAAAGAAATCGAGCTTATTAAAAAAATAAACGAACTAACTATGGATTCCATGTTTTACAACAAACTCTTACAGTCGACAACTACTACTTTCGTATCCAACTGTATTTATGCAACGTTTCTTTCTTTTCTACCATGGAGTTTTTTTTTTCTCTGTGTTTGATGAGCTTTTTTTTCCTTTACCAACTGCGACTGATTTACGGTCAGGCATGGATCGGGCGACACCGGCAATCATCGGTGTCACCATCGACCGTTTCATATGTTCATACGATTACTCCACTTTATAGTTTCCTTATTTTATTAATTTTCTTTTTCCCTTCGTTACAGTTATTTTTAAGGAGATACTCGACTTTATATTTTTCTTATTTAATTATATTTCTTTCCGTTGGATATGTTCACAGTTACTTTTAAGGTGCTACTAAGGTGGAGCGGTGAATTCTTATTAGATTAGTTACATATTCATTATTTATTTTCTTAACTGGAAAGCTATTATGACAGCGATAAATACCGTCTGTAACCGATATTTATAATCTACGAAACGAAATGAAACTCATTGGAAAATAAACACAAAAATACAAAAAAAACTACGGGTAAATATTTGACAAAAAAAAACATCCGAAAAATTACATACTAAAATATATTAAACATATTGGAATTTTACAAGGTAGGTTTCTTCAAGTTTCTTTTTTTGGGTTATTTGCATTGAGATTTTTTTCTGTTTGTTTTGTTTTTTACAAATACTATGCGTCTGTTACGACATTGCTCGGCTGACACCTATGATTGCCGGTCTCGCCCGATCCGTGCTTGACGGGAATTCACTTTCAGTTTTGGTTCACAGTTTTTGTCAGCGGGAAGGGGATACATCTAGGTATCGTTCGCGGCACGATCACCGCGAACGTCTGATTAGAATATCCCCTTTAAATGGGGAGCTGGTTTCCACCCCCATTATCTTCGGGAAGCCAAAACTGACCCGCATTAAAACAAAGTAAACAAGCGCCAAAAGACTGCCCCGCAGTAATTAAAAAAAATAACATGTCATCGTAACAACCCTGCGATGACCTCATTAAGCGGCCAACTGTCAATCAAACCTCTGGGAGTTTTTAACCCTTAATTTAACACGCTTCTCAATTCCTAGGTGGTTGCCTATTTATTCCCTTTCGTTTCCACCTTCGCGTCAAGGCTTCGGGGTTCAATCCGATCTTCCTACTAAAACTTTCATTTTTTAAAAACGTTTTTTAACACACACATCGGGTACCCACCGCTAGGATATATATATATAAATATATATATATATATATATAATTAGTTTTTCTATAATAATTAAATACCTACAGACACTAGTGTTTCCTCCTTTCGGGATTCTTCAGTGCAGGGTGTCACGATTAACACCAGCCGAACGATTCGAACCCCGCGACACGAGACATCTCTGGCTCGATTAGCAGAGACCGTATCCATTCGGCTACCATTAACCGTGTGAAATAGCGTTGAATTTTACACATTTTAATTTAAATGTTCATTACGTCAGTCAGACAGTGATCTAATCGTTATACGATGATCTATGCATAAGAGCTAAATTGACCGACTTTTAATTCAACTGAAAGTGCTCAACGATAAGAAATGAATTTCTTAAAGGGGCTGTCATAATTAGTTTTTTCTATAATACCTACAGACACTAGTGTTTCATCCTTTCGGGATTCTTCAGTGCAGGGTGTCACGATTAACACCAGCCGAACGATTCGAACTATATTTATTAGTAAGCCGCCAGGCATTACCCGATCATAAAAATACGATTAAGTATGGTATTTTGGTTAATGCAGATTTCGTATTTATCATTATACTAGCGGGGGCACCCGGCGTTGCCCGGGTGTTTCGAGCTGTGTGTACTTTTGGGTAAATCAAAACAAAAGAATAATAAAAGATTGTAGCCCGGGTGTTTGTTTCCGGGGTGGCGGGAGTTTAGAAAAGTTTTGGTAGGTAAGTAGGAAGGATCAAACTCGGAGCCTTGAAGCAAAGTTGGAAAATAAAGTGCGAACAAACAACGTGCGACATTAACAGCTCGGCCACCAAGAAAAGTCCATTCTAGGTAAAAAAAAAAAACGACTACGGTAGGTCGTAGCAAACGTGAAAATATAATGTGAATTATACGGCACACTAACCACTACGCCACGGAGCACTGCAACTGGGTTTAGTGATTTCAAGTAACTTAACATGAAAGAAGTGAACGTTGCATAAAATTTAATTTTGAATCGAAAAAGATACACATTCTATAATGAAAAAGATAAGAAACTTACCGTAAGAATTTCCTATCAGAGTTTTAAAACATTGATCTGACAGGAATATGGGTGGAGTGTGGACAATACTTATGAGACTGGTTTCTATGCTGATAATTCACAGCAAAAAATAACTATAAATAATAATAGAAGGGATCATTGGCTTTCCTATTTGTATAAAGCTCTTGGATACACAGTGTTTGATGTTCTACCCTCTTAATATATATAGATTGCGTGGCGAATCTATCCGTGAACATCCTACATAAAACTGTCCGTGGCTAAAGCAAGAAGAAGATAAGTTCAGACCAACCACTGCCACAGGTTTGTATTAATTGTCATGGTGAAACATAATTTTATTGGGAACTGAAGCCTTTTAAATGGAATTGTTGAATCTGATGGAATAATTGGTATTCTAGGAAGAAATGTCAATTCGCATGTAGCCACACAAGTAAATATGACTGCTTCTATCACACGAGGTTGCATTCGTGTTACACATAATCGGATTCCATTGCATAGTCGTGGAGCATCAAGGTTTCTTAGTAATATAATTGGTTTCAGTTTTAATTTGTGTGGTGGAATACTAGGTAATTGTAAGGAATTTAAAAATTCTGTAACGTACTGTACAGCATGATCATCATCTACAGTAGAATCTAGAGAACTGTAAACTTGTTTCTCACCTGGAATTTCATCAAGCAGTTGGTCATTGATAATGTGCACCATATCAGTTTTATGAGCTAGAATTGCTCTGTCTGTCAGCCATTGAGGATTAGTATAATTTGCAGTTATATTTTGGTAAACTTTGTTACTAAGTTCTACAAGTGAGGAAATAATTTATCCAATACTTGGAGTAATAACAATTTTACCATGTTTGTCTGTTGGAATTTTGCCATCTCCAATTTGTAGAAGTATAGAAGCAAATTCATCAGCCAATGGGTCACTATTACGATGACCACGCATGTTTGTAGATAAGGTTACAGTCTTGATGTGCTTCCACAAATATGATAATTTAATACAAGCATCGAACTCATCAGCAGGACTTCCACGTGAAACAATAGGAAGCGTTTGTCGGAAGTCACTAGATAATAAAAGTGTGATGCCACCCATGACAACATCACGTGACTTGAGATCACGCAATGTTTTATATAGAGCTTCAAATGTTTTTTATGTGCCATTGTACATTCATCCCATATGATCAAGGAACAATGCTGTAAAATTTTAGCTGAATCTGATCCTCGTTCTATATGGTAAATTGGATTAGAATCTTTTATTAATGATAATGGCAATTTAAATGTGGAGTGAGCTGTTTTACCACCAGGAAGAAGGGTTGCTGCAATACCCGATGATGCCACAGCTACAGCTATTTTCCCTTCTTATTCTTTTGCAAGAATTAACTTATTAACAAATGTCTTTCCTGTTCCTCCTTGTGCATCATGGAATATAAGGCCACCTTGCTGATCTTCAACAGTATTAACTACAGTTCGAAAAACATTAATTTGCTCACTATTTAGTTTTGCAATACTGTGCCGAACAATTGATGCTTGCTTATGTGGTTGATAGCTAATTTCACGTGTCCAAGCAGTAACAATAGGATGTGTATTAGATTTATCAGGTGACGTAAGACCCAAATCTGTCAGTGTTTTACCATTCATCTTATCTTCAATATGAACCAGAGCAGTATTGAAGATTTTGTCTGTAAAAGTTATATCAACCTCAGGATGTTGCTTGCGTTCTCTAAGAAGGAAATCATCACTTAATGCTTCTTTGTGTGTATGCCAACTCGTGTTGGATAAGACACTGCACAGGTAGGTTACATGAAAGCAAACAAATGTCTCAAATTATGTGCCGAGGCAGATGTAGATGCTTCCGGTAATGTAGCATCCCAGTGGTTATCATCATCAAGCAGTCCATGTGCAGCACATGCATCTCTGAATGTATTCCTAATTTGACCATTGATAGTTTTTCGGTCATTAAAGTTCTGTGGACCTCCAACGTGATGTAGAAGCAGTCTCAAACAGAAGCATTCAAAATGATTTGGATGCACGGTGTATATCCTGCCGAAAACTTCATTTTTTAACACACGGATAGCCTTGAACTGATCTACCCTGTAAGCGTCGCTCGAAGATTTTATTATGAGTGTCCCATGTATAATAAGCGGTAATTTCAGCATACAGAAGTGTACGTGCAGAAGCGTCTGTTTTACACAAAATGAAAAACGCTGTTAGCGTAGTTGGAAGTGGATGTGCAACTCTATCAACTGCGTTATTTTCAGTGAAATAAATCCGCTGACCATTTTCTAGATGGACTGCGAGGTGAATAAATGTGGGATGATGCGCATGTACGGGAAGTTAAGTATTCTCCAAATGACTTCATTAGTTGAAATATAACAGCCGGTTTCATATCTCTTAACTTCAGCATTTTTTTCTAATGTGAAGACAGCTTGATCACTGCCTTTATTCACATATTTACAAATGTACTTAATTGATTTTACACTATTCAAATGTATTTAAT
Organism: Euprymna scolopes; assembly: GCF_053919585.1. Taxonomy (NCBI): domain Eukaryota; kingdom Metazoa; phylum Mollusca; class Cephalopoda; order Sepiida; family Sepiolidae; genus Euprymna; species Euprymna scolopes. The sequence continues at coordinate 89,865,692 of NC_136503.1, read as the reverse complement.
TGGTTTTACACTATTCACATGTATTTAATTGGTTTTACGCTATTCAAATGTATTTAATTAATATTACACTATTCAAATGTATTTAATTGATTTTACACTATTCAACATCAATAGTGTACATGTATGCTACTACCACTCCGAAAATGTTTCCTTTTGTACTTAATTAGTTTTACACTATTCAAATGTACTTAATTGGTTTTACACTATTCAAATGTATTTAATTGGTTTTACACTATTCAAATGTATTTAATTGGTTTTACACTATTCAAATGCACTTAATTGATTTTAAACTATTCAAATGTATTTAATTGGTTTTACACTATTCAAATGTATTTAAATGATTTTACAAAATTCAAATGTACTTAATTGGTTTTACACTATTCAAATGTATTTAATTGGTTTTACACTATTCAAATGAATTTAATTGGTTTTACACTATTCAAATGTGTTTAATTGGTTTTACACTATTCAACATCAATAGTGTACATGTATGCCACTACCACTCCGAAAATGTTTCCTTTTGTACTTAATTGGTTTTACACTATTCAAATGTATTTAATTGGTTTTACACTATTCAAATGTACTTAATTGGTTTTAAACTATTCAAATGTATTTAATTGATTTTACACTATTCAAATGTACTTAATTGGTTTTACACTATTACACTATTCAACATCAATAGTGCACATGTATGCTACTAGCACTCAGCAAATGTTTCCTTTTGTAAGTAAATCCATAAGTTTATTTGTATGTACACTCACTCTCATGTGTTTTTACAAAAAAAAAAAAAAAAAAACACAACGTTTACTAGACGATCACAGAATGCGAAAAAGAAATTCAAAACGAAATAAAACAATAATTTAAAAAAAAGAGAACATGCACACATACGCAGTTTTGAAAAATAGAAGGAAAAAAATGAACACACAAAAGGACAAAAGATACAAAAAATATTAAAAAAGAAAAAAAAGAAAAGGCCGATATGCCGCAAACGGAATCCGTAGTAATGAATGGAAATAATAAATAGTAGTAAACACAAGTCACCGTGCATAATTCATTGAAATGAATTCTTTTGTTTATGCAGCACATACACACAACAAAATAAATGTGTGTCAGAAATTTTTTTGGTAAATGCGGGTCAAAGCAGTTTGTTTAAAGTCAGCTGTCAATCATTGTAACAATTTGTGTCAAAGTCCGATGTACTTTTAAAAACTTGTGTTATTAAAAAAAAGAATAAAATACGGTATTGTCGAAAAAAAAAGCTGCAGAAATGTGAAACGATTGAACTTTGCAGTTTTTTTAATGTGCGTTTTAATTGTTTGTTTGTAAAAAAAGGGCAATTTATTTGTGTTAACGGACTTTGAAATGTATAATATAACGTATTTTTTTAATGTTTTTATATTGCAAAATGTCTTAAATGTATGTAAATGTAATGTTTTTTTTTCTGCGACAGGAATTCAAAGCCATTATTAGATATATACATTAGAATTAAAATGATCTAGTAGAAAATAAGATTAAGACGAATGGTTGGCTTAGAAATCAGTTAGACTTTTAAGAGTGGGACAAAATAAATTACGTAAACGGGTATTTAGAGAGTTTTTAGATGTGATAAGCCGTAAGAAAGATGTTTTTTTTTAGCATTTGGTTTTTGTTGTTTTTTTTAGAGATCCTATAATTTTTCTCCAAGAAAAGTGACTTGGTAGGTATTGATAAGCACAAGATGTGCCCCTATTTGAAAAATTTGGGAACCTGTGTTAATTAAGTGCTTAAAATAAGCTGGTTGCACGTAACGACTCCAAACAAGTGGTAAGACTTGGCTTAATTAATAAACAGGCGTTAGAAAGAATACGAAAATTCTTAAGGGGACTAGTAAACCGATGATAGGTAGTCCCGAGGCAATCACATATAGCTTAATGAAGTAAGAGACAGGCAAAAATATGCCGTAGATTACGTAAGAAAGATATAACCTTGTATTTTGTTAGAGATGCATGAACGTGGGATATATCTGCTGGATCTTGGAAGCTCTGGTGAGAGAAAAGAAAAATCACAAAAAAATCGGGAAATTAGATAGAATTTAGTGCGCAATTACGGTGTTGGGCGCGAAAGGTGTTAGTTAATTAGGGGTGATATTTCTAAATCCTCGTCGAAGTTTCAAGAATCCAAGCAAGGAAATCCGAGTGAATCCGTATGAGAGAAAAAAAGGTATATCTTAAACTTCTGAAGCCAACCACAAAGATTTAAGTATATAAGCTTTGGTATGTCCCGTATAAGATAGTTATAGAATAAAAAAAACAAAGCCATACTTGATAAGACTAACGATGCGGAAAGAGTTGATCAGGACACTTTTGGGACGAAGGATGTTGTCCATTTCGAGGGAGGTGGAAACCTCTAGTCTGCGGCATATGGGTGGCTGGAACCCTACACCCAAAAAGTAAATGCCAAGAAGATCAGAAAGGTTCTGATCTTATAAAAATAAATAATTGTGAAGTCGGCCGTGGAGGGCTGACTGAAAGAGATTTTTTTGTTTTTTTAGCCTGATCTTTTCTAGCCGTGTGGTAGTGTAGATGTTGAAAAAAATGCACTAAATTTAAAAATGCATACATTTTTTTGTGAAATATGGAAGGGAGGAGTGTTACATGATAAGGGCTGTCCCCTTTTAATGTAAGTATAAAAATAGAGACATTACTTAAAATGAAAATAAAATAAGAGAAAGCAGAAATCTAACCCTGGAGATAAGTTTTAAAGAACAATAGGTTTAAATGGAATGTCCAGTAAATTGTCCATTCTGATGAAATAAATAATAAATAAACTATTCAATTGTTAGAAAGAATGTGGATAATAAAATATTGGTTAAATTAATTAGATATGTAGGTTGAATTCCTGTGTGAAAACAACAAAGAAAAAATAGGTTATTGGAAAATCAGAATGTTCGGAAACGTGCAAGTCGCGCATGTTGATGGCACGTGACTTGTGGTCACGTGGCCGGACATGCATGAATTTCTCAATATAGGAAGTGAGAGTTAGTTATTTAGAGAGTTAGTGAGAAACTCAGAGGGAGTTTGAGAACGACAGACGATAGTCTGGGTCCAGACATGGGTTTCAATCGTCTAGAAGCGAGACGGTCACTTTTGAAACTTAATATGTGAAGCTTTGAATTCTTGGACGCAAAGCCCCAACCGGTCAGGGAAGAATAAATGTTCAATGTGTTTTTATACTGCCGTCTCCTGTGTCCATCATTACATGAAAAAGGTATTGTCTATTTATGTGTACAAACTATTTGAAATTCATCATCTAAAAAAATATATGTGTTAGAAAGTAAATGTGTCTATTTATGTTATACAAACACTCCCGTTCATACGAACTGTCAAAGCATAAATGCAAACCTCTCAATTATCGGTCTGTCTATCTAGATAGCGAATTACCTATCAAAGTTTATTCATATGTACACTCACTATCTCTCTTTATATCTACGTGTTAATGTCCACATCTCTTCTCTAACAATGTTAATGTTAATGTCTCCATATCTCCCATCTCTTCACACACATGAATCCTAAGTCTGTCTATCACTCTAAGACACTTATCCTTCTTAACATGTAAACAAAAGAACATACATTATCCTTACTAATAAGAACACATTGAAATGTATAACGTAAGACACATAGCTTTAGATGAAAAACTCTTGCTATGAGGTCATGCCGATCATGTGGCTGTTGATTTGGAAGGAGTTCATTCACAATCTCTGACCATTTGGGATTGCAGATAAAAGTTATAAATAAACCTGCAATTCCATGTTTTCTCACATAGACAAATGCATCTTGTGTGCGTTCATGCATATATCGAGTTCCCCCAGTAAATGTTGCTGGTAGTATGGTCAAATGGCCCACATTTTCAATGTTGCCAACGATATTTACAGAATCTCTTAAGTGAATGTAATCAGCAACTCTTAGCTCCCTCTGATGAGTTGTAATGTAGATAAGCCTCTCATGCTCTATGGTAGCATACATGTCAACTATGTATTGTTGGAATAGGCTCCTACATTTAGTCAGAATATTAAAACTGCTGTCACGGACCATAATTCTGAATGCGTAGAAAGCAGTACATGAAATTTTTTCCTATTACTAACTCTTTATTTTGAGGAGTTGTCTGCAATATAAAGAAATTATAACCTTCTTGACCTGCCCAATGAATGATGGGGTAAAGCATTATATACCCAATATTTTACAGCAATACGCTGTAGTTGCTGGTTTCTGTGATGCAAGATGATATCTCGATGATGAAATTCTTGGCCAACTATTACAACAGCAACCTTAGGTGCATCTGGAACATTGAAACAACGTTTATGTTCTTGTCTTGGAGTTTTGTCAGCAAATATAACTACTCTAAGGTCGCCACATGGAGCATGCTCCATAGCCATCTTAAAGTTTTTGATAAACTTATTTTCTCGGTGAAGCATATTTTGCAAATCAAGAACAATGGGGACATAATTACATCTTGTTGTAGCTTATTGCTGATCATAACCCATGAAATATATTTGAAGATACTGTGGATTGCCAGTATCGATGGGAAGCAAAGAACCAAATCTATGAGAAATCTGCCCACAAACTTTAAATGTCGGCATGTAGGCTCCTTCACGTTTTTGTTCAGCACCGAAGCTTGTCATACTGAAGAAGTTATTGTAACTCCTGATGTTGTTCAAGAAATTTGTTGAGTTAATCGAATTGTTATCAATAAGTGAGCATAATGGTTCAGGAGGTATACCTAAACCTGGAAGAATAACTTCCCCACTAGAACAACAAATACCTGGTGATTACCTATTCCATTTTTTTTTCTTTGTATTGCCTGCAAGGTGTCCCGTTACTCAATGTGCCGATTTGCACATCTGAGCGTAATTGATAAGTACGTGCAGCCTCATATGTACGTCCTTCGTGCAACCAGAAAGATGATTTAGGAGCAGTTGTGTGTGTTTCTGCATGGCTTCTAATATAGTTTGTCTGTTTTGAGCAACCATAAGTTCCACATATGTGTTTATATCCTTAGGTTGAGACTGTCCCGCCTCATATGAGTCTGGGTCAAAAGTAACTTGCTGATGTGACCCATCTTCCCGATTTGCATTTTCGTTCAAGGAAGTACCAGAAGTGTCTTCCTGAGAGTGTTCATAAGGTCCCCATTGTCGCCTTCTTTTTCTGGTTGCAACTGCTGTTGTATTATGGCTAAGGGAAGTCTTTTTTGGTGGCATATTTAAAAAAAATGTAATGTGTAAAAAGTGAAATATTGTTACATACTCAATTAATGATGGTCGTGTTGTTTTACTTTTGGTGTTTGATCGCCTTTTAAACTGAAAAAGAAAAAATGACACAATTCAGTTTATGTTTTTAATGCCCCCCCCATGCTACCGACGAAAGAAATAATTTCAACGTTTCAAATACTGAATGAAATGTATGAGTTAAATACTTTATGAAACGATGTAGCTAATATATGACGGGAGGAAATGCAAACAGCGGACTTTGTTTTGTAAATAAACGAAATGAATTGGTAATGATTAATTTTTTTTTTTCTATTGCGGAAAAGAAAAAAAAATGGAAAGAATCAGAGATCTGCTAGTGGCCAATTTTTGTGGGGAGAAAATTACATTATTGTGTATGTTTCAAATACCCCCGTCCTGAATGAAACTGTATTTATTTGCCTCCACCCCTGGCAAACAAAAGGGCCAAAATATGTTTAATTTGATTTTTATCTGTATGTTTTATGCGCGTAAAATTGAAAGAATTACTAATTTTGTATGGCAAAAACTGGAAAAAATGCCACATTATATGTTATGTTTTATTTCTCCTCCCTCGCTGGCGAAGAAACGAAATTAAATGTATGTTTTAAATTGTTTTAAGAGAAGTAATTGAAGGAAGTAAATGTTAGGCCAACAAAATGAAAAAAAAAATGCCCCGTCAAGTTTTTTTTTTTCTCCAAAATATTTTTAACCGTAATTGACCGTTTGAAAATATATTTGTTTGTCAGTTTTCTTTTTGGTTTTTTGTTTTCGTTTGTTGGTTTAGTCGCTTTCTTCAAATTCGAATGTAGTCTACTTGGCACAGAAATGCACCGGAATCTAGTTTATTAAATGGAAAACGTACATAATCTTAACGAGAGAAAGGATGCTTAAAATTCATTTCAAAAAGGAAAGAAGAAAAAAAAAGATGTCCCGTCAAGCATGGATCGGGCGAGACCATGACTACCGTAATATGATGGCCTATCGACAACTATAATTTAGTCTGGTGACGTCATGAACATCGGTCTGTTGAAATTTGGTCACGTGTCTCATGACTAAACCGGAATTGGTTTAAAGTTTTGGAGGGTTAAAGAAATTTAAACATGCCGTCGAGATGTATAGTTCCAAAATGCCGATGTAACTACGAAAATGGACCAAAAGTTACCGTGTCTTCATTTCCCCCAAAAATGGAGATAATTTACCAGTAGATTAATGCAATAAAAAGATAGAATTTTACTCCATCTAAATATAGCAGAGTAAGTGTTAAAATGTTTGAGATGTTTAAAAAAAAAACCCAAAACGCGCCTTTTTTATTTTTATTTATTTATTTTTTAGAACGTATTTTAAAATAAAAATGAAAGTTTTTATATAAAAAAATGAATTTTGCATGTAATTTAAGTTATGTGCTGAAATAATAAATTATTATTTAGAAACTTATTTTAAATAGGGAGTATGTATTTTCACCTAACAATGTAATAAAAGCGATATCGTAAAAACGGAATTCCTTGTTTAAATAATTCTAAATAAGAAAAATCATTTATCTTTTTAGTTCAAATATTTTACTGTGCAATATTTATATCAGCGTGAAATAGATTAAACTTTTTTTTAGTTTATGACCGTTTTTGTTATTCCAAAACTTATTAATAATTATTTGTGATAAATGTCGTGGCCCTGTAGGTGTCAGAATGTTTGAGAATATACTTCCAAAATAAACTATTAAAATTGTTTAAAAAAAATAATAGAAATATTATTTTTATTTAAAAAAAGCGTTTACAAAATGCCGACAATAAAAAAAATAAGATTTCTATTATTTTTCAAACAATTTTAATAGTCTATTTTGGAAGTATATTCCGTAAAGAAAATAAACAACCCACTTTAAACGAAGAAATTACGAGTTTTGTATATTTTATTCGCAGTTTTGTGTTAGGGTTGTCAAAAATTCCCCCCAAATTCTGATACTGCTAGTAGCGCTGTAAGCGAAAATAACGTTTAAAATTACAGCAAACGAGTAGTTTCAAAGATTTAAAAAATGTTAGTTTTAAAAAATGGGGGATCACTTTTCTATAAAAATTAACAAATAAAAACGAAGAAAAATGAGTATGGTCACCTTTATGTTGGGGGTTGGGAGTCAATGTACAATGAACACAGTTAATGTAAAATGAGCAACCCCTTTCAAAAAATGTAAACAGAATTTTTGTCGGGGAGAGGGGGTCAACTGTAAGTGCTCATTTTACGTTTAGTTGTGTTCATTCCTACATCAAAGAAGCACTTCGCCTTGTTTGAGGCGAAAATGTAATTAAAAAAAATTGCTCGTTGCCCATGTAAAAAAAAAAAATAATTGGCCATAAAGTGTGTGATCGTTTTAGGTTAAATTATCCCCCCTTATTTTTAACTAACATCTCTTTATATCTTGGAAACTACTAGTTTGCCGTAATTTGAAATGTTATTTTCGTTTTCAGCACCCCCGAAAACCTATGAAAGTGGCAATTTAAAAGGATTTTTCGAGGGTGGACTAATTCTGCACATTTACCTTATTTTTTTTTATTTTATCGTTTTATGTCATATAATTTTCTTTTTTTTTGTATTAAGTCGAACATGGTACGATTTTCTTTTAAATTATTGCTTTACGTATGTGAACTTCATTTTCGACCTGAAGACATGCAGCGAGAGACATCAGCATTTGATAAAAGGACTGGGAAGATCATTAGTGTTAAATTAAAAAATCCCTATCTTAAGGATGGCGCTATTCCCCGAATATTACCAAACTGTCCCTCCTATTTATCGTCATCAACCACTTTTAGAGAGTCTCCTAACGCAAAGAAAATGCGTTTAGAAAATTCTGCTCTTAAGCGTGCATTATGTGAAAGTGTTGCTGACGAGTTAGAGTAACGGAAACGTAAAACTTTCCGTAATATTGATGATTTAGAAAAAAATTAACGTTTATAGATAAAAAATTATTGGACTTCTATTAGGCAAGACAATACCATCATTATATGCCATATAAAGAGATGCCCATGCCCCCTAATAAAAATGTATATGGTGATTGAACCGGACTTGGCCCTTAGTGTATTCTGTAATGATGTGGAAATGAGTGCTATAGGGGATTATAGATTCCTAAACATGTAACAGAGGAAAATACTCTGCAGATTTTGATGGAAAACATGAAAAAAATGGACAGCGAAGAACAGGAAATGAAAACTTCTAATATAAGTTCTTTATTAAAATTAATCTTATCATTTTTGCTATTAGTGCAAGATGAATCATTTAAATATTTTAATGCCATTAAGTTCATATATGAACAAATTAACATAATGACAATGAATAAGGTTAATTATTCAAGTGAAATGATGGTATTTTCTTCCTTATTATATAACTGTTCCCCTAGAGGGTACAGACTGTTACGAGACACTAAAAATGTAATTTTACAACGCTATTCAACCATTCGAAGATCAACCTTATCAACTTCTATGAATCCTGTCATTGAACAACACGATAACAATTTTCTCATGGATATTAAAAATAAGTTCAAGTTACTAATGTAGAATGACATTACAGTATCTTTACTTTCAAACCTAATCTTGATTATAAAGGTGGTAATATTGTTGGCTTAGCTAACAACAGCAATGAACCTGCCACAAGTGCATTTGCTTTTATGCTTAGCAGTGTATTCTCACAATATAATGATGTTGTGCATGTTATACCAACTAAATGTCTTCTAGGTGAGAACTTATTTGACATAATTAAACGTGTAATAATTGGCTTAGAAGATATAGGGTTTAAGGTATTATCTGTTATAACAGATAATAATGCAATAAATAAAAAAGCTATGTCTTTCTTTTGTAGCCCATCAAAGCTTTCACTTGTATATCCCAATCCAGTTAGAACGTCTAGCCATCTTTTCTTCTTATTCGAATCAGTGCATATATTAAAATGCATTAGAAACAATTGGCTTGGCCAAAAAGATGAACGTAAATGCATGATGTTCCCAAAGTTTTGTTATAATAGAAATCATGAATTAGATAACATCCAAAGTGCTCCATTTTCTAGTTTACATAAACTTTATGCCCTAGAATCTCAATCACTTGTGAAATATTGCTATAAGTTGATTTCAAAAGCTCTTTCTCTGACTACTTATGAAAGGCAAAATGTTAATTTGGTTTTGCAAATTTTCAACGAATATACTATTACAGGGTTTGTTAACCTTAGGAAAGCAGGAATGCTTGCCAAATTATGCAGAAATATCAGAATACATTCAAATATTTTATATTTGGTGGACAATACTGAACATGAAAACACCATATAACGGTTGTCGACTTCGTAATAAATATGCTAATCCACTTACATTAAATAGTGATAATTATAGTTTCCTAAATGTGTTCTGTGACTGGTTAGAAATTGGAATAGCATTCCTAGAAGAACTGGTAAGTTAACAAAGGAAACATATAGTACTTACGCAATTTTAGAAGTGACTAAATATTGTATAAATCTACTGAACATGGTGTATATATTATCAGGAAGGTTTCAGACAGATAATCTTGAGGGAAGGTTTGGCCAGTATCGACAACTTAGTGGAGATCAGTATAATATATCGATACGTCAGGTGTACGAATGTGAAAAAAAACTCAGAATGTTGTCAGTTTTAAAATTGAGCTTACCAATTAATAATCGAACTATTGAATTGAAAATTTTCAAAGGAACTAACAGGGATGAAATGACAATGGAGCAATAGTTACATGTTTATAAATTTAACATAGATGTAACAGAAGATGATGTTAATCAATGCAAGGAAGTACTTCCTGTGATATTATACTTAGTAGGTTATTGCTGTCATGCAGTTTTCAAAAAACTGAAATGCAATAGCTGCAAAAATTTAATATCCGGGAGAGAGGCTGTTGAAGAAATAGCTGAATTAAACAGCTACTTTCAGGTATTAACAGAGGTTCTCTGCTATACCCAAATGATATAACTAATAATTTTTTCTTATATAATTATATAGTCAACTTACAAATGCGATTCTTTTTTACATTCGATTCATCAGAGAAACTTAGCCATGTACATAACTTTAAATATTTTGGCTGATCAAAATCGATTATTTCATGTTGACTCTTGTGATGAGGGTCACACTATTCAGGAAATTGAAAAAGTGCTCATATGGAGTTCATCGAATTCCCTTATAAACAATTTTTGTCGCAAAGAGAATGACAATATTAGTAAAAAAAAATATCAGAAAAAGAAAAATTCAAAATTTTAATTAAATTCTACAACAGATTTTTGAAAAGTTTTAATATTCAATGCTTGAAATATTTTTGCCTTAGTAACTTTGTTTGTACTAACATTTGTTTGAATTTATTTTTGACTTATTGTTTGTTATTCAGTTAAACTAATCTATTGTTCTTTATTCAGTTAAACCAATTTATTCTTCGTTTTCCAGTTAAACTAATTTATTGTTCGTTTTTTCAGTAAAACTAATTTATTGTTCGTATTTCAGTTAAACTAATTTATTGTTTGTTTTCAGTTTTGATTTTTAAAATATTGTTTTTTGATGTAAAAATATTTCTTGTTCATTTTTATTTATTTTTATTGAATAAACTTCAGTTACATACAAATCAAATCGTATTCCTTTTCTTTTTAAACTTTTTAACAACTTTTCTCCCTTTCAATTCGTTTTTTATTATTAATATTTTTATTATTAATCATTTATTTAATTAGTATCGTGTTTATCTTTTTTAATCCAATTTTGAAGTTTTCTAACGCTTTCTGTTAAAAATGTCTGCTCATTATCGACAGTCTCTGTTCCACGTATCATGCTTGCTAGGACCTATGGCGATGACGTCATTTTTCAGCTGACAAGGCCATCTATGACGATGGTCATGGCGAGACCGGCAATCATCGATGTTAGCCGAGCAGCGTCGTAACAGACGCAGACTATTGAAAACAAATACAAACTAGAAAAAAATACAAATGCAAATAATAAAAAATGACAAAAAAAAACTACCTTGAAAAGTGAAAATATGTTTATTTCATTTTAGTATTTATTTATTTAATTTTTTTTTGTCAGATTTTTGTTTTCGTTGTCGGTGTAGTCGGTTTCTTCCAATTCGAATGTCGTTTGTTTTCATTTAGAGACTAATAGAGTTTGTTGTATAACCTGGAATCCAAGATTATTTCGTTTCGTTTTTTTTTTATTAAACGCGATTTTCTCTGTGTAAACTGTAGTGGTATTGCGGAGGAGCACGAATTCCTGTAAAAAAAATTAAGCAACGTAAAAGTAACGTGGGATAAGAATTACTGTTTCTGAGAATGTCGGTTTCGGTGAATTTCGTGGTGAAAAAAGTAAAAAGAAAAAAAAGAAAAAGTGATGGCATAAGTAACACGTCAATTCGTAAAGCGAAAAATTAAAAAAAAGAAAAAAGGAAAAAAAAAGAAAAAAATGGCATAAGTAACCCTTCGAATCGCTGAAATGCAAAGGTGCGTTTTGCCCGACGTTAAAATGCCATTCCATTTTTTAAGCAACTGCGAACCGAAACCGGTGTTTCCTCGTGCTGTCCCTTGTGAACCTATCCGCAACGAGCGGGTGCAGGAGGAGTTTATCAGAAAGAAAAGATTTTACAACTTCCATTGATTCTAATCGATTTTATTCGTGAACTCTCACCCGGAAAATTATAGGAATTCACGATTATCGAGGAAGGTTAGAGGTAATAGGCCTATAACACACCTGAAATAATGTGCTGCAGTTCGTGTATATCACATGTAATGTGTTGATTTTTAATCCTATTAAGGTCCAAATCACACGGGAAAAATGAGTTCATTTATATATAGAGTGATAGAGGTAGAGAAGGAAAGAAAGAAGAAGAGAAGATAGATAGATAGATAGATAGAAGAAGAAGATAGAAGAGATTATATTGGACCTAATATATAGTAATGATTTAAAAAGTTAAAAAAAATATGATCTTGCGCCATCATCGAGAATTGAAACCAAAGCGTTTAGCTTACAATTTACTTACTTGACGTTAATGCCTGGGTTAAGAAGAAATGTTTTCTGCAAGGCTAAAAATTTAAACATGAACAAATAGATATTATGTTCCGCATGCATATTCGTAATGCCGTTGTTCGACCTTTATCTGGCAAGTTCCATTTTTTTCATTTTCACTTGTGCACAAATTTTTTTTCCGGCTAAGACTCAAATATAATGTTTCGAATACCCTATATATTAAGTTTACTGCCTGTAGAGCAAAAACTGACAGAGGAGTTTAGTAGACAAAATTCTTAAACATACATAAAAATATATGGAAAGTGTTTTCCATAACATTTTACGCAAATATTATGAAAACATGAATATAATAAAGAATATCTGCATGAATATAAGTACACATAACAGTAAACTAAAAATGATCATTCAATAAGAATAAAATTACACATAACAATAAACTAAAAATGATCATTCAATAAGAATAAAATTACATATAACAATAAACTAAAAATGATCATTCAATAAGAATAAAATTACACATAACAATAAACTAAAAATGATCATTCAATAAGAATAAAATTACACATAACAGTAAACTAAAAATGATCATTCAATAAGAATAAAATTACATATAACAGTAAACTAAAAATGATCATTCAATAAGAATAAAATTACATATAACAGTAAACTAAAAATGATCATTCAATAAGAATAAAATTACACATAACAGTAAACTAAAAATGATCATTCAATAAGAATAAAATGACACATAACAGTAAACTAAAAATGATCATTCAATAAGAATAAAATTACACATAACAGTAAACTAAAAATGATCATTCAATAAGAATAAAATTACACATAACAATAAACTAAAAATGATCATTCAATAAGAATAAAATTACATATAACAGTAAACTAAAAATGATCATTCAATAAGAATAAAATTACATATAACAGTAAACTAAAAATGATCATTCAATAAGAATAAAATGACACATAACAGTAAACTAAAAATGATCATTCAATAAGAATAAAATTACATATAACAGTAAACTAAAAATGATCATTCAATAAGAATAAAATTACATATAACAGTAAACTAAAAATGGTCATTCAATAAGAATAAAATTACATATAACAGTAAACTAAAAATGATCATTCAATAAGAATAAAATGACACATAACAGTAAACTAAAAATGATCATTCAATAAGAATAAAATTACATATAACAGTAAACTAAAAATGATCATTCAATAAGAATAAAATTACATATAACAGTAAACTAAAAATGATCATTCAATAAGAATAAAATGACACATAACAGTAAACTAAAAATGATCATTCAATAAGAATAAAATTACATATAACAGTAAACTAAAAATGATCATTCAATAAGAATAAAATGACACATAACAGTAAACTAAAAATGATCATTCAATAAGAATAAAATTACATATAACAGTAAACTAAAAATGATCATTCAATAAGAATAAAATTACATATAACAGTAAACTAAAAATGATCATTCAATAAGAATAAAATTACATATAACAGTAAACTAAAAATGGTCATTCAATAAGAATAAAATTACATATAACAGTAAACTAAAAATGATCATTCAATAAGAATAAAATGACACATAACAGTAAACTAAAAATGATCATTCAATAAGAATAAAATTACATATAACAGTAAACTAAAAATGATCATTCAATAAGAATAAAATGACACATAACAGTAAACTAAAAATGATCATTCAATAAGAATAAAATTACATATAACAGTAAACTAAAAATGATCATTCAATAAGAATAAAATTACATATAACAGTAAACTAAAAATGATCATTCAATAAGAATAAAATGACACATAACAGTAAACTAAAAATGATCATTCAATAAGAATAAAATTACATATAACAGTAAACTAAAAATGATCATTCAATAAGAATAAAATTACATATAACAGTAAACTAAAAATGATCATTCAATAAGAATAAAATGACACATAACAGTAAACTAAAAATGATCATTCAATAAGAATAAAATTACATATAACAGTAAACTAAAAATGATCATTCAATAAGAATAAAATGACACATAACAGTAAACTAAAAATGATCATTCAATAAGAATAAAATTACATATAACAGTAAACTAAAAATGATCATTCAATAAGAATAAAATGACACATAACAGTAAACTAAAAATGATCATTCAATAAGAATAAAATTACACATAACAATAAACTAAAAATGATCATTCAATAAGAATAAAATTACATATAACAGTAAACTAAAAATGATCATTCAATAAGAATAAAATTACATATAACAGTAAACTAAAAATGGTCATTCAATAAGAATAAAATTACATATAACAGTAAACTAAAAATGATCATTCAATAAGAATAAAATTACATATAACAGTAAACTAAAAATGATCATTCAATAAGAATAAAATGACACATAACAGTAAACTAAAAATGATCATTCAATAAGAATAAAATTACATATAACAGTAAACTAAAAATGATCATTCAATAAGAATAAAATGACACATAACAGTAAACTAAAAATGATCATTCAATAAGAATAAAATTACATATAACAGTAAACTAAAAATGATCATTCAATAAGAATAAAATTACATATAACAGTAAACTAAAAATGATCATTCAATAAGAATAAAATGACACATAACAGTAAACTAAAAATGATCATTCAATAAGAATAAAATTACATATAACAGTAAACTAAAAATGATCATTCAATAAGAATAAAATTACATATAACAGTAAACTAAAAATGATCATTCAATAAGAATAAAATGACACATAACAGTAAACTAAAAATGATCATTCAATAAGAATAAAATTACATATAACAGTAAACTAAAAATGATCATTCAATAAGAATAAAATTACATATAACAGTAAACTAAAAATGATCATTCAATAAGAATAAAATGACACATAACAGTAAACTAAAAATGATCATTCAATAAGAATAAAATTACATATAACAGTAAACTAAAAATGATCATTCAATAAGAATAAAATGACACATAACAGTAAACTAAAAATGATCATTCAATAAGAATAAAATTACATATAACAGTAAACTAAAAATGATCATTCAATAAGAATAAAATTACATATAACAGTAAACTAAAAATGATCATTCAATAAGAATAAAATGACACATAACAGTAAACTAAAAATGATCATTCAATAAGAATAAAATTACATATAACAGTAAACTAAAAATGATCATTCAATAAGAATAAAATTACATATAACAGTAAACTAAAAATGATCATTCAATAAGAATAAAATTACATATAACAGTAAACTAAAAATGATCATTCAATAAGAATAAAATGACACATAACAGTAAACTAAAAATGATCATTCAATAAGAATAAAATTACATATAACAGTAAACTAAAAATGATCATTCAATAAGAATAAAATTACATATAACAGTAAACTAAAAATGATCATTCAATAAGAATAAAATGACACATAACAGTAAACTAAAAATGATCATTCAATAAGAATAAAATTACATATAACAGTAAACTAAAAATGATCATTCAATAAGAATAAAATTACATATAACAGTAAACTAAAAATGATCATTCAATAAGAATAAAATTACATATAACAGTAAACTAAAAATGATCATTCAATAAGAATAAAATGACACATAACAGTAAACTAAAAATGATCATTCAATAAGAATAAAATTACATATAACAGTAAACTAAAAATGATCATTCAATAAGAATAAAATTACATATAACAGTAAACTAAAAATGATCATTCAATAAGAATAAAATGACACATAACAGTAAACTAAAAATGATCATTCAATAAGAATAAAATTACATATAACAGTAAACTAAAAATGATCATTCAATAAGAATAAAATTACATATAACAGTAAACTAAAAATGATCATTCAATAAGAATAAAATGACACATAACAGTAAACTAAAAATGATCATTCAATAAGAATAAAATTACATATAACAGTAAACTAAAAATGATCATTCAATAAGAATAAAATTACATATAACAATAAACTAAAAATGATCATTCAATAAGAATAAAATTACATATAACAGTAAACTAAAAATGATCATTCAATAAGAATAAAATTACATATAACAGTAAACTAAAAATGATCATTCAATAAGAATAAAATGACACATAACAGTAAACTAAAAATGATCATTCAATAAGAATAAAATTACATATAACAGTAAACTAAAAATGATCATTCAATAAGAATAAAATTACATATAACAGTAAACTAAAAATGATCATTCAATAAGAATAAAATGACACATAACAGTAAACTAAAAATGATCATTCAATAAGAATAAAATTACATATAACAGTAAACTAAAAATGATCATTCAATAAGAATAAAATTACATATAACAGTAAACTAAAAATGATCATTCAATAAGAATAAAATGACACATAACAGTAAACTAAAAATGATCATTCAATAAGAATAAAATGACACATAACAGTAAACTAAAAATGATCATTCAATAAGAATAAAATTACATATAACAGTAAACTAAAAATGATCATTCAATAAGAATAAAATTACATATAACAGTAAACTAAAAATGATCATTCAATAAGAATAAAATGACACATAACAGTAAACTAAAAATGATCATTCAATAAGAATAAAATTACATATAACAGTAAACTAAAAATGATCATTCAATAAGAATAAAATGACACATAACAGTAAACTAAAAATGATCATTCAATAAGAATAAAATTACATATAACAGTAAACTAAAAATGATCATTCAATAAGAATAAAATTACATATAACAGTAAACTAAAAATGATCATTCAATAAGAATAAAATGACACATAACAGTAAACTAAAAATGATCATTCAATAAGAATAAAATTACATATAACAGTAAACTAAAAATGATCATTCAATAAGAATAAAATTACATATAACAGTAAACTAAAAATGATCATTCAATAAGAATAAAATGACACATAACAGTAAACTAAAAATGATCATTCAATAAGAATAAAATTACATATAACAGTAAACTAAAAATGATCATTCAATAAGAATAAAATGACACATAACAGTAAACTAAAAATGATCATTCAATAAGAATAAAATTACATATAACAGTAAACTAAAAATGATCATTCAATAAGAATAAAATGACACATAACAGTAAACTAAAAATGATCATTCAATAAGAATAAAATTACATATAACAGTAAACTAAAAATGATCATTCAATAAGAATAAAATTACATATAACAGTAAACTAAAAATGATCATTCAATAAGAAAAAAATTACACATAACAGTAAACTAAAAATGGTCATTCAATAAGAAAAAAATTACACATAACAATAAACTAAAAATGATCATTCAATAAGAATAAAATTACATATAACAGTAAACTAAAAATGATCATTCAATAAGAATAAAATTACATATAACAGTAAACTAAAAATGGTCATTCAATAAGAATAAAATTACATATAACAGTAAACTAAAAATGATCATTCAATAAGAATAAAATTACATATAACAGTAAACTAAAAATGATCATTCAATAAGAATAAAATTACATATAACAGTAAACTAAAAATGATCATTCAATAAGAATAAAATTACATATAACAGTAAACTAAAAATGGTCATTCAATAAGAATAAAATTACATATAACAGTAAACTAAAAATGATCATTCAATAAGAATAAAATGACACATAACAGTAAACTAAAAATGATCATTCAATAAGAATAAAATTACATATAACAGTAAACTAAAAATGATCATTCAATAAGAATAAAATTACATATAACAGTAAACTAAAAATGATCATTCAATAAGAATAAAATTACATATAACAGTAAACTAAAAATGATCATTCAATAAGAATAAAATTACATATAACAGTAAACTAAAAATGATCATTCAATAAGAATAAAATTACATATAACAGTAAACTAAAAATGATCATTCAATAAGAATAAAATGACACATAACAGTAAACTAAAAATGATCATTCAATAAGAATAAAATTACATATAACAGTAAACTAAAAATGATCATTCAATAAGAATAAAATTACATATAACAGTAAACTAAAAATGATCATTCAATAAGAATAAAATGACACATAACAGTAAACTAAAAATGATCATTCAATAAGAATAAAATTACACATAACAGTAAACTAAAAATGATCATTCAATAAGAATAAAATGACACATAACAGTAAACTAAAAATGATCATTCAATAAGAATAAAATTACATATAACAGTAAACTAAAAATGATCATTCAATAAGAATAAAATGACACATAACAGTAAACTAAAAATGATCATTCAATAAGAATAAAATTACACATAACAGTAAACTAAAAATGATCATTCAATAAGAATAAAATGACACATAACAGTAAACTAAAAATGATCATTCAATAAGAATAAAATTACACATAACAGTAAACTAAAAATGATCATTCAATAAGAATAAAATTACACATAACAATAAACTAAAAATGATCATTCAATAAGAATAAAATTACATATAACAGTAAACTAAAAATGATCATTCAATAAGAATAAAATTACATATAACAGTAAACTAAAAATGGTCATTCAATAAGAATAAAATTACATATAACAGTAAACTAAAAATGATCATTCAATAAGAATAAAATTACATATAACAGTAAACTAAAAATGATCATTCAATAAGAATAAAATTACATATAACAGTAAACTAAAAATGATCATTCAATAAGAATAAAATTACATATAACAGTAAACTAAAAATGATCATTCAATAAGAATAAAATTACATATAACAGTAAACTAAAAATGATCATTCAATAAGAATAAAATTACATATAACAGTAAACTAAAAATGATCATTCAATAAGAATAAAATTACATATAACAGTAAACTAAAAATGATCATTCAATAAGAATAAAATTACATATAACAGTAAACTAAAAATGATCATTCAATAAGAATAAAATTACATATAACAGTAAACTAAAAATGATCATTCAATAAGAATAAAATTACACATAACAATAAACTAAAAATGATCATTCAATAAGAATAAAATTACATATAACAGTAAACTAAAAATGATCATTCAATAAGAATAAAATTACATATAACAGTAAACTAAAAATGATCATTCAATAAGAATAAAATTACATATAACAGTAAACTAAAAATGATCATTCAATAAGAATAAAATTACATATAACAGTAAACTAAAAATGATCATTCAATAAGAATAAAATTACATATAACAGTAAACTAAAAATGATCATTCAATAAGAATAAAATTACATATAACAGTAAACTAAAAATGATCATTCAATAAGAATAAAATTACACATAACAATAAACTAAAAATGATCATTCAATAAGAATAAAATTACATATAACAGTAAACTAAAAATGATCATTCAATAAGAATAAAATTACATATAACAGTAAACTAAAAATGATCATTCAATAAGAATAAAATTACATATAACAGTAAACTAAAAATGATCATTCAATAAGAATAAAATGACACATAACAGTAAACTAAAAATGATCATTCAATAAGAATAAAATTACACATAACAATAAACTAAAAATGATCATTCAATAAGAATAAAATTACATATAACAGTAAACTAAAAATGATCATTCAATAAGAATAAAATTACATATAACAGTAAACTAAAAATGATCATTCAATAAGAATAAAATGACACATAACAGTAAACTAAAAATGATCATTCAATAAGAATAAAATTACACATAACAATAAACTAAAAATGATCATTCAATAAGAATAAAATTACATATAACAGTAAACTAAAAATGATCATTCAATAAGAATAAAATTACATATAACAGTAAACTAAAAATGATCATTCAATAAGAATAAAATTACATATAACAGTAAACTAAAAATGATCATTCAATAAGAATAAAATTACATATAACAGTAAACTAAAAATGATCATTCAATAAGAATAAAATGACACATAACAGTAAACTAAAAATGATCATTCAATAAGAATAAAATGACACATAACAATAAACTAAAAATGATCATTCAATAAGAATAAAATTACATATAACAGTAAACTAAAAATGATCATTCAATAAGAATAAAATTACATATAACAGTAAACTAAAAATGATCATTCAATAAGAATAAAATTACACATAACAGTAAACTAAAAATGATCATTCAATAAGAATAAAATGACACATAACAATAAACTAAAAATGATCATTCAATAAGAATAAAATTACATATAACAGTAAACTAAAAATGATCATTCAATAAGAATAAAATTACATATAACAGTAAACTAAAAATGATCATTCAATAAGAATAAAATTACACATAACAGTAAACTAAAAATGATCATTCAATAAGAATAAAATGACACATAACAATAAACTAAAAATGATCATTCAATAAGAATAAAATTACATATAACAGTAAACTAAAAATGATCATTCAATAAGAATAAAATTACATATAACAGTAAACTAAAAATGATCATTCAATAAGAATAAAATTACACATAACAGTAAACTAAAAATGATCATTCAATAAGAATAAAATGACACATAACAATAAACTAAAAATGATCATTCAATAAGAATAAAATTACATATAACAGTAAACTAAAAATGATCATTCAATAAGAATAAAATTACATATAACAGTAAACTAAAAATGGTCATTCAATAAGAATAAAATGACACATAACAATAAACTAAAAATGATCATTCAATAAGAATAAAATTACATATAACAGTAAACTAAAAATGATCATTCAATAAGAATAAAATGACACATAACAGTAAACTAAAAATGGTCATTCAATAAGAATAAAATGACACATAACAATAAACTAAAAATGATCATTCAATAAGAATAAAATGACACATAACAGTAAACTAAAAATGATCATTCAATAAGAATAAAATTACATATAACAGTAAACTAAAAATGATCATTCAATAAGAATAAAATTACACATAACAGTAAACTAAAAATGATCATTCAATAAGAATAAAATGACACATAACAATAAACTAAAAATGATCATTCAATAAGAATAAAATTACATATAACAGTAAACTAAAAATGATCATTCAATAAGAATAAAATTACATATAACAGTAAACTAAAAATGGTCATTCAATAAGAATAAAATGACACATAACAATAAACTAAAAATGATCATTCAATAAGAATAAAATTACATATAACAGTAAACTAAAAATGATCATTCAATAAGAATAAAATGACACATAACAGTAAACTAAAAATGGTCATTCAATAAGAATAAAATTACATATAACAGTAAACTAAAAATGATCATTCAATAAGAATAAAATGACACATAACAGTAAACTAAAAATGATCATTCAATAAGAATAAAATTACATATAACAGTAAACTAAAAATGATCATTCAATAAGAATAAAATGACACATAACAGTAAACTAAAAATGATCATTCAATAAGAATAAAATTACACATAACAGTAAACTAAAAATGATCATTCAATAAGAATAAAATGACACATAACAGTAAACTAAAAATGATCATTCAATAAGAATAAAATTACACATAACAGTAAACTAAAAATGATCATTCAATAAGAATAAAATTACATATAACAGTAAACTAAAAATGATCATTCAATAAGAATAAAATGACACATAACAGTAAACTAAAAATGATCATTCAATAAGAATAAAATGACACATAACAGTAAACTAAAAATGATCATTCAATAAGAATAAAATTACACATAACAGTAAACTAAAAATGATCATTCAATAAGAATAAAATTACATATAACAGTAAACTAAAAATGATCATTCAATAAGAATAAAATGACACATAACAGTAAACTAAAAATGATCATTCAATAAGAATAAAATGACACATAACAGTAAACTAAAAATGATCATTCAATAAGAATAAAATGACACATAACAGTAAACTAAAAATGATCATTCAATAAGAATAAAATTACATATAACAGTAAACTAAAAATGATCATTCAATAAGAATAAAATGACACATAACAGTAAACTAAAAATGATCATTCAATAAGAATAAAATTACACATAACAGTAAACTAAAAATGATCATTCAATAAGAATAAAATGACACATAACAGTAAACTAAAAATGATCATTCAATAAGAATAAAATTACACATAACAGTAAACTAAAAATGATCATTCAATAAGAATAAAATTACACATAACAGTAAACTAAAAATGATCATTCAATAAGAATAAAATGACACATAACAGTAAACTAAAAATGATCATTCAATAAGAATAAAATTACACATAACAGTAAACTAAAAATGATCATTCAATAAGAATAAAATTACACATAACAATAAACTAAAAATGATCATTCAATAAGAATAAAATTACATATAACAGTAAACTAAAAATGATCATTCAATAAGAATAAAATTACATATAACAGTAAACTAAAAATGATCATTCAATAAGAATAAAATTACATATAACAGTAAACTAAAAATGATCATTCAATAAGAATAAAATTACACATAACAATAAACTAAAAATGATCATTCAATAAGAATAAAATTACATATAACAGTAAACTAAAAATGATCATTCAATAAGAATAAAATTACATATAACAGTAAACTAAAAATGATCATTCAATAAGAATAAAATTACATATAACAGTAAACTAAAAATGATCATTCAATAAGAATAAAATTACACATAACAGTAAACTAAAAATGATCATTCAATAAGAATAAAATTACACATAACAGTAAACTAAAAATGATCATTCAATAAGAATAAAATGACACATAACAGTAAACTAAAAATGATCATTCAATAAGAATAAAATTACACATAACAGTAAACTAAAAATGATCATTCAATAAGAATAAAATTACACATAACAATAAACTAAAAATGATCATTCAATAAGAATAAAATTACATATAACAGTAAACTAAAAATGATCATTCAATAAGAATAAAATTACATATAACAGTAAACTAAAAATGATCATTCAATAAGAATAAAATTACATATAACAGTAAACTAAAAATGATCATTCAATAAGAATAAAATTACACATAACAATAAACTAAAAATGATCATTCAATAAGAATAAAATTACATATAACAGTAAACTAAAAATGATCATTCAATAAGAATAAAATTACATATAACAGTAAACTAAAAATGATCATTCAATAAGAATAAAATTACATATAACAGTAAACTAAAAATGATCATTCAATAAGAATAAAATTACACATAACAGTAAACTAAAAATGATCATTCAATAAGAATAAAATTACACATAACAGTAAACTAAAAATGATCATTCAATAAGAATAAAATGACACATAACAGTAAACTAAAAATGATCATTCAATAAGAATAAAATTACATATAACAGTAAACTAAAAATGATCATTCAATAAGAATAAAATTACATATAACAGTAAACTAAAAATGATCATTCAATAAGAATAAAATGACACATAACAGTAAACTAAAAATGATCATTCAATAAGAATAAAATTACATATAACAGTAAACTAAAAATGATCATTCAATAAGAATAAAATGACACATAACAGTAAACTAAAAATGATCATTCAATAAGAATAAAATGACACATAACAGTAAACTAAAAATGATCATTCAATAAGAATAAAATTACACATAACAGTAAACTAAAAATGATCATTCAATAAGAATAAAATTACATATAACAGTAAACTAAAAATGGTCATTCAATAAGAATAAAATGACACATAACAGTAAACTAAAAATGATCATTCAATAAGAATAAAATTACACATAACAGTAAACTAAAAATGATCATTCAATAAGAATAAAATGACACATAACAGTAAACTAAAAATGATCATTCAATAAGAATAAAATTACACATAACAGTAAACTAAAAATGATCATTCAATAAGAATAAAATTACACATAACAGTAAACTAAAAATGATCATTCAATAAGAATAAAATGACACATAACAGTAAACTAAAAATGATCATTCAATAAGAATAAAATTACACATAACAGTAAACTAAAAATGATCATTCAATAAGAATAAAATTACACATAACAATAAACTAAAAATGATCATTCAATAAGAATAAAATTACATATAACAGTAAACTAAAAATGATCATTCAATAAGAATAAAATTACACATAACAGTAAACTAAAAATGATCATTCAATAAGAATAAAATTACACATAACAATAAACTAAAAATGATCATTCAATAAGAATAAAATTACATATAACAGTAAACTAAAAATGATCATTCAATAAGAATAAAATTACATATAACAGTAAACTAAAAATGATCATTCAATAAGAATAAAATTACATATAACAGTAAACTAAAAATGATCATTCAATAAGAATAAAATGACACATAACAGTAAACTAAAAATGATCATTCAATAAGAATAAAATTACACATAACAGTAAACTAAAAATGATCATTCAATAAGAATAAAATGACACATAACAGTAAACTAAAAATGATCATTCAATAAGAATAAAATTACATATAACAGTAAACTAAAAATGATCATTCAATAAGAATAAAATTACATATAACAGTAAACTAAAAATGATCATTCAATAAGAATAAAATGACACATAACAGTAAACTAAAAATGATCATTCAATAAGAATAAAATTACATATAACAGTAAACTAAAAATGATCATTCAATAAGAATAAAATGACACATAACAGTAAACTAAAAATGATCATTCAATAAGAATAAAATGACACATAACAGTAAACTAAAAATGATCATTCAATAAGAATAAAATGACACATAACAGTAAACTAAAAATGATCATTCAATAAGAATAAAATTACACATAACAGTAAACTAAAAATGATCATTCAATAAGAATAAAATTACACATAACAGTAAACTAAAAATGATCATTCAATAAGAAAACTGAAAAAAAAACTAATAGGGAATTAATTAAAATGCATGTTTAAAAAATATGTAAATTAGCTTGATTTTTTCCCAATGAATACAATTCCATGACGCATGTATTACAAAGTTGTATTTTCTTTTTAAATACATAGAAAAAGGGTTTTTAATATGAATATCAATACAAAAAATATATATAGAAGTATAGACTTTTAACTATTGTAAATTATTAGATGTTATCTTTTTTACATTCTCTTTGACAATTATTTGTAGTTTTGTGTTTTATAATAATCACACTTTTATGTGAATATTTAAAACTACTTTCAAATTCTTACAGTTCTAAAAGTAATTCATTTTTATTTTTCCAACTATTATGATTTGTCTTCATAATTATTAAGGTTCGAAATTTGGAAAAAGTGCTTTTTATAAAGCTCTAGAAAAACGAAATCCAGAAATCACTGTTCTTAGGGGTTAAACGACGTCAGGGTTACAGCATCAAAAAATACCAAACTAATTTTACATACACAAATAAAAACAAAAATATATGTGTTCGCTAATTCAAAGAAACCAATTTTTTTTAAACAGAAAAAGAACAGTTGTTATTAAAAAAAATTAAATGAAACCAGTAAAGGTTATGAATTTATTACGGTAGGTTATTTGTTTTTGACAAACACAAAGAAAGATAGAAGAATATAGAAGATACATTTACTACTTGAGACGATATATATGTTTGTATATGTATTAGTTCTAACAGGGAAGGTAAACAGTCATTAGTAATGCAGAAAGGGTGGAACAATTGGTTGCTGTTGTTATAATGTTGGAAAATAATTGTAATTGATGATGTGTGATGCAATATTTGTCCTAGCGGTAGGACTTAGAGGAGAAAATAGTGAATAAATTAAAATGCATGTTTAAAAAAATCTGCAAATTAGCTTGATCTTTTGCAGATGGATGCAATTCCACGAACCATATGTAACAAAGTTGTATTTTCTTTTTAAATAAATAGAAAAATCATTTTTAATATGAATATCATTACAAAATATTATAAGAGTATATATATATATATATATATATATATATATATATATATATATATATATAAGGGAGTTTTAAGCATGAAATGAGATCTCAAATAAAATAGCAGAACCAAGATATAAGCTCCGATTTCTTTTCAATAAAGTTCATTATTTACAACAAATAAATAAATGAAATTCCTATGTCAGTCACGTAAAATGAGATTCAACATTGTACGAAACATTTTTTTTATTCAAAAACCATTTTGTTAAAAGAAATAACTGCTTTAAATTATAGCTTAAATACAAGTGGGCGTGTATTTAAAATTCAATTCTACATTTATGTGAAATCAAAAGAAATAAGCCAGCTAAATCCGGAACGGATTATCGACGACAAAACGCATGTAATATTCGATAAAAAGCACTATAGCCTTTCAAAATATAATGTGACAGATAAATCGACCGATAAACCTGAAGCCGAGATGAGAGAAGGCATCGACTAACTGATGCCAATAATAG
The DNA here is from genome assembly GCF_053919585.1 of Euprymna scolopes. NCBI lineage: Eukaryota > Metazoa > Mollusca > Cephalopoda > Sepiida > Sepiolidae > Euprymna > Euprymna scolopes. Next base: position 89,838,866 of record NC_136503.1, on the reverse strand, counting down.
TCCGAACTAAATAGCTGCTGGCACGGCTTGCTGACTGCAATAGAGAGGCCGCGTCTTCGAGGAGTTCTGAGTCCTTGTCACGCGACTAACGTATTTGAATGGCGAGGAACAAGATTGGCCTTGCTTTTTATATGACAATCAGACGATTTGACATGAGGAAAGGTTTGGATGGAAATGGATAACAATTATAAAATTGTGAAAATCTATTTTTCTTTCTCGATTTCTATTTGGGTAATTTTTTCACTCGTTGTTTTCTTTTTATTCCTTTCCTTTTGTATTGTGTTGCTTCATGAATGTGTACTTTCTTACTTTCATTGTTCATTATTTATTTATGTATGTGTACATTCTTACTTTCATTGCCTATTATTTATTTATGTATGTGTACATTCTTACTTTCATTGCCTATTATTTATTTATGTATGTGTACATTCTTACTTTCATTGTCCTTTATTTATTTATGTATGTGTACTTCATTACTTTCATTGTCCATCATTTATTTATGTATGTATACCTTCTTACTTTCATTTTCCTTATTTATGTATGTGTATTTTTTACTTTCATTGTCCATTATTTATTTATGTATGTGTACATTCTTACTTTCATTGTTCATTATTTATTTATGTATGTGTACATTCTTACTTTCATTGTCCATTATTTATTTATGTATGTGTATTTTTTACTTTCATTGTCCATTATTTATTTATGTATGTGTACATTCTTACTTTCATTGTCCATTATTTATTTATGTATGTGTATTTTTTACTTTCATTGTCCATTATTTATTTATGTATGTGTACATTCTTACTTTCATTGTCCATTATTTTTTTTATGTATGTGTATTTTTTACTTTCATTGTCCATTATTTATTTATGTATGTGTACATTCTTACTTTCATTGTCCATTATTTATTTATGTATGTGTACTTTCTTACATTATTGTCTATGATTTATTTATGTATGTGTACTTTCTTATTTTTATTGTCCATTATTTACTTATGTATGTGTACTTTCTTACTTTCATTGTCCTTAATTTATTTATGTTTGTGTATTTCTTACTTTCATTGTCCTTAATTTATTTATGTTTGTGTATTTCTTACTTTCATTGTCTCTTATTTATTTATGTATTTGTACTTTCTTACTTTTATTGTCTATTATTTATTTATGTTTGTGTATTTCTTACTTTCATTGTCCATTATTTATTTATGTATGTGTACTTGCTTACTTTTTTGTCAATTATTTATTTATGTATGTGTACCTTCTTACTTTCATTGTCCCTTATTTATTGATGTATGTGTACATTCTTACTTTCATTGTCCCTTATTTATTTATGTATAGGTACTTTCTTACATTCATTGTCCATTATTTATTTATGTATGTATACCTTCTTACTTTCATTGTTCCTTATTTATGTATGTATGTGTATTTTTTACTTTCATTTTCCCGTATTTATTTATGTATGTGTACATTCTTACTTTCATTGTCCCTTATTTATGTATGTATGTGTACTTTCTTACTTTCATTGTCCATTATTTATCTATGTATGTGTACTTTCTGTAGTACTTACCAACAAAACAAACGCCCACGTGTTTGTGCCTTGTATAGGCATGCGCAACAACAAAACTTTGATTTTTATAAGCGGAAGTCTCGAGGTTGTCAGGAATCTACAGGCGCATGTGCAAGAGAAAGGATTGAGATAGTGCTACAAAAGGCAAGTCGAGTGAGAAGGTTGTGGTTGTTGTTGTCATTGGACGTTACAGTGACGCGTGGGTTAGCAGGTGATTAAGAGACTGGGTTTTTTTTGTGTGTCAAGTCGAGCACCTCGGTGAAGATCATATAAGTCATGCACCTCGGTGAAGGTGATGGTCATAAGCTATTTCGGCTATTTCGTTTTGTCTCTGTTCCAGGACAACTATGGCTGGGGCAAAGTTTGATTTAAAACTGATACCCGAATTCGACGGATCCACTTCTGTTTTCGACTGGGTCGAAAGGGTTGAGCTGACTCTGTGAAGTAAAGGGGGTGCATACCGTGATTCCCCTGAGATTGGCTGAAGGCGCCCTAATTGTATATCAGCAACTTAGTGCCGTGGAGAAGGCTGATGTTACCTGTATAAAAATGCTTTATACAAAGCATTTGCCATGGATCCCTGCACGGCCTACGAAACATTTGCCGCTAGGAAGCTCAAACCCTGGATTTATTCTTCGCGGAGCTGAAGAAACTTGCAGTTCTATTTGGCAATGGAGTGTCAGAGCAAACACTGGCGTATGCGTTTGTGGCCGGCCTTCCCACCCATGTTAAGCAACTGTTGAGGGCTTCCACCAGCGTATCTGTAACGCCCATGGAACATTTGTTAGAACGCGCTCGAGCCATTATCAGAGATGAGGAGGACCTGAGGGAACCGGTTGTAATGATGGCGCAGGCAGCCAAGACTAATGCTGAAAAGAGTCCCAGTTTGAGACCCACGACCAATGGGAGATGTTTCTGCTGCGGCCAGCGAGGCCATTTCGCAAGAAATTGTATTAACAAGGGGCGGGGGCGCCCGCGCTGTTTCCAATGTGGTAGTCATGGACATTTATACCAAGATTGTGCGGGAAATGCATCAGGAGGCAGGACGTCAGCGCCGCCCTGTTCCCCGGACAAGATTTAATTGAGGCGCAACCGACAATAAATGTGTACGTGGACCAAGTGCCTTGTTCAGCTCTTCTCGACTCCGGGTGCTCACACACCATCATGAGTGCCAAGTTGTGTCGAAACTGGACAAAGCAGAACATCAAAGTAACCACAATAGGTGGCAATACGCAAGCTTGCTGTGGAGTCGGAACTGTCAAAGTCCACACAGACTCTGGTGTGGCCGCAGACATTAATGTGCTGGTGATGCGAGGGGATTTGCTGGGATTCGATGTACTGTTGGGATATGATGCTATTAAGGCACTGGGGGGAGTGGTTATCGGAAGAAATTGGACTGTGCGATTTTTGGAAACCCCAGTGTGTGCTGCAGTTCACATTGATCGGCCTGATTTTAAGGTGGACTACGACCCTCACCGAAAAGCATGGACTGCATCGTGGAAGTGGACAGAAGGAAGGGCGCCAACCGAACTCAAGAATAGCATTGCAGAGTACTCGATACCCGACAAGGCCCGTAATGAATACGAGAAGGAACTTGAGGCATGGATCCAGAATGGATGGCTGATCCCCGACCCCAACAAGCTGGGACCACCCAAGGGTCTGATTCCCTTAATGGCGGTAGTCCAGCATAACAAATCAAAACTTCGTCCGGTGCTAGACTATCGTGAACTCAATAGATACATTGAGACGTACACTGCCGATGCTGACGTGTGCGCCAGCAAGCTGAGAAAATGGCGCCAGAAGGGCTCCAATGTGTCTATAGTAGACTTGCAGAAGGCTTATTTGCAGGTGCGAGTGGATGAGACATTGTGGCCGTTCCAGACAGTGTGGTTCCGGGGTCAGAGATACTGCCTTACTCGACTTGGCTTTGGGCTGAATGTGGCACCGTAAATCATGAAGACCATCGTAAATGCAGTGTTGTCGCAGGAAAAGACTACTGAGGACGCAACATCGGCCTATATTGACGATGTGTACGTGAATGAAGACGTACAATCTGCGTCGCACGTCAGAGAAATGTTAGCTCAATTCGGGTTGGAGTGCAAGGATCCCGAACGTCTGAGGGATGGAGCACGGGTATTAGGATTGGACGTTTGCGGGAAAGACGGTACCTTATGATGGAGGCGTGGCAGTGAGATTCCAAACATCCCTGATGTTATTATGCGGCGGACTATTTTTTCCTTGTGTGGGAAACTTATTGGTCACTTACCAGCGTGTGGCTGGCTCCGAGCAGCTGTGGGCGTCATCAAACGCAGGGCAGGTTTAGTAACTACAGGTTGGGATGATGTATCTGATGATGCTCTTCTAACTCTGATGACGACAGAAACCCTAGAGAGAGTTAACAAGGAGGACCCTGCCCGTGGAGAATGGTGTGTCGATGAGGACACTGTGAATGTGTGGGTTGACGCTAGTTCTTTGGCATTGGGAGTGTTATTGGAGCAACGTGGAAATGTAATTGAAGACGCGTGCTGGCTGCGACCCGTGAATGATGCTCAACACATCAACCTGGCGGAACTGGATGCTGGTGTGAAGGGTTTAAATCTGGCACTGCAATGGCAGTCAAAGAAGTTACACTTGTACACAGATTCTCTCTGCGTCTACCACTGTGTGTCCAACACTCTTTCGGGACGAACGAGAGTCCGCACTAAGGCAGCCAGTGAGATGTTAATCCGGCGGAGGCTAAACACCCTGAAGAGTCTGGTATCAGAGTATGACCTGTCGATGAGTGTAACGCTTGTGGCATCACATTGTAATCGTGCAGACCGACTAACCCGTGTGCCTCACAAATGGTATGAAGCTGTGAAGACAGGCGTGGAGTTCGCTGCTCGATCTTGCGCAGTTGGCGCGATTAGCTCATGCCAAATACAAAGAATTCATGTGCAGAGTGGACATCTTGGTATCAAAAGAACTTTGGATTTTGCGAGGCGTGTGGACCCGGCAGTGACAAGGGTGGATGTTAGGCAGATCATCAAGCACTGTGAGGCATGCCAGTCTATCGATCCTGCACCGGAGCAATGGCAGAAGGGGCGATTGGAAGTTCAGCATGTGTGGCAACGATTAGCGATGGATATTACCCATTACAGTGGTAAGCCCTTTCTAACCCTTATCGACTGTGGACCCACTCGTTTTGCAGTGTGGCGGCAAATGACCAGGCAGGACTCACCGAATGTTGTCCGCCAACTGTCATCTATCTTTTCTAAGCGAGGTGCGCCGGAAGAGATATTGACGGACAACGATGCTGCTTTTTGTAGCCACCAAGTTCGGCAGTTGTTGAATGAGTGGGGTGTCCGACTACGACTGCGATGTGCTCATGTGCCATCAGGGAATGGCATTGCCGAGAGGAGCCATCGCAGCATCAAGAGAATTGCTGCCAGAAAGCAATGTACCATTACGGAGGTCACGTATTGGTATAACATCACACCAAAGGATGGGAAGACACTAACAACAGCACCGGCCAATGCCATACACAAATACCGTGTTAGGATAAAGGGCATTGACACTGTCCAACCAATCGACGAGGAGAGTCATTACAAATACTAGGTAGGGGATCCAGTTTAAGTTAGACCCCGGAAACCGGTGCACCACCAAGTTCAAGCGAGGACGAATATCTGGAGTGGTCAGCCAGCAGTCGGTCCTTGTTGATGGAACCCCACGCCATGTGCGCGATCTTCGCCGAGCTAGTGAAGTACATCCCACAACTACAGAGAGCGATGAATCATCAGATGATGAGCTTCTGATGAGTGAGGTCACCGAGCAAGAGAGTGGTAGTTGTAGCTCGTCTGATCAGGCAGGATCAGAACCAGAACTAGAACCACACCCAGAACCAGAACCTGTGAAGTGAATAGTATCAGTAAGTAAAGAATTGCCTTTTAGAAAGGTTTTATTAACTGTAAAATACACGGACGCTCTTGAAAGGATCGAGCGGGAAAATGAAACAGAGGGCGCTTTTATTATGAATGTCAATCCCAAGGGGGATAACTCTTAACAACAAATTAAATCATAACATTTTCCCCGTCCTAAAGTATTCAAGTAAGGGGTAATTAATTATAGACAAATTTTTTTTTTTTTTTTTTTTTTTTTTTTTTATAATCACATAAGAATCATTTTATTTACAAATAACATATGAACCCAAACTGCAGTTTTTTCAGTATTTAGTCACAAAATCCTTATATTTACTAGGGAATTGTCGAACTCGGGACGACCTCCGCACAGATTGGCAGGAATGCTGATTTTCAGTATTATTTTTTAGTGAAATCTGATTTTCTTCAAGATCAGAGGATTGATTTTTGTCTTCCTCATGACCAATGTTTTCATTAGTAGAAGGTTCAAATAAAGTCTCTGAAGTAGTAGGATTATTATTAGAGTTTTCTTCATTTGATGAGTTTGGAGCTAAGTCTCGAACGATCCTTTCAAGAGCGTACGTGTATTTTACAGTTAATAAAATTGAAGTGAATAGTATCAGTAAGTAAAGAATTGCCTTTTAGAAAGGTTTTATTAACTGTAAAATACACGTACGCTCTTGAAAGGATCGAGCGGGAAAATGAAACAGAGGGCGCTTTTATTATGAATGTCAATCCCAAGGGGGATAACTCTTAACAACAAATTAAATCATAACAACCTGAATCCGAGATTGTACATACCACCCTTCGCAGAAGCTAACGAACTAAGAGGCAACCCCCAGAGTGCACTCTATGTGATCATCAGATCAGGGGGGAGTGTAGTACTTACCAACAAAACAAACGCCCACGATTTGTGCCTTGTATAGTCATGCGCGACAACAAAACTTGGATTTTTATAAGCGGAAGTCTCGAGGTTGTCAGGAATCTACAGGCGCATGCGCAAGAGAAGGGATTGAAATAGTGCTATAAAAGGCAGGTCGAGTGAGAAGGTTGTGGTTGTTGTTGTTATTGGACGTTACAGGGACGCGTTCGTTAGCAGGTGATTCAGAGGCTGTTTTTTTTTGTGTGTCAAGTCGCGCACCTCGGTGAAGATCATATGTCGTGCACCTCGGTGAAGGTGCAGGTCATACCTTCTAACTTTCATTGTCTATTATTTATTTATGTATGTGTACCGACTTCTTTATTAACCCTTATTTATTTATGTATGTGTACTTTCTTACTTTCATTGTATTATTTATTTATGTATGTGTACCGACTTCTTTATTGACCCTTATTCATTTATGTATTTGTACTTTCTTACTTTCATTGTCTATTATTTATTTATGTATGTGTACTTTCTTACTTTCATTGTCCTTTATTTATTTATGCATGTGTACTTTCTTACTTTCATTGTCTATTATTCATTTATGTATTTGTACTTTCTTACTTTTATTGTCCATTATTTATTTATGTATGTGTACTTTCTTACTTTCATTGTCCTTTATTTATTTATGCATGTGTACTTTCTTACTTTCATTGTCCCTTATTTATTTATGTATGTGTACTTTCTTACTTTCATTGTCCTTTATTTATTTATGTATGTGTACTTTCTTACTTTCATTGTCCATTATTTATTTATGTATGTGTACTTTCTTACTTTCATTGTCCTTTATTTATTTATGTATGTGTACTTTCTTACTTTCATTGCCCTTTATTTATTTATGTATGTGTACTTTCTTACTTTCATTGTCCATTATTTATTTATGTATGTGTACTTTCTTACTTTCATTGTCCTTTATTTATTTATGTATGTGTACTTTCTTACTTTCATTGTCCATTATTTATTTATGTATGTGTACTTTCTTACTTTCATTGTCCTTTATTTATTTATGTATGTGTACTTTCTTACTTTCATGTCAATTATTTATTTATGTATGTGTACTTTCTTACTTTCATTGTCCTTTATTTATTTATGTATGTGTACTTTCTTACTTTCATTGTCCTTTATTTATTTATGTATGTGTACTTTCTTACTTTCATTGTCCTTTATTTATTTATGTATGTGTACTTTCTTACTTTCATTGTCCTTTATTTATTTATGCATGTGTACTTTCTTACTTTCATGTCAATTATTTATTTATGTATGTGTACTTTCTTACTTTCATTGTCCTTTATTTATTTATGTATGTGTACTTTCTTACTTTCATTGTCCATTATTTATTTATGTATGTGTACTTTCTTACTTTCATTGTCCTTTATTTATTTATGTATGTGTACTTTCTTACTTTCATTGTCCTTTATTTATTTATGTATGTGTACTTTCTTACTTTCATTGTCCATTATTTATTTATGTATGTGTACTTTCTTACTTTCATTGTCCTTTATTTATTTATGTATGTGTACTTTCTTACTTTCATTGTCCTTTATTTATTTATGTATGTGTACTTTCTTACTTTCATTGCCCTTTATTTATTTATGTATGTGTACTTTCTTACTTTCATTGTCCATTATTTATTTATGTATGTGTACTTTCTTACTTTCATGTCAATTATTTATTTATGTATGTGTACTTTCTTACTTTCATTGTCCTTTATTTATTTATGTATGTGTACTTTCTTACTTTCATTGTCCATTATTTATTTATGTATGTGTACTTTCTTACTTTCATGTCAATTATTTATTTATGTATGTGTACTTTCTTACTTTCATTGTCCTTTATTTATTTATGCATGTGTACTTTCTTACTTTCATGTCAATTATTTATTTATGTATGTGTACTTTCTTACTTTCATTGTCCTTTATTTATTTATGTATGTGTACTTTCTTACTTTCATTGTCCATTATTTATTTATGTATGTGTACTTTCTTACTTTCATTGTCCATTATTTATTTATGTATGTGTACTTTCTTACTTTCATTGTCCTTTATTTATTTATGTATGTGTACTTTCTTACTTTCATTGTCCATTATTTATTTATGTATGTGTACTTTCTTACTTTCATTGTCCTTTATTTATTTATGTATGTGTACTTTCTTACTTTCATTGTCCTTTATTTATTTATGTATGTGTACTTTCTTACTTCCATTGTCCTTTATTTATTTATGTATGTGTACTTTCTTACTTTCATTGTCCATTATTTATTTATGTATGTGTACTTTCTTACTTTCATTGCCCTTTATTTATTTATGTATGTGTACTTTCTTACTTTCATTGTCCATTATTTATTTATGTATGTGTACTTTCTTACTTTCATTGTCCTTTATTTATTTATGTATGTGTACTTTCTTACTTTCATTGTCCTTTATTTATTTATGTATGTGTACTTTCTTACTTTCATTGTCCATTATTTATTTATGTATGTGTACTTTCTTACTTTCATTGTCCATTATTTATTTATGTATGTGTACTTTCTTACTTTCATTGTCCTTTATTTATTTATGTATGTGTACTTTCTTACTTTCATTGTCCATTATTTATTTATGTATGTGTACTTTCTTACTTTCATTGTCCTTTATTTATTTATGTATGTGTACTTTCTTACTTTCATTGTCCATTATTTATTTATGTATGTGTACTTTCTTACTTTCATTGTCCATTATTTATTTATGTATGTGTACTTTCTTACTTTCATTGTCCTTTATTTATTTATGTATGTGTACTTTCTTACTTTCATTGTCCATTATTTATTTATGTATGTGTACTTTCTTACTTTCATTGTCCATTATTTATTTATGTATGTGTACTTTCTTACTTTCATTGTCCTTTATTTATTTATGTATGTGTACTTTCTTACTTTCATTGCCCTTTATTTATTTATGTATGTGTACTTTCTTACTTTCATTGTCCATTATTTATTTATGTATGTGTACTTTCTTACTTTCATGTCAATTATTTATTTATGTATGTGTACTTTCTTACTTTCATTGTCCTTTATTTATTTATGTATGTGTACTTTCTTACTTTCATTGTCCTTTATTTATTTATGTATGTGTACTTTCTTACTTTCATTGTCCTTCATTTATTTATGTATGTGTACTTTCTTACTTTCATTGTCCATTATTTATTTATGTATGTGTACTTTCTTACTTTCATTGTCCTTCATTTATTTATGTATGTGTACTTTCTTACTTTTATTTTCTATTATTTACTTATATATGTGTACTTTCTTACTTTTATTGTCCATTATTTATTTATGTATGTGTACTTTCTTACTTTCATTGTCCTTTATTTATTTATGTATGTGTACTTTCTTACTTTCATTGTCCATTATTTATTTATGTATGTGTACTTTCTTACTTTCATTGTCCTTCATTTATTTATGTATGTGTACTTTCTTACTTTCATTGTCCATTATTTATTTATGTATGTGTACTTTCTTACTTTCATTGTCCATTATTTATTTATGTATGTGTACTTTCTTACTTTCATTGTCCTTTATTTATTTATGTATGTGTACTTTCTTACTTTCATTGTCCATTATTTATTTATGTATGTGTACTTTCTTACTTTCATTGTCCTTTATTTATTTATGTATGTGTACTTTCTTACTTTCATTGTCCTTTATTTATTTATGTATGTGTACTTTCTTACTTTCATTGCCCTTTATTTATTTATGTATGTGTACTTTCTTACTTTCATTGTCCATTATTTATTTATGTATGTGTACTTTCTTACTTTCATGTCAATTATTTATTTATGTATGTGTACTTTCTTACTTTCATTGTCCTTTATTTATTTATGTATGTGTACTTTCTTACTTTCATTGTCCTTTATTTATTTATGTATGTGTACTTTCTTACTTTTATTTTCTATTATTTACTTATATATGTGTACTTTCTTACTTTTATTGTCCATTATTTATTTATGTATGTGTACTTTCTTACTTTCATTGTCCTTTATTTATTTATGTATGTGTACTTTCTTACTTTCATTGTCCATTATTTATTTATGTATGTGTACTTTCTTACTTTCATTGTCCTTTATTTATTTATGTATGTGTACTTTCTTACTTTCATTGTCCATTATTTATTTATGTATGTGTACTTTCTTACTTTCATGTCAATTATTTATTTATGTATGTGTACTTTCTTACTTTCATTGTCCTTTATTTATTTATGTATGTGTACTTTCTTACTTTCATTGTCCTTTATTTATTTATGTATGTGTACTTTCTTACTTTTATTTTCTATTATTTACTTATATATGTGTACTTTCTTACTTTTATTGTCCATTATTTATTTATGTATGTGTACTTTCTTACTTTCATTGTCCATTATTTATTTATGTATGTGTACTTTCTTACTTTCATTTTCTATTATTTACTTATATATGTGTACTTTCTTACTTTTATTGTCTATTTTTCATTTTTCCTTATTTATTTACGTGTACTTTCTTACTTTCATTGTCCATTATTTATTTATGTATGTTTTAGTTTTAAATTGAATACATTTGTGCAATTAATATTCAAATTAACATGAAAATTCGTACTACAGACAATTGCATTTATTAATATTACACAATTAATAATATAACACATATTCGTAAATTAAAACCGAACAAATTTTAATGTAATCCCTATTAATACGTTTCTATACACTTTTAACTTTTCGTGTTTTTTTTAGTTTGTTCAAAGAATTGAGTTTTAAAGTATGAGAGTCTAAACTGTCTACGCATGTTATTTTTCTGGATTCAAAAGTAACCAATGCTATAATAACAACTGCATGTTCTCATTGAAATTGTGAATAAGAAAGTAATATATTTTACATATATTTCTTTATATACAAGATAGAAATTCAATAATACTACATTACATTATAATATTACAAATATTATAAATACATAGAAATTCAATATTACACCGTTACATTGTAATATTACAAATACTTAAAATACATGAAAATTACATAATACTAAAATACATTAAAATATTATCAATATTATGAATACATGGACATTAAATAATACTACATTACATTGTAATATTACAGATATTGTAAATACATTGAAATTTACTAATACTACAATACATTATAATATTGTCATTATTATAAATACATGGAAATTCAATAATATAAATCACATTGTAATATTACAAATATTATAAATACATGGAAATGTTATATATTTCAATACATTATAATCTTACAAATATTATAAATTCATGAAAATTCAATAATACTACATTACATTGTAATATTACAAATATTATAAATACATGGAAATTAAAAAATACTACATTATATTTTACTACTACAAATATTATAAATGTATGACAATTCAATAATACTACAATACATTATAATATTCCAAATATTATAAATACATTTAAAATAAAAAAATATTAAAATATATTATATTACTTATATAATGAACACATAGAAATTCAATAACACTACAATACATTGTAATATTGTAAATATTATAAATATATTGAAACTCAATAATACTACATAACATTGTAATATTACAAATATTATAAATACATGGAAATTAAATAATCGTACATTTCATCATATTATACATACATGGAAATTACATAGTTCTTGAATACATTATAATATTACAAATATTATAAATAAATGGAAATTTAATAATCGTACAGTTCATTGTAATATTAAAAATATTATACATGGAAATTAAATTATACTACAATACATTGTAATATTACAAGTACATACATAGAAATTGAAAATTAGTACATTACATTGTAATATTACAAATATTATAAATACATGGAGATTTAATAATACTACAATATATACTAATCTTACAAATCTCATGAATACCTGGAAATATATAATACTGAATTGTATTGTAATATTGCAAATATTATAAATACATGGAAATTCAATAATATAACAATATTTTAATTTTACATATTATAAATATATGGAAATCACATAATACTATATTACATTGAAATATTAATGGAAATATTAGTGGAAACTACAAAATACTACATTACATTGTAATATGACAACAATTATAAATACATGGACATTCAATAATACTACAATACATAATAATTTTACAAATATTATAAATACATGAAAATTCAATTGTACTGTAATACAATAAAATTTTTAAAATATCATAAATACTCAGAAATTTTATATTACTACAATACATTGTAATATTACAAATATTATAAATACATGGAAATGCAACATTACTTCATTACATTTTAATATTTCCAATATTATAAATACATGGAAATTAAATTACATTATATAACATCATAATTTTACAAATATTATACATATTTGGAAATTCAATAATGCTACAATACATGATACTATTTTAAATATTAATAATAAATGCAAATTCAAAATACTTCAATACATTATGACATAAAAATATAATAAATGCATGAAAATTCAACAATACTAAAATACTTTTTAATATTAAAAATATGATAAATAAATGAAAATTCAATAATACTACATTATATGGTAATATTAGAAATATTATAAATATATAAAGATTCAATAACATTACAATACATTATAATCTTACCATAAATACATCGAAAATTCAATAATACTACAATATATTTTAATAATTCAACTAATAATAATATATTGAAATTCAATAATACTACAATACATTATATTATTACAACTATTATACGCATGGAAATCAAAAGTACTACATTATATGATAATGTTACAAATATTATAAATACATAGACATTCAAAATTCATACGTTACATTGTAATATTGCAAATATTTTAAATACATGAAAATTCAATAATATTACAATACATTATAATATTACAAATACAATAAATAAATGAAAATTCATTAATAGGAATTATTTTACAAATATTATAAATACATTGAAATTCAATAATACTACAATACATTGTAATGTTATAAATACATGGAAATTTAATAATAGTATAATACCTATAATATAAAAAATATTATAAATACCTGGTAATTTTATACTACTACATTACATTGTAATATATCAAATATTATAAATACACGGATATTCAATAAGCTTACATTGTAATATTACACATATTATAAATACATGGAAATTCAATAATATTAAAAATATTATTATATTCAAAACATAATAAATACTGGACATTCAATTATACTGATTACATCGTAATATTAAAATATAAAAATTACATGGATATTCAACAGTATTACATTACATTATAATATTACACATATAAATAAGTGAAAATTCAATAATACTACATTACAGTATAATATTTAAAAATATAACTTCATGGAAATTCAATAATACTAAAATACAGGGTATTATTACAAATATTAAAAATACATGAAATTCAATATGATTACAATGCATTATAATATGACAAATATAATAAACCATGGAAATTAAATAGTAACGCATAACTTGTTAATATTATGAATAAGCAAAATATATAGAAATTCAATTATAATAATACATTACCTTGTAATATAAAAATATTATTAATACATGAAAATTCAAAATTAATACATTACGCTATTAATATTGAAAATATTATAAATACATTAAAATCCAATAATACTATAATACATTATATTATATATATTATAAATGCATTGAAATTCAATTATACTACAATATATTATCATATTATCAATATTATAAGTACATGGAATTAATTATACTATATTACATTGTAATATTACAAATATTATTCATACATGAAATTCAATAATACTACATAACCTTGTAATATTACAAATATTATAAATACATAGAAATACCATAATACTACATTACATTGTAATATTACAAATATTATAATACATTGAAATTCAATAATACCACATTACATTTAATATTACAAATATTAAGAAGACATAAAAATTCAATAATACTACATTACATCATAATATTTTCAATATTATGAATGCATGTAAATTTAATAATACTACAATGCACTGTAATATTACAAATAATATAAATAGAGCAAAATACAATAATACTACAATACATAATAATATTACAGATAATAAAAACATATAGAACTCAATAATATTGCAATATATCATTATATTATCAATATTATAAATACATGGAAATTCAATAAAACTACATTACATTGTAATATTTTAAATATTATTTATACATGAAAATCTATAATACCACATTACCTTGAAATATAACAAATATTATAAATACATGGAAATTATAATGTAATATTAAAAAAATTATAAATACATAGAAATTCAATATTACACCGTTACATTGTAATATTACAAATATTTAAAATACATGAAAATTACATAATACTAAAATACATTAAGATATTATCAATATTATGAATACATGGACATTAAATAATACTACATTACATGTAATATTGTATATACATTGAAATTAACTAATACTACATACATTATAATAGTGTCATTATTATAAATACATGGAAATTCAATCATATACATGACATTGTAATATTACAAATATTTTAAATACATGGAAATGTTATATATTTCAATGCATTATAATCTTACGAATATTATAAATTCATGAAAATTCAATAATACTACATTACATTGTAATATTACAAATATTATAAATACATGGAAATTAAAAATACTACATTATATTTTACTACTACAAATATTATAAATGTATGACAATTCAATAATACTACAATACATTATAATATTCCAAATATTATAAATACATTGAAAATCCTAAAATATTAAAATACCGTATAATATTACTTATATAATAAACACATAGAAATTCAATAACACTACAATACATTGTAATATTATAAATATTATAAATATATTGAAATTCAATAATACTACATAAAATTGTAATATTACAAATATTATAAATACATTGTAATTTAATAATCGTACATTTAATTGTAATATAAAACATATTATAAATACATGGAAATTACATAGTTCTTGAATACATTATAATATTACAAATATTATAAATACATGGAAATTCAATAATACTACATTACATTATAACTACATGGATATTAAATAATACTAGAATACATTGTAATATTACAAATATTATGCATACAAAGAAATTGAAAATTAGTACATTACATAATAATATTACAAATATTATAAATACATGGAAATTCAATAATCCTACAATATATTATAATATTACAAATATTATAAATGCATGGAAATTCAATATGCCATTTTTACAAATATTATAAATACATGAAAATTTAATAGTACTACATTACATTGTTATATTAGAAACATTATAAATTCATTGAAATTCAAAAATACTACATATATTGTAATATTATTGAGTTACAAACGTTAATAATATTTGTAATATTATAATGTATTGTAGTATTATTGTATTTAGCTCTGTTCATATTATTTGTAATATTACAGTGTATTGTAGTATTATTACAATGCAATGCAGTATTATAGATTTCAAGGTATTTATGAGATTTGTAAGATTAGAATGTGTTGTAGTATTATTGAATCTCTATGTATATATAATATGTGTAATATTACAATGTAATGTACTAATGTTGAATTTCCATGTATGTAATGTTACATTGAATACATTAAAATGCAATAATACCACAATGCATTATAACATTAAAAATATTATATATACATTGAAATTACATCACACTAGATTACATTGTAACTTTACAAATATTTGAAGTACATGGAACTTCAATGACACAAAAATATATTATGATATTACAAATATTCTAAATACATGAAAATTCAATAATACTACATTATATTTAAATATTTCAAATATTATAAATACATGTAAATCAAATAATACTACATAATATTGTAATAGTACAAATATCGACATCGAAATTTTATAATACTACATTACATTCTAATATCACAATTAAAATTCAATAATATTATTACACATTATATTTTTAAAATACTATAAATACATGGAAATCCAATAATATTACATAACATTGTAATATTACAAATGTTATAAATTCATAGAATATCAATAATACTATATTACATTGAAATAATTCAAATATAACAAATACATCAACATTAAATAATACTACAGTGCATTATATTATTACAACCATTATAAATACCTGGAAATTCAATAAAGTAAATTACTTTGTAATATTGCAAATATTATAAATACAAGGACATTTACAAATACTACATTACATTGTAATATTAAAATATTATAAATACATTAAAGTATAAATTATAGTCTTACAAATATTATGAATACATTGAAATTACAAATATTATAAATATATAGATATTCAATAACACTACATTTCATTGTAATATTACAAATTTTATAAATATATAGAAATTCAATAATACTAAATTACCTTGTAATATTTAAAATATCATAAATGCGTTAACATTATATAATACTACAATTCAATATAATATTATAAATATTAAATATATATTGACATTCGAAAATACTATTTAATATTGTAATATTAAAAATATTATAAATACCTGGAAATTCAATAATACTAAATTATATTGTCATAATACAAACATTATAAATACATGCACATTCAATAATATTATTACATAATACGATTAAATATTATATTTTTTCTAATGTAATAAATACATGGAAATTAAATAATACAACATTATATTGTAATATTACAAATATTAAAAATACATTAAAATTCAATAATACTACAATACATTATAACATTACAATATTATTAATACATGGGAATTTAATAATACTATATTACGTTGTAATATTACAAATATTATGAATACATAGCAATCCAATAATATAACAATAAATTAGAATATAACAAATATTATAAATACATGGAAATTAAATAGTACTACAAATACTATGATATTTAAAATATAATACATACTGGAAATTCAATAATACCGATTACCTCATAATATTACAAATATTATAAATACTTGGAAATTCTATAAAACAACCGTACATGCTAATATTACAATATTATAAATACATGGACATTCAATAATGCTACACAACATTGTAATATTACAAATATGATAAATACATACACAATTCAATAATCCTACCATATATTATAATACTAAAAATATTATAAATACATGAAAATTTATTAATACTACATTACACTGTAATATTACAAATATTAAAATACATAGAAATTTAATACTACTACAATACATTATGATATTTTAAATATTATTAATACATGGAAATTCAATAATACTACATTATGTTATGATATTATAAATATTATAAATGCATGGAAATTTTACAATACTAGATTATAATATGATATTACAAATATGATAAATACATATTAAATAGAGCAAAATACAATAATACATTACACTATTATATTACAAATATTATAAATACATGGAATGCAATAATACTACGATGCATTGTAATATTACAAATATTATAAATGCATGAAAATTCAATAATACTACTATACATTACATTATTACAAATGTTATAAATACATTAAAATTATAATACTACAATACATTATAACATTACAAATATTTCAAATACATTGATATTCAATGATACTACATTTCATTGTAATATTACAAACATTTAAATACATGAAACGCCAATAATATTACAATACTTAATACAAATATTGTAAATAAATAGAAATTCAATAATAATTGTCATTTTATTAATATTAGAAGTACATGGACATTCAATAATACTAAAATATATTATGATATAACAAATGTTAAAAATACATGAAAATTCAATAATGCTACAATATATTATAATATTACAAACATAAAAAATACATGGACATTCAATAATTCTACATTACGTTCTTATATTATCAATATTATGAATGCATGTAAATTTAATAATACTAGATTACATCGTAATATTACAAATATCATAAATTGAGCTTAATACTACATTACATTATGGTATTACAATTATTATAAATACTTTATATTATGGTATTACAGTAATTATAAATACATTACATTGTAATATTAAAAGTATTATAAATACATTACATTATGGTATTACAATTATTATAAATACATTACATTGTAATATTAAAAGTATTATATATACATTACCTTGTAATATTACAAATATTATAAATACATGGAAATTCAATAATACTACATAATATTCTAATATTACAAATATTATAAATACATAACAATTCAGTAATACTATTATACATTATATATTTTTAAATATTTTAATAATATAAGTACATGACAATTCAATAATATTACATTACATTGCTATATTACAATTTATATAAATTCATCGAATATCAATATTACTACATTACATTGTAATAATACAAATAAAATAAAT
Source organism: Euprymna scolopes (assembly GCF_053919585.1). NCBI lineage: Eukaryota > Metazoa > Mollusca > Cephalopoda > Sepiida > Sepiolidae > Euprymna > Euprymna scolopes. The sequence continues at coordinate 89,820,088 of NC_136503.1, read as the reverse complement.
ACATGGACATTAAATAATACTACAATACATTATATTATTACAAATATTGTAAATACCCGGAAATTTAATAATATAAATTACTTTGTAATATTGCAAATATTATAAATACAAGGAAATTTAATAATACTACATTACATTGTAATGTTACAAATATTATAAATACATGAAATAAATAATAATACTATAAATAAATTATAGTCTTACAAATATTATGAATATATTGAAATTCAGTAATACTACAATATATTATAATATTACGAATCATATAAATACATTGAAATTAAATAACACTACAATATATTATAATATTACAAATATTATAAATATATGGAACTCAATAACACTACATGTCATTGTAATATTACAAATTTTATAAATATATAGAAATTACATTACCTTGTAATATTAAAAATATTATAAATCTATAAAAATTACATAAAACTACAATACATTATATTTTAAATATTAAATACACATTTAAACTCAATAATGCTACCTGATATTGTAATATTACAAATATTATAAATACATGGAAATTCAATAATACCACATTATAAGTGATAATACATAATTATAAACACATGCTAATTCAATAATACTATTACATAATACATTATACATAAAACATTATATTTTTTTCTAATATGCGCAATCCGTTAAGTCCAAAGTAGCTGAGCAGCGGCTTGATTCCCACCAATTCTGGCAAATAGCAAATAGGATCCTGAACAGAAATGTGCTTTCTATCCCAACCATTATCAATGGAACAGAGGTCATCTCGACAGCATCCGACAAGGCCAAATTATTTGCCAAACACTTTGCGGCAAATTCTACCCTGTGTGACGAAGGCCATCAACTCCCTATACCCCCTCCTATAACAGACAACACGCTATGCAACATACAATATCTGTGCGTGAGGTCGCCAAGCTAATCAAGAACCTTGACTCCAGTAAAGCAACTGGTCCCGACGGTATTCCAATTATAGTGTTAAAAAAGCTTCAACCAGAACTTGCCCCCATACTTTCCAAACTGTTTAAGCGTTGCCTTAAGGAGAAGTGCTTCCCAACACCCTGGAAAACCTCATCAGTATGCCCTGTATTTAAAAATTCAGGAGATAAGTCATCCCCCTCTCAGTACAGACCAATAAGTCTCCTGTGTGTCATAAGTTGCTGGAATCCACAATAAATAGAGAAACCACCTCAGCAGAAATAACCTTCTTAGTGACATGCAATATGGTTTCTGCTTTGCTAGATCTACAGCAGATGTGCTAACGGTTATATCTCATAGGATTAGTGAATCTCTCGACAAAGGCTTCATTTCTAGGGCAATTTCTCTCGACATATCAAAGGCCTTCGATAAGGTTTGGCATTAAGGCCTACTACACAAGATTTCCAGCTACGGTATAACTGGAAATGTTTTCTCTATCATTAAGTCATTTCTCTCAGATAGACTCATAAGAGTAGTGGTTGATGGGCAGAAATCAGAGGCCCACAGTATTAATGCTGGAGTCCCTCAGGGGTCCATACTGGGCCCAACTCTCTTCCTGATCTACATCAATGATCTCCCAAAACACATACTAAAGTCTTTCATTGACATCTATGCTGATGACACGACCATCTATGGCAACACATCAAAGGCTGTAAATGATGATGTTCTCTCTGATCCACTCTCCTCTGATCTTAAGCGCGTGGTACAGTGGGGAAAGAGGTGATTGGTTACCTTTAATGCATCTAAGACCAAGCTCCTATCTCTACATCATAAACGCTCTGATCCCCATCTGGCATCAATTGAAATGGATGGCTCTTGTCTAAGGGAGGCCCCAGGCTTTGATAAGGTCCTGGGTTTGACCTTTACACCTGATCTTAAATGGAATACATACATCAAGCCTGTGGCCAAGGTTGCTGGGAAAATGGTGGGATACTTCTACGGTTCCAGAAGATATCTCACTAATTATGCAATTCTCTATCTATATAAGAGCCAAGTACGTCCAAAGATGGAGTACTGCTGCCACATTGGGGCGGGGGCTGCTAAAAACAGACTATCTTGCCTTGACAGAGTACAAAATAGACTCCGTGGCTTGTTGGGTGATGCCCTTTTTTCTACCCTGCAACCTCTCTCCCACAGGAGAGACGTAGCGAGCCTGTCATTGTTCTATCGTTATTTCCATGGCAGGTGCTCGTCTGAGCTTCATTTTCGCCAATCTTTTTCCAAAAACACCCGACTAGCTGAAACCAGCGTCAATAATTTTCCCCACTCCCTATCTGTGCCTAAATCAAAACGCAGATACCATGAACAAAGCTTCTCTCTTAGGACTGCACGCCTGTGGAACTCTGTTCTGCTTGCCTGTTTCCCTCCCGACTTCAACCTGGATGTCTTCAAGTCCAACACAAAAAAAATCCTGATGAACCCCCCCCCTAAGTAATGACACCTCACAATTTCTCCAATACTATTGCTACACTATCCCTTTGATTACAGTACACACAATGATCCTCATCCCTGAGTGGCCATTGGGCCTTGATAAGTGGTGAACTCATGTAAAAAAAATACATTGATATTCAATACTACATAATATTGTAATATTACTAATATCATAAATACATTAAAATTCTATAATATTACAATACATTATTATATTAAAAATATTATAAACACATAGAAATTACATATTACTACAATACATTATAATATTACAAATATACATTCATGAAAATTCAATAATAATACATTATATTGTAATATTACAAATATGATTAATACATGGACATTCAATAATATTTACATTTGTATATTACAAATATTATAAATACATGAAAATTATACAATACTACATTATATTATAATATTACAAATATTATAAATACATGAAAATTATACAATACTACATTATATTATAATATCAGAAATATTATAATTACATGGAAATTCAATTACATTGTAATATTACAAACAATAAAAATACATAGAAATTCAATAGTACTAAAATACCTTATGATATTTAAAATATAATAAATACATGGAAAGCCAATAACACTATAATACATTGTAATATTACATATATTTTGATTGCATGGAAATTCAATAATACTACATTACATTATAATATTACGAATATTATGAATACATGAAAATTCAATAATACTATATTGATCGTAATATTACAAATATTATAAATACATGGAAATTAAATAATACTACATTACATTATAATATTAAAATATTATAAATACTTGGAAATTTAATAATACTACAATACATTATAATACTAAAATATTATAAATACATGGAAATTAGATAATACTACATTACATTGTAATATTACAGATATTAAAAATACATAGAAATTCAATAATACTACAATACATTATGCTATTTTAAATATTATAAATACATGGAAATTTAATAATACTACATTATATTATAATATTACAAATATTATAGATACATTGAAATTAGATTATACTAAAATACATTACAATCAGATAAATATTATGAATAATTAAATTCAATAATACTACATTACATTGTAATATTACAAACATTATAAATACATGAAAAAGTAATAATACTACAATGCATTATAATATTACAAATAGTATAAATGCATGGATATTCAATAATACTACTTTACATTGTAATATTACAAATATTATAAATGTATTATAATATTACAAATATAAATACATGAAAATTTAATAATAATACAATAAATAAATAGTGGTTGATGGGAAGAAATATGAAGCTCTTAGTATTAATGCTGGAGTCCTTCAGGGGTCTATCCTAGGCCCAACTCTCTTCCTTATCTATATTAATGATCTCCCTAATCACATTCTTACATCATTCGTAGACAACTATGCTGATGACACTATCTATGGTAGATCATCTAAGACCGTAAACGACCAAGGTCTCTCTGATTCTCTCTTCTCTGATCTTGAGCATGTGGTACAATGGAGAAAGAGGTGGCTTGTTAATTTTAATGCATCTAAAACCAAGCTTTTATCCTTACATCATCAACGCTCTGATCCCCGTCTTCTATCAATTGAAATGAATGGCTCTTGTCTTTAGGAGGCCTCATGTTTTGACAAGCTTCTGGGCTTGACCTTTACTCCTGACCTTAAATGGAACACATACATTAAATCCGTTGTCAAGGCCGCTGAAAATATGGTGGGATCCATCTATCCATCCAGTACATATCTCACTGCTGATGCAATTCTTTATCTATATAAGAGCCAGGTACGTCCAAGGATGGAATACTGTTGCCACATCTGGGCAGGAGCTGCTAGAAAGGATATATCCTGCCTTGATAAAGTTCAAAATAGACTTCGTAGCCTTGTGGGGGATGCCCTTTTCTCTTCCCTGCAACCTCTTTCTCACAGAATAGATGTTGCGAGTTTGTCTCTGCTTTATCGTTATTTTCATGGAAAGTGCTCGGCTGAGCCCATTTCTATGGTCCCCCCTCGCCAAACTTTCACAAGAAACACCCGTCTAGCAAAAAACACTATAACTAATTTCCCCCACTCTTTATCTGTGCCTAAACCTAAACGTAGATCCCATAAGCAAATCTTCTTTCTTAGAACTGCACACCTATGGAATGAATTACAAATATAAATACATGAAAATTCAATAATACTACAATAAATTATAGTCTTACAAATATTATACATACATGCATATTTAATAATACTACAATACATTGTAATCTGACAAATATTATAAATACATTGAAATTCAATAATAATACATTACATTGGAAATCTTATAAATACATTGAAATTCAATAATTTGTAATTCAATATTGTAATATCACACATATTATAAATACATTAAAAGTAAATAATATTACAATATATTATAATATTTTAAATATTATAAATATATTGAAATTCAATAATGCTACAATACATTGTAATATTACAAATATTATAAATACATGGAAATTAAATAATACTGCAATATATTATATACATAAAAGTCAATAATACTAATACACGTTATTATATAACAAATATTATTAATACATGGAAATTCAATAATACTACATTACATTGTAATATTACAAATATTAAAAATGCATGAAAATTCAATAATACTACAATACATGATAAGATTACAAATATTAAAAATACATGAAACTTCAGTAATACTGCATTACATTATAATATTACCAATATTATACATACATGAAAATTCAATAATACTACATTACAGTAGAAGAATGTTTGACTCCTACTGGAGGCATTGTAACGTGCATCCAGGAGATAAGCGCCCGCGTGTTTGCGTGTTGTGTGGGCACGTGGGAGAAACGGATGAGGGGAAAAGACTTACCTCGAGACCAGCTCAGCGTTACCGACCAAAAATAAAAAAGAAAGACCAAGTTGGCAGCCGCTGTCTTTTGTAAAGTATGATGTCTCGCAAAGTCACACGAATTCTCGGAATATGCAAATTTAGCCGGCCTAGAACGACGATAAAAGCGGGTGAGGAGAAAGACGTGTGAGAGCGACGATTGAGTTGGCCGGGGAATCATGTGACTGTTGCTTCTTGTGCCGTGTGAGGATATTTTACCGTTGTTGGATTCCGTGCAGAACCGGTGTACATTGGTTATTGAATTGCTGCAACATTTATAACATCTTTTCCTGAACTTGCCGTGTTAAAGAGAGAGTCGGGCGCCATCTTTAATTTTTTCCTTACACATTTTTGTTACCAGCTATCTCGGCCATTTGGCCTCTAGGACTATGACCGAGTCGAAATTCGACTTAAAGCTCATACCCGAGTTTGACGGGTCCACGTCTATCGTCGACTGGGTTGAAAGGGTCGAGCTGACGTGCGACCTTTGTGAGGTGAACAAGGTACACACTGTGATTCCCCTGAGATTGGCTGGGGGTGCCTTGAGTGTATATCAGCAACTCAGTGCTGCCGAAAAGGGAGATGTCACCGCAATTAAAGCTGCGCTGTACAAGGCATTTGCCATGGATCCTTGTACGGCCTATGAAAAATTTGCTTCCAGAAAACTTCTACCGGAGAAAAGCGTGGACGTTTTCTTCGCTGAGTTAAAGAAACTCGCAGTTCTGTTCGGTGGAGGGGTGTCGGAGCGGACGCTCGCGTACGCGTTTGTGGCGGGCCTTCCCACTCGGGTGAAGCAGCTACTGAGAGCCTCAGCCAGCGTTTCAACAACGACCATGGAACACTTGATGGAATGTGCTCGAGCCATCATCAAAGATGAGGAGGACCTGGGGGAACCAGTTGTGATGGCGACACAGACAGGCCAGATTGGCGCTCGGGAGATTCCGAATCAGAACCCTGTAAGCAATGGGAAATGTTTTCGCTGCGGCCGACGCGGACATTTTTCAAGGAATTGTACCAACAGGGGGCGTGTGCGCTGTTTTAATTGTGGCGGTTTGGGGCATCTAGCCCAAAATTGTGCGGGAAACGTATAGGGGAGAGGACGTCAGCGCCGCCCTGCTCCCCGAGCAAAATTTGAACAAGGCGCAACCAGTGATGACCGTCTACATAAACAGGATACCCTGCTCAGCACTTCTCGACTCAGGCTGTTCGCATACTATAGTGAGCGCCAGGCTGTGTCCAAGTTGGACTAAGAGGGAGATCAAAGTCACCACGATAGGAGGCGAGACCCAGACATGCTGTGGAGCTGGAACTGTCAAGATCTATACGGACACCGGTGCAGTCACTAAGATCAATGTGCTCGTGACCCAAGGAAATCTCCTAGGGTTTGACCTGTTGCTCGGATACGATGCCATCAAGGCGCTGGGGGGAGTCGCAATTCATCGGGATGGAAAGGTGCGATTCTTGGAGGCCCCAGTGTGTGCAGCGCTCCATATCGATCGGCCGGATTTTACAGTGGACTACGACTCGTGCAAGAGGGCCTGGATTGCATCTTGGAAGTGGACCGAGGGAATGGCACCGACTAAACTCAAGAATGGGGTTGCAGAGTACCCTATACCCAGTGAGGCCCGAGCAGAATACGAAAGGGAACTAAAGGCGTGGATCTAAGATGGCTGGTTAATCCCCTACCCTGAGGACAAGATTGGGCCTCCCAAGGGTCTAATACCCTTGATGGCAGTATTCCAGCATAACAAGTCGAAAGTACGGCCCGTGCTGGTCTATAGGGAGCTTAACAAGCATATTGAAGCCTACACTGCCGATGCTGATGTATGCGCCAGCAAGTTGAGGGAATGGCGTCAGAAAGGCACTAATGTCTCGATATTGGATTTGCGAAAAGCCTATTTACAGGTGCGAGTTGATGAGACGTTGTGGCCGTTCCAGACAGTTTGGCTCCAGGGGCAGAGGTACTGCCTTACACGCCTCGGCTTTAGCTTAAATGTGGCACCACAGATCATGAAGACTATTGTCAACACAGTATTGTCCCAAGAAAAGCCCATGAGGGACTCAACGTCAGCTTACATTGATGACGTATACGTCAATGAAGATGTACAGTCTGCGTCGTGTGTCAAAGAAAAGTTGGCTCAGTTTGGTCTGGAATGCAAGAATCCCGAACGTTTAAGGGAAGGAGCACATGTATTGGGATTGGATGTTTATGAAGAAGATGGCACCCTACAATGGAGGCGTGGCAATGAAATTCCAAGCATCCCCAACCTCGTTACAAGGCGGACCGTTTTTTCTTGGTGTGGAAAACTTGTTGGTCGCTTACCGGTCTGTGGCTGGCTCCGCGCAGCTGTTGGTGTAATTAAACACAGAGCAAATTTAACAACCACGGGTTGGGATGACATATCCGATGATGTCCTACTAACTCTGATGATTAAAGAGACACTGGAGAGAGTGAACAAGAAGGACCCTGCCTGTGGGCGGTGGTGTGTTAACGGAGACAACGTAGGTGTGTGGGTTGATGCCAGTTCTTTGGCGTTGGGAGTATCGTTGGAGCAAGGAGGAAAAGTGTTCGAGGATGCGTGTTGGCTGCGGCCTGTAACAGATTCTCAGCATATCAACCTGGCAGAGCTGGACGCTGTTGTAAAGGGGGTAAATCTGGCCCTGCAGTGGCAGTCTAAGAAGTTGACCTTGTACACAGATTCTCTCTGTGTCTACCACTGGTTGTCTGACACACTTTCAGGACGGACACGAATCCGTACAAAGGCAGCAAGCGAAATGTTAATACGGAGAAGGCTAGACACGCTAAAAAACCTGGTATCTGAGTATGGGCTATCACTGAGCGTCACTCTGGTGCCATCACATTGTAATCGTGCTGACCAACTGACCGGAGTACCTCACAAATGGTATGAAGCCGCGAAGATGGGAATGGAGATTACTGCTCGATCTTGTGCAGTTGCAATCGACCCATGTCAAATACAAAAAAATCATGCACAGAGCGGACATCCGGGTATCAAGAGGACCCTTTATTTTGCGAGGCGCGTATACCCAACAGTGACCAAGATGGATGTCAGACAGATCGTCAGAAATTGTGAAGCTTGCCAGTCTATTGATCCTGCACCATAGCGATGGCAGAAGGGTCGCTTGGAAGTTGAGAGTGTGTGGCAGCGGCTGGCCATGGATATTACCCATTACAGTGGCAAGCCCTTTCTAACTCTCATTGATTGCGGGCATACGAGATTTGCGGTGTGGTGGCAGATGACCAGACATGATTCAGCAAATGTTGTTCGCCACCTATCATCCATTTTTTTTGAGCGAGGTACGCCGGAAGAGCTCCTGACTGACAATGATGCAGCGTTTTGTAGCCAGCAAGTCCGGCAGTTGTTAGATGAGTGGGGCGTCCGACTACGGTTGCTATGTGCGCATGTGCCGTCAGGAAATGGCATTGCTGAAAGAAGCCATCGCAGCATCAAGAGAATTGCTGCCAGGAAGCGATGTACTATTACGGAAGCCACATATTGGTACAACATTACGCCAAAGGACGGGACGTCCCCTTCAACCGCACCTGCGAATGCTATTTACACGTACCGAGTCGGAGTGAAGGGAATCAACACTACGCAGCCAGCCGACAAGGGAACATATAACAGATATGAAGTGGGAGATCCAGTGTGGGTGCGGCCCCCAGGGAATCGGTGCACCGACAAGTTTAAGCGAGGACAAATATCTGGAGTGATTAGCCAGCAGTCTGTTTTGGTCGATGGAACCCCACGACATGTGCGAGATCTTCGCCCAGCTACGGAGGTGCGTCACACAACTACAGAAGAAAGCAGTGAAGCGTCTAGCGGTGAGCTGCCGATGCACGGATTCAGTGAGCCCCCTCCAGAGACTGATAGCGATACTTCATCTGATGAGGCGGAACCAGATCCAGAGCCCGAATCTGAAACAGTGAATGTACCTCTTCGCAGAAGCACACGCACTAAAAGGTCCCCCCAGTGCTCTCTATGTGATCATCAGATCAGGGGGGGGGTGTAACGTGCATCCAGGAGATAAGCGCCCGCGTGTTTGCGTGCTGTATGGGCACGTGGGAGAAACGGATGAGGGGAAAAGACTTACCTCGAGACCAGCTCAGCGTTACCGACCAAAAATAGAAAAGAAAGACCAAGATGGCGGCCGCCGTCTTTTGTAAAGTATGATGTCTCGCAAAGTCACACGAATTCTCGGAATATGCAAATTAAGCCGGCCTAGAACGACGATAAAAGCGGGTGAGGAGAAAGACGTGTGAGAGCGACGATTGAGTTGGCCAGGGAATCGTGTGGCTGTTGCTTCTCGTGCCGTGTGAGGATATTTTACCGTTGTTGGATTCCGTGCAGAACCGGTGTACATTGGTTATTGAATTGCTGCAACATTTATAACATCTTTTCCTGAACTTGCCGTGTTAAAGAGAGAGTCGGGCGCCATCTTTAATTTTTTCCTTACACATTTTTGTTACAGGCATTCGTGTTTAATTGCCGTCAATACTACTAGTCGGGGTGAAAGTAGCTATGTGTTTACGTCAAAGGATGAAAACGTGGCTGTGCCAAGTTTGAATCAAGTTGGTTCCATAGAAACACTTTGATCAAACTTACAATTTTCCTTGTGTCTTATATCCTGGAGAATAAATTAACAAAAAAATAGTATATTTGTTTCTTTTCGCTGTTCTAACATAAGCATGTTTCTATTCTTTCCACAATGCGTTTCTTTTGTTTACGAAATTATACTTTTGGTCGTCAAGTGGACATTATATTCTGATTTTAAAGGAGATAATCGTACGCAAAAAATACAAATAGCCAGTTAAGAACTATTGTTACATGATAAAAAGGCTGTCCCTTAAAAATAGGGAATTAGTTAAATGTAAATATGAAATAGGATAGTCAAGGATTCGACCTTGTGAAGTTAGAATCAAGACACCCTCTAGAAGTGATAGGGTTTTAGAAATAACCATGTAAAGAAATCATAGACCGGTCATGAATAAAAGACGTCATCATCATTGTGTATCTGCGTCTTCTGTGTTCATCATTACAACGAGAAAGGTAACGTATTTATATTATATGTACAACTGTCAAAACGTAAATGTCAAACGTACTATCTCTCGGTCTATGTATCAAGATATTTATAAATCTCCTCTCATTGAATTGGTTCTCTTGTAGTAACATGTACCTGTCTATTATATATATATATATACAGAACTATCTCTCTCTCTCTCTTTATGCGTACTCTGTCTCTATATATCACCAATATCTCCATGTCTTACAACATTTTAAGACATATGAACACTTTTAAGACTGTCTCTAATCTCTCACTAAGACTCTCACAAACACTAAATAAGAACTCCCGTAACATATGCGCGCAAGTGGTACGTTTTAATAATAACACCCCTATGCAACACTATAATTTGAATAAAATTTCAGTTTGCGTAGGCAGCGTATAAAAACAAGCTATATATACCTGTGTGGTTCCGGTGTCAGAAACTATCTGGTTAGGACGAATCTATAAAGACAGATATGAAGCCACAATCATGATTTTTAAATAAGATTTTCGCCATTAAGCGTTAAGATGGAATGGACACTTCTTACGAATATCTGCTCTTATTTTTTGCATTCATCAAATAATATAGGACAGCCGATTATGCGTCTAGACTTTAACATTAGTAGGAATAAAATAACAATTGTACGTGTAGGTAATCGCCGAGGAAAAATCAATCAAACCAAATGATGAAATGGCTAATAAAATGAAGGGAATATAAATCTTTCTTAAAATGTTGTTACTTTAATCTGTTTAAATCTTTTTTGTATATTATAAGTAGAGATTATCACCAAAGATTGGAGTCGTCAAAAAAATAAATAAATAAATAAATCGGCATCTTTTGGTAGGGTAATTTAATCTAGGAAATTTAGCCGAGATAATCGTTTAGGCAATATTGACAGGGCAATGTAATGATGTGTTTCAATCCAATCCGGAAAATGATCTGAAGTAAATATAAATAGAAAAAGACTAACACTAAAAAATTTGCACACACACACACACACACACACACACACACACACACACACACACACACACACACACACACACACACACACACACATATATATACATATACATATATATATATATGGATTAAAAATAGAAAAGATATTACTCGCCGTTTCGCCAATTTCGTGTGCTTTTTTTTTTTTCAAGACTGAATATTTAAAAAAATAGTCCATGACGAAGGGTCAATTATCCCAGGAATATCCCGAAAGGAAAGAAGGATAATGTTAAGAATAACGTAAGTGCGTGTGCATATATTCAATATATTCAAATTTGTAATATACACATGAAATTACAATAATATATATATATATATATATATATATATATATACACATGAAATTACAATAATATATATATATATATATACACATGAAATTACAATAATATATATATATACACATGAAATTACAATAATATATATATATATATATATATATATATATATATATATATATATATATATATATATATATATATAGTTATATATATACGGGAGACGCTCTAAAGATATTAACTGTAAATCTGTGCACTTGTTTAAATATGAAATATCGTGCCGAACGCGTGGTCTGTCAAACTGCTGTGTTGCCAGGCCCGACATATTTTATATCTTTGCTAACCTCTCGCTGCTTACCTCTCCACAATACCTGAAAAGTCTGGCACAAGGTTTATACTCCGTAAGTCCCCAGCTCCCGCTAAAAGAGCTTCATCAGTGTACCACATTCGTCCTCCCCTCTTTGTGACTTTTTCTCAAAAACAAAGCTCATAATACTGTCGCTCGCTAGCAAAATGACTAGATTTGATCAGTTTGCTTTCCTCTTAATTTCCTGTTCAAGGAATAATATTTAAATGATTTTCTCTCTGCAACTTTTATTTTTATCTTTTTGTAAATAAACGTTAATTTTCCCCTGTTTTTTAAATAGTCATTTGTTTTTTTTATTATATTGTATTTTCTTTTAATTATCTTTAATTGTCCCTATTGTTTCTGACAATAATTATTAATATATGTCTTGGTCGGGATTGGTGACGATTTCTCTTTGTCTCATGCACACGTTTGCATCAAATTATTGGCCGTTTGAAAAGCTTTTTGTTTTATCGTCGGCTACTTATTTTCTACTTATGATTCTATATTTTGGAAGGGAAGCATTTTCGAGAATTATTTGAATTGGATTTTTCTCTAATATAATTCACGGGTCTGAGAGTGGTTGCCGTCTGTGGGGGGGTCATTTGAAGTCTCTTTTAAGCTTGACTATCAGGTAGAAAGCTGACAATATTTTTGAGGCTTAGGAGTTTTACAAATTTAGATATGTTGCGCTCCTTTTGCATACATACTTATGAATTAATAATAAATTTTGGAAAAGTTTGCGAAACGGATGAAAAGTCATACATTTTATTTTTCTGCAATATATATATATATATATATATATATATATATATATATATAAGTGTGTGCGTGTTTATATCTCTATTTGTACAAAGTTCTGTATGTGTATATGTTTACAAGTTTGTATGTACACGGGCACACTCATAAACTAATTAACTGATCATTATGAATTTAGGAGGAGCATAGGATGCACATGTGACCTATATTATTTTAATTTAGCTTAATGCAAAGAGGGTAAATGGGAGTGCAAACCTTTTTTAGAAAGAAAATAACTATTATTATTATAAAATGTTTCCACTAATTGACATTTATTAATATTTATTAATAAATGTCAATTAGTGGAAAAATTTGATAATAATAAGAGCTATTTAAGAAATTTCACATTTTGGGGGGGTATATTCACGATATTTTAGAAGGCATAATATAGACAAAAACATCATTGCCTTGAATTTGAGCCGTATTTATTAATCATAGTAAAATAAGATTGGATGGATTGTAATTTATCTTAAGCCATTTCAGTATACTTCTATTTGAGACATTTTCTAGAATCTAATTCACGTAACGGATTATGATTAAAATTGGAATAATGATTGTAGACATAACGTCTAATAACCTTCTGTATTGAGTTTCATTTCCAACATGAAAAATATCCGTGTGCTGATTATTCGACGAGGCTATATGCTGCAGTCAAATATTATTAGTATTTTGGACTAAGCGTGAAAATATTTTCGCGAAACTGAAAAAGGTCATTTTTGTTGGAAAGGTGACATCAGTAACGCATATATTAAAAATGGAGAAAGAATGTTCTTATCTGTATAAACATTCATCACGATAAATATTGTACAAGTTCGAACTTTACTGTCTGGTCTAAGAGTGGTGCTGTATTGTGCTGTGTGACTTGGATTTTGCGGTTTTATATTGCGACGACACATCATTAAACAGTAAAAATACAGAGCAGTACAAGGGAATTGTTGACACTGTTTCTCGAGACTGTAAGAGTGCGGTATTAAAGTGAAAGAATACATCTGGGACATTTATGGAGAAGATTAAATACTAGAGATGCAATATCGATAAAGACGACAGAAGACGCAACCCAGAACAGACGTCCACAATCAGAGACATGCCAAACATTGAAAACCTATCTTTATAAAAAAAGAATCTTAGAAATAGGAATCTACTACCAAGATGTTTTCATTTAAACGATTAATAAATAAGGGCAAAGCCAGAGAGTGGACATCTGAATACCAGGAAAACTTTATAATGTAAAAAGAAGTCGTAAGGTTAGACTTATTTTTCGAAAGAGCTTATTTGTTACGGCTTCCCTTCTGTGAATCACATTACCCTGGGTGCACTACTTTTTCGATTACAGCATGGCCATCTACATACCCCAAATCAACAAATTCCTGTCATTTTCCCCATATTAAACTGTATCAATTCAACCAATCATTCGTAATGTTCTTACACAGTAATTCAACTAACAATCATCTCATCTAACGAGATGAGATTGAATTCTCATCTAGATAGTTTGTAATATATAAATACAATAGAACTGACTTACGGAACGGAAAGATTATGACTTAAAGTGCATTATTTTTGCAAATATCAAAAATTGTTGTTTGCTCATTACCTGTCAAAACAATTTTTTATTTACTGATGATGTGGAAAGCAATTTCGTTTGAAACGGAGCATAGGAAAATACCATCATGTTGCTAAAATGAAACTTTACCATCATGTTGCTAAAATGAAACTTTACCATCATGTTGCTTAAATGAAACTTTACCATCATGTTGCAAAAATGAAACGTTACCATCATGTTGCTAGAATGAAACTTTACCAACATGTTGCTAAAATGAAACTTTACCATCATGTTGCTTAAATGAAACTTTACCATCACGTTGCCAAAATGAAACTTTACCATCATGTTGCCAAAATGAAAATTTACCATCATGTTGCCAAAATGAAACTTTACCATCACGTTGCCAAACTGAAACTTTACCATCATGTTGCTAGAATGAAACTTTACCATCATGTTGCCAAGATGAAACTTTACCATCATGTTGCCAAAATGAAACTTTACCATCATGTTGCCAAAATGAAACTTTACCATCATGTTGCCAAAATGAAACGTTACCATCATGTTGCCAAAATTTAACTTTACCATCATGTTGCTTAAATGAAACGTTACCATCATGTTGCCAAAGTGAAACTTTACCATCATGTTGCTAAAATGAAACTTTACCATCGTGTTGCTGAAATGAAACTTTACCATCATGTTGCCAAAATGAAACGTTACCATCATGTTGCCAAAATTTAACTTTACCATCATGTTGCTAAAATGAAACTTTACCATCATATTGATAATATGAAACTTTACCATCGTGTTGCTAGAATGAAACTTTACCATCATGTTGCTTAAATGAAACTTTACCATCATGTTGCCAAAATGAAACTTTACCATCATGTTGCTTAAATGAAACTTTACCATCATGTTGCTAGAATGAAACTTTACCATCATGTTGCCAAAATGAAACGTTACGATCATGTTGCTGAAATGAAACTTTACCATCATGTTGCAAAAATGAAACTTTACCATCATGTTGCCAAAATGAAACTTTACCATCATGTTGCTTAAATGAAACTTTACCATCATGTTGCTAAAATGAAACTTTACCATAATGTTGTCAAAATGAAACTTTACCATCATGTTGCCAAAATGAAGCTTTACCATCATGTTGCTAGAATGAAACTTTACCATCATTTTGCCAAAATAGAACGTTACCATCATGTTGCTAAAATGAAACTTTACCATCTTGTTGCTAAAATGAAACTTTACCATCATATTGCTAAAATTAAACTTTACCATCATGTTGCCAAAATGAAACTTTACCATCATCTTGCTAAAATGAAACGTTACCATCATGTTGCTAAAATGAAACTTTACCATCATGTTGCTTGAATGAAACTTTACCATCATGTTGCTACAATGAAACTTTACTATCATGTTGCCAAAATGAAACTTTACCATCATTTAGCTAAAATGAAACTTTACCATCACGTTGCTAAAATGAAACTTTACCAACATGTTGCTAAAGTGAAACTTTACCATCATGTTGCTGAAATGAAACTTTACCATCATGTTTCTAAAGTGAAACTTTACCATCATGTTGCTAAAATTAAACTTTACCATCACGTTGCTAAAATGAAACTTTACCATCATGTTGCCAAAATAAAACTTTACCATCATGTTGCCAAAATGAAACTTTACCATCATGTTGCTAGAATGAAACTTTACCATCATGTGGCTAAAATGAAACGTTACCATCATGTTGCCAAAATGAAACTTTACCATCATGTTGCTAAAATGAAACTTTCTAATCTCAATCTAACAAAAGTTGTGGTTTCCGTTTGATTGCTCAAATTGTTATAATCGCAGGCGAAGGCACCATTGCTAAATTTATTCGAGTAATAGGTATCGCCGATGGGCATCTCATATTTTACTTGTTCCAGTAATAGTAATTACAGGGGGAGACAACTCATGATTCATTATTCTAGTGATCGCTGAAGGGACTACATCTTTTACAAGTAGAAATGATTATATGATGAGAAAAATTATGTTTTATTTATTAAATTTATAGTGATCTTAAAATGGAAAATCTCATGCTTAACCTATTCAATAAGTACTAATTACAATAAAGCAACAACTAATTACTTATCTAGTTAATATAATCGACACAAATGCTGGTTTCTGTTGAAAACTAAAATCTCACATATGCTAAAATGATTATTTGTTTCACTTTACTCGATATGTGTAACAAAAAATGTTTTTATTATGTTATTATGTTATCATGTTATCATGTTATTATGTTGTAATGTTATTATGTTATCATGTTATTATGTTATTATGCTATCATCTTATTATGTTATCATGTTATTATGTTATCATGTTATTATGTTATTATGCTATCATGTTATTATGTTATCATGTTATCATGTTATTATGTAATCATGTTATGATGTTATTATGTTATTATGTTATCATGTTATTATGATATCATGTTATCATGTTATTATGTTGTAATGTTATTATGTTATCATGTTATTATGTTTTTATGTTATTATGTTATCATATTGTTATGTTATTATGTTATTAGGTTATCAGGTCATTATGTTATTATGTAATCATATTATCATGTTATCATGTTGTTATATTATTATCTTATAATGTTATTATTTTATCATATGATTATGTTATTATGTTATTATGTTATCATATTGTTATGTTATTATGATATCATGTTATTATGTTATTTTGTTATCATGTTATTATGTTGTAATGTTATTATGTTATCATGCTATTATGTTATCATGTTATTATATTATCATGTTATTATGTTATGTTATCATATTGTTATGTTATTGTGTTATTATGTTATCAGGTTATTATGTTATTATGTTATCATGTTATCATGTTATCATGTTATTATGTTATTATCTTATCATGTTATTATTTTATCATGTTAATGTGTTATCATGTTATCATGTTATTATGTTATTTTGTTATAATGTTATCATGTTATTATGTTATTATGCTATTATGTTATTATGTTATTATGTTATCATATTATCATGATATTATGTTATTATGTTATCATGTTATTATTTATTATGTTATTATGTTATCATGTTATCATCTTATTATGTTATTATGTTATCATGTAATTATGCTATTATGTTATCATATTATTATGTTGTTATGTTATCATGTTTTTACGTCATCATCTTATTATGTTATCATAATGTTATGTTATTATGTTTCCATCTTATCATTTTATTTTGTTATCATGTTATTATGTTATTATGTTATTATGTTATAATGTTTTCATGTTATTATGTTATCATGTTATCATGTTATTATGTTATTATGTTATTATTTTATTATGTTATTATGTTATCATGTTATTATGTTATCATGTTATTATGTTATCATGTTCTTATGTTATCATGTTCTTGTGTTATTATGTTATTAGGTTATTATGTTATCATGTTGTTATGTTTTTATATTATTATGTTATCATGTTATCATGTTATTATGTTATTATGTTATTATGTTATTTTGTTATTATGTTATCATGTTATCATGTTATCATGTTATCATGTTATTATGTTCTTATTTTATTATGTTATGTTATCATGTTATTATGTTATTATGTTATTATGTTATCATGTTATTATATTATTATGTTATTATGTTATTTTATTATTATATTTTCATATTATCATATTATTATGTTATTATGTTATCATGTTATTATGGTATTATGTTATCATGTTATTATGTTATCATGTTATTATGTTATTATGTTATCATGTTCTTATGTTATTATGTTCTTATGTTATCCTGTTATTATGTTATCATGTTATTATATTATTATATTATCATGGTATCATGTTATTATGTTATTATGTTATCATGTTTATATTATTATGTGATTATGTTATTATGTTATTATGTTATCATGTTGTTATGTTATCATGTTATCATGTTATTATGTTATCATGTTATTATGTTATCATGTTATTATGTTGTAATGTTATTATGTTATCATGTTATTGTGTTATTATGTTATCATGTTATTATGTTATTATGTTATTATGTTATCATGTTGTTATGTTATCATGCTATCATGTTATTATGTTATCATGTTATTATGTCATCATGTTATTACGTTATTGTGTTATCATGTTATTAGGTTATCATGTTATTATGTTATCATGTTATTATGTTATTATGTTATTATGTTATTATATTATCATGTTATCATTTTATTATGTTATGATGTTATCATGTTATTATGTTATCATGTTATCATGTTATTGTGTTATTATGTTATTATTTTATCATGTTACTATGTTATTATTTTATCATGTTATTATGTTATCATATTATTATTTTATTATGTTATTATGTTATTATGTTATCATGTTATCATGCTATTATGTTATTATGTTTTTATGTTATTATGTTATCATGTTATTATGTTATTATGTTATCATGTTATTATGTTATTATGTTATTATGTTATCATGTTATCATATTATTATGTTATCATGTTATTATGTTACCATGTTATTATGTTATTATGTTATTATGTTATCATGTTATCATGTTATTATGTTATCATGTTATTATGTTATCATGTTATTATGTTATTATGTTATCATGTTATCATGTTATCATGTTATCATGTTATTATGTTATCATGTTATTATGTTATCATGTTATTATGTTATTATGTTAATATGTTATCATGTTATCATGTTATTATGTTATTATGTTATCATGTTTTCATGTTATCATGATATCATGTTATTATGTTATCATGTTATTATGTTATTATGTTATTATGTTATTATGTTATTATGTTATGTTATTAGTCTTACAGACTACACTTCCTCTCTTGTTGATTACTACTTCATTATTGCTCCAACAAATCGGACTAATTTAACTGTGATAGCGAAATAAATTTTTTAAAATAGACAAAAATATTCTTACACTGAGAGTAGGCGTTTAGTGAGGAATCTTTTATTTCAAACTTAAGCGTGACAGAGCAAAAATGCATGTTTTAAATAATTTGATATTATTGCGTGAATCCAAACCATCGCCGATATTAGAACAATCGGAATTGATTAGATATTAACCGTGACAATTTCAAACACAAAACAAGGGAAATATGATTTCAAAGTAAAACATGTCCGACTGATAGCAAATCCATTTTAAATCTATGAATGAAAATATACGACAAAATTATTTCAGACTTAAGCCTCATCGACAAATGATAATGCTATCTAGAACTTGAGCATGGAAAACCAACATCGTATTAATTCAAACAAAAGTGTTGCAGACAATTAATGAGCTATTTCAAACTGAAGAGTAACAGTCTGACAGAACGACGGACAACTCGTTTTATAGAGAGTCGATGATGTATTCATTAAACGAATAAACCTTGGCATGCCGTGTGTCTAAATCTTGTTCGGCTTTTAAAGACGCGCCGGTCGATGGCTGCGGGAATCAGTCATTAACGATTTGCCGATAGAAGAACACAGAAACAAGCGAAAACAATTTTAATCTAATTTCGCTTTTAGTCTTCTTCAATCAGCTTTTAATTGCACGCTATTAATATTCCATTGATTTTCCTCGATAAACGAATCAATTAAAATCATTAAGTTAATTAAGTTAAACATCGAAAGCGTGTATGTAAAACTGCGCAAATCGTTCGCTTTGAGGAGTAATTTCGAAAAGTTTTCGTTCCGCGGGGCTTACACATTCGAAAATAATGGGCTCTTTCATTGTTTCAAGTAAGCAACCATGTTTTGGTGCGGACATGAGTTGGATTCATTTACGCATTGATCTTTCTTGGCTCTATTTTCATCTACTTTTGAAGGATAATTCCGGCAAAATAGTAACCCATTAACTAGGATAATTTGCTGTAAACTAGAAATGAGTAAGACTCTAGTATTATTTCGGAATTTCTTTTCATAAAAATTGCTGTACTGAAGCAAAATAAATTGCTCACTGTCAGCAGTCATGGTGGGCGTTCTTGTCAACATCGCTGTGTTATGCGTTGAAAGAGAGACAACGGTTCATACAAAGGTTGTCGGCACGAAGGTGGGATATTTGCATCCAAACACATTGTCAAGATAATAGCGTTTATGTCCATGCTATGCGGATGGGTGTTTTTCTGAAGACTGAGAATCTACATCATTTGTTTGACATGCGCCTAATATAAGTGAGTCTCTCTCGTTACTTTTTATTCATCTGATATATATATATATATATATATATATATATATATATATATATATATATATATATATATATATATTCGTTGAATATTCAACATTTCAATTGTAAATCCTTTAATCTATTGCTAAGTAAAATTGTGTTAATTAAAAACTGAAAAAAAAAACTTTGCCTCCAAAATGACCGCGCAACTTGCGGTGCTATGGGGTAATATAATAAAAGATTTCAAATATATTCAGCTTAAAAACATGACGTCAGTTAATCCATAATAATTCTTATGGATAATCACAATTATGCAACTATGGATTACACCGAAACAGATTTTAATGATTCATATTTCTTTTTTTATCAAACTTCTATCTTGAAACAAAATATTCATCGTAAATTACCAATTTCGTAAACAACATTAAACACCCGAGAAAATATAAAATTATCTAAAATCAACAAAAAAAATTTTGCTACATAACACAATTCTTTTAAAAGACAAGTCAATGGAAATAAATTTCGTAAACAACATTAAACACCCGAGAAAATATAAAATTATCTAAGAAACAACAACAAAAATTTTGCTACATAACACAATTCTTTTAAAAGACAAGTCAATGGAAATAAATTTCGTAAACAACATTAAACACCCGAGAAAATATAAAATTATCTAAAAAACAACAACAAAAATTTTGCTACATAACACAATTCTTTTAAAAAACAAGTCAATGGAAATAAATTTCGTAAACAACATTAAACACCCGAGAAAATATAAAATTATCTAAAATCAACAAAAACAATTTTGCTACATAACACAATTCTTTTAAAAGACAAGTCAATGGAAATAAATTTCGTAAACAACATTAAACACCCGAGAAAATATAAAATTATCTAAAAAACAACAACAAAAATTTTGCTACATAACACAATTCTTTTAAAAGACAAGTCAATGGAAATAAATTTCGTAAACAACATTAAACACCCGAGAAAATATAAAATTATCTAAAATCAACAAAAAAAATTTTGCTACATAACACAATTCTTTTAAAAGACAAGTCAATGGAAATAAATTTCGTAAACAACATTAAACACCCGAGAAAATATAAAATTATCTAAAATCAACAAAAAAAATTTTGCTACATAACACAATTCTTTTAAAAGACAAGTCAATGGAAATAAATTTCGTAAACAACATTAAACACCCGAGAAAATATAAAATTATCTAAAAAACAACAACAAAAATTTTGCTACATAACACAATTCTTTTAAAAGACAAGTCAATGGAAATAAATTTCGTAAACAACATTAAACACCCGAGAAAATATAAAATTATCTAAAAAACAACAACAAAAATTTTGCTACATAACACAATTCTTTTAAAAAACAAGTCAATGGAAATAAATTTCGTAAACAACATTAAACACCCGAGAAAATATAAAATTATCTAAAAAACAACAACAAAAATTTTGCTACATAACACAATTCTTTTAAAAGACAAGTCAATGGAAATAAATTTCGTAAACAACATTAAACACCCGAGAAAATATAAAATTATCTAAAAAACAACAACAAAAATTTTGCTACATAACACAATTCTTTTAAAAGACAAGTCAATGGAAATAAATTTCGTAAACAACATTAAACACCCGAGAAAATATAAAATTATCTAAAAAACAACAACAAAAATTTTGCTACATAACACAATTCTTTTAAAAGACAAGCCAATGGAAATAAATTTCGTGAAACGCTTATGATCTTGCGATCATTTGTCGATCAATCTGTTTCATCCTGGACATTTTCAGGTCAGGAAAACACTATAAAACAAATTTAAGAATTAATCAATGAGATTTAATCCTGTATATGTTTGTAAGAAAATCATTTAGAGATTATAACCAGCTTGAATACGAAATATGTGATATTTTTCCATAAATTATTTTGATTCTTTAAGAATTTTGAGCACGTTACACAAACCAATTTTACTTTTCATAAAATACACTTCTTCTTTTAGATAAAATTGCTATTTTCACAAGGTTAGCCCTGCTAATTTGGCAACTAATCTTTTGAAAATTCAACTTTGTTTGACCCTCTGTCAGCTTTGGGTGTTTCAAATCTTGAATTTGATTATATTTTAATTTTACATTTTTAAATCTCACTTATTATGAACATTTTGTGTTCAGATCAACGTAATTCCAAAATGTTCATCATTTTTACAACACACGTTAATATGTCTTGACCATTTCGACCAATCAATTTTACTTTTATATGAAAATTTATATTATTTACAATCAGAATAGATTCATAGAGTTCCAAAGTTTACTTAATACTTAGACGATGAAGAATACTCATTTATTATACTTAATTTAAATATATTCATATATAAACTAAGTACAATACGTAATAATGAGTATATTTCATTAGTAATTCTCCATTTCCTCGTAGAAATAATAAAAAATGTTCCCGTTCACTCTAACCAAATGGTGATTCTAGATCTGTTCACAAAAGTAGCCATTGATGAGACTCTGACAGTTGGGCGAGACCAGCTGATCTCTTATACATTGAAGGAAAACGTTGACCTTCCGTGTAGAAACTACATACTTCCTGACGGGATCTGATATATATATATATATATATATATATATATATATATATATATATATATATATATATATATATATATATATATATATATATATCAGCAGAAAGAAGGTCTGGCGATGGGATCACTATTGTTTCTAGGACTGGCCAATGCATACATGGAATACTTTCTTTGAGGAAATAGCATAAGGGTCAACACCATTAAAGCCAAGACTGTGGAAAGAGAACATACCAAAAAATCATCGTTCCTAGGTCTGCTGATTATCCGCAATGGTCAGGGGTTTATGTCATCTGTATACCTAAAGCCAACTTTGGACAGTACCTAGACTTCAACTCTCAGCATCCTTATAATGTAAAGAAAGGAATCGTCCATTGCCTACAACAAGATAAAGCAATATGTAATAGCAGCAATGCATATCAAAACGAGGTAACAGTTAAAGAGAAACGTACCATCGACACAACTACCCACAGAGCATGATATCAGCTCCAAGATATCTGGACCAAAAAAGAAACACAAAAGAACACCACTCAGAAACTCACCATATTTTGTATACCATACAGGAAGGGCTTGTCTTAAGAACTTCAACGAATATGTAATTTATATGACATCAGGGCAGTGCCCAGGAGTTATTTAACTCTCCTGAGACAGCTTCCAAAAGTCAAACTCCCTAAATCATAATTAAGAACTGTGTATATGAGATCCCATGTGAATGTGGAAAACTATACAAAGGTGAGATATGTTGTCCACTAAAAGTATGGTTAGAAGAACATCGAAAAACCGTAGTACGTGGAGAGATTGAAACATCGGGTATAGCTGATCATATCTAAAAACAAAATAGAAACTATCTACCATTATGGGACGAAGTAAAAGTTATCGACAGAGAAGAACAGCAGAGAGGAAGATGACTCAAATAAGCAGCACATATGCTGGGAGACGATCACTAAGTAGTATACAATGGAATACGATATAGGAACCGTTAAAAGTAAATAATAGATAATATATACAAGCAATATATATATACATATATATATACATATATATATATATATATATATATATATATATATATATATAGCAAACAGTTAATAAAATATGTTAAAAAACTCTTTGAAATGAGTTAAAAACATATTTAATCTGAAAAGGAAACACTAAATAAATGGGTAGTCCTTAATCCGCGGAGTTTCGAAGAAATACTTTCCTTCTCATCAGAGGGTAGGAATTAGCAAAATGCGGGATCGGATTTTGCATGCAGAAGTATTTGATGAAACAACAAGTAAGTCTTGAAAATAAAAAAAAAAGTGAAGCAGAGGGAATATGGTAAAGAAAAAGGTGATACACACGAATGGATAGTCTGGTGAAAGATAAAAAATCCAGTGACGGAAAAATCCAAATGTAAAACTTCATATTATAAGCTCTATTTCCTATTTGGTTTTATCGAGCTTTCATATCTTGCTGAGATAATTTTATAAATATTAATTCTTTAATATTTATAATTTACTTTAATTTTACCATCTTGGATCATTTTGGTAAATTCAATTGTGTTTTTTATTTTATATATATATATATATATATATATATATATATATATATATATATATATATATAACATTATATAATAATAATAATTAGTAATAAATAATGATATTTACAACAAGAAATAAAATAAATTTAATGCTTCTAAAATTCGTACGAATTGTTCGCAAGGACCCTTGACGCAGTGATTAGAGTACTTGAAAAAAGTGAATTCTCCTGAAAGTTGAAGGTTAAACTCTCAGTGTGGACACTGAAAAATACAGTTGCGAACTTCTATCCGGCCATGAATGAGGAAACAAGAGCATAAAGTAAATAGAGGGTTTCGTTCGAAATTCTGTCCAAATTCCCAATTTCGACAGAAAAATTCACGAGTTCGTCAGAAAGATTCCCGAGTTCGATAGAAAGACTCCCGAGTTCGATAGAAAGATTCCCGAGTTCGATAGAAAAATTCCCGAGTTCGTCAGAAAGATTCCCGAGTTCGACAGAAAGATTCCCGAGATCGATAGAAAAATTCTCGAGTTCGACAGAAAAATTCTCGAGTTCGTCAGAAAGATTCCCGAGTTCGTCAGAAAGATTCCCGAGTTCGTCAGAAAGATTCCAGAGTTCGACAGAAAGATTCCCGAGTTCGACAGAAAGATTCCCGAGTTCGACAGAAAAAATTCTCGAGTTCGTCAGAAAGATTCCCGAGTTCGTCAGAAAGATTCCCGAGTTCGATAGAAAGATTCCCGAGTTCGATAGAAAAATTCTCGAGTTCGACAGAAAAATTCTCGAGTTCGTCAGAAAGATTCCCGAGTTCGTCAGAAAGATTCTCGAGTTCGACAGAAAGATTCCCGAGTTCGACAGAAAGATTCCCGAGTTCGACAGAAAAAATTCTCGAGTTCGTCAGAAAGATTCCCGAGTTCGTCAGAAAGATTCCCGAGTTCGATAGAAAGATTCCCGAGTTCGATAGAAAAATTCTCGAGTTCGACAGAAAAATTCTCGGATTCGTCAGAAAGATTCCCGAGTTCGTCAGAAAGATTCCCGAGTTCGACAGAAAGATTCCCGAGTTCGACAGAAAGATTCCCGAGTTCGACAGAAAAAATTCTCGAGTTCGTCAGAAAGATTCCCGAGTTCGTCAGAAAGATTCCCGAGTTCGATAGAAAGATTCCCGAGTTCGATAGAAAAATTCTCGAGTTCGACAGAAAAATTCTCGGATTCGTCAGAAAGATTCCCGAGTTCGTCAGAAAGATTCCCGAGTTCGACAGAAAGATTCCAGAGTTCGACAGAAAGATTCCCGAGTTCGACAGAAAAAATTCTCGAGTTCGTCAGAAAGATTCCCGAGTTCGATAGAAAGATTCCCGAGTTCGATAGAAAGATTCCCGAGTTCGACAGAAAAATTCTCGAGTTCGACAGAAAAGTTCTCGACTTTGACAAAAAGATTCTCGACTTTGACAAAAAGATTCTCGACTTTGACAAGATACACCTGAAGAAAGTTGGAGGTTACATCGACATAAACGTTGGGAAAATCAGACAAAATACAATGAATGCAAATAATATGAATGATATAGAATGAACTTTGTTCGTTACCTATGGACTCGAAAACGGCTGAGTTGATTTTTATGAAATTTCACACGAGTGTTCTTAGATATTTTTCGTAAGAATAGTTATGTATTGGCAATCGAAATAATTTGATGAAATAATGGACCAGATGATGCTGACCAATAAATGTTTCTATTTAGAGCACAATTAAAACATCATCATCCTTGGCTTTTTACATTTAAAACTTTAATTGAAGCCATTATATATAAAAATCATTTTATAAAATACACCATTAGGTTCTCTACAGTGCAATGTAAAGTCGTATATTGTGAACTTATTCACTGCGAGAAGCATGGGAAGCTTTCTCCAGATGCATCGCAATGTGCCTCTAATTAGAGAAGGCAATCAATCGATTTGATCGAAAAACAGACTCAAATCAATAATAATAAAAATATGGGAGTGGGATCATCAATCAATCACGGCCAACGTTGCACCCTGCTAGTATCTATCTACCCCCCTCTCTCTCTCTCTCTCTCTCTCTCTCTCTCTCTCTCTCTCTATATATATATATATATATATATATATATATATATATAAAGTAAACGTAAAAAAGTAATATATATATATATATATATATATATATATATATATATATATATATATATATATAAAGTAAACGAACTCCACTCGTTTGCAATTGACAAACAAATATGAACAATACAGAGGCTTCTAGTTAAAATTTTTAAATATAAATTGATTTAATATTCATAGACGATATTGTGTTAAGTAGCATAATTAATCATGGTAATGACCCAATAACATTTGATTAAAAAAAAACACTTTTACGGTGAATTGTATTAAAAAAGTTTGACTAATTTTGATTTGAGCCTGATACGTAGCAATAAGAAACCACAACTCAAAATAAGATGCATCTAGTAAGAAAGCTGAATAAACAATCCCATCGATAATATGCAGACAATATCTAACCAGTTAAACACCTAATAATACTGTCATAACAACACTATAACATTAATAGAATTTTTTTCAATTTGTGAAGGTTATGAATAATATATGAAACTATATTACAATTTTAAAGCAATATTTAGCCAGATTATAATACTAATAAATGTGCATCAAGTCACGTTGAAATAAGAAAAAGCGTTTTTAAAGTACATATAGCGGTAATATTAAATTAATTTGGACAATTAATAATTGCAGTATAATCCAGTATATGGCATTAACAAAGAGTCAGGCAGTTAGAAATTTGAATTAAATATTTTATTCGAAACGACTATTTTGATAATATTGAATTAAAATTAATTTAAATAAATAAAGTTCAATGGAAAATCATGGAATAGCAGATTTCTTAATTAATAAATTTGTGAAAATAAGGAGTAATTAACGTCTCATATGCATGCCATTCCGACTAGGAAAGGAAGGAGTTCGAAAACCATTGCTTTTGTCTAGTCCGAAAGAGTGGAAACTTGATGTTCACTCGGCAGAATGGCCACTTTACTTGATTGGAGCTTAAACTGGTGAATCTGCAGAAAAGAGAGAGCGAAAAGTAAACGCAACAGATAGGCCACAGTTTTTTCGTTTTATGAATAAAAAAAATGATTTCAGTACAATATTAAATATTACTATTGAATCCCTGTTGCTTCTTAATAATAACAATAGTAACAGCATTGCATCATAAATACAAATTCGCCCAAATTTAAATCAAAACTGTAATTAAAATTAAGACAATATAAAAGAAAACCATTTCATATAAATGAAGGAAACTCAGAATTTCTCTCATATCTTTAATCAATACAACTTTACAAACAACATCTATATATGATTATGTTTTATTCGTTTTAGATGTTTTTATGTACCTTTTATATCCTTTCTAGGAACGCATACTAATAGGAACTGCTTAGAGAAAAATAGTTTCGCTCGAATTCATTCGCTGATTTTTATGTATGATCCGCTCAGCTCTTCTCTGATTGTTTGATAATTTTAGAGCGAGAGTAACTAAACCTCTTTAGTATTATATCGTTATCGTTCAACTGAGTACACCGTAATTATGTATTAGAAACTTTTGTTAGGGGTACATGTTTCATGTTACACAATGCATTCGCATACTCCAAATTGAATCTATTCACCAAATAGCGATGAAATTGCTATTAACTGTACAAATCTAACTTTGTCTAATTTCAAATAATACAAACATAAAGGTATTTTTCACAATACCATTTTAATGACGATAGTAATAGTAAAATAAAAATATCAAAGAAAAAAGACTTTCTTACAAACACATGATGCAATTATCGGAGAAATTTGCATGTAGAAATGCCGAATTGGTAAAAATGATGTAAATGAAAATAAATTGAAAAAAAATTAAAATAAAAGGATTGATATATGGTCAAAACGTCACGCAACGCGCGAACTTCAATTTTCAAAGGAGACAGATAAAGCAGACTGAACATAGGCCAATAAAGAAACATTATAATCCCCCTTTGTTACGATTTGAAACCGACTGTATCGATGTTATTCTGATTTTCTGCAATACATATATAAATAGTCTTAATAATCGAGCATTGTCCTCGATTATTAAGAATTATAATTTGGCATACAGGTGCACACACACACACGCACACACACACACGCACACACACACACGCACGCAAACATATATGTATATGATGATTGCTGCATTTTTTCAAATGATTGCCGTCATATTAAGTTATACTATCTCGTTGTCCATGCCATCTCAAATGACACTACTGTCCCGCCACAGATTTTCACATCTTTAAACAGATGTGACATACAAACATAGCAATTTCCGATGAGTTGATTTCCTTTGGAGTCTGAAGGGTATTCCTATAAACAACCATATGTCTTCTCAACCATATGTCTTCTCTGTAGATTTGCAAACCCTGCTGTATGTCAAACAGATCTTTTGGCTTGGATTAATAGGCACACAGTTAACCTAGATAGGTGTTTTTTGTGACTTAAAGTGGTTGACTTAACCAACTTTTGACAGAAGCACTCGTTCACATGTCGCATTTCCAACTCTGGGTGTCATAGTTAAGACTATCAACTAAACCTTTACAAAGCTCTCGCTTCGAATTTAGGAAAACTCGTCCCCGAAAAACTCGCCCCTGGAAAACCTGTACCCGGAAAACTCATACCCGGAAAACTCATACCCCCATAATATTTAAAAAATATTTTTACTTGTTTACTGTTGTTTTTAAAAGGGCAAAATCGATTTTCTCCCTCGCTGGCTAAATTCTTAGTGGTTTAATTTATTTTGAAGCGTTTATTCAGTAACAAGAAGTCTTTATTGATTACTTTTTCTAATGATTGATTTGACAAGATGAGATGCCGTGTGTTAAAAATCTCTCGTTAAATCATTTTAATCATTTTAGTTTTTTTTACTTCAACATTATTAAATCAATTATTAAGAAAAAGTAATGACTTTGTTTTACTTTGGCATCCCTGTTGTTCCGCGAGACTGTGAATATGGCGACGTATGCAAACAATTCGTCCTGGACAATATTTTAGGTCTAACGTCAACGTTAATTTTATTTTTAATAAAAAAAACGAGACGTTTTTTTTTGGGGGGGGGATGAGATTTAATTATATATATACAAACATGCTTTTTTAATTTGTCACTTTGCCACTCATGTACTGGATACGTTTTTTTATAATGCTTGATTAAAATAAGTGAGAAATGTAAAAAAAAAACAAAACTTTTTGTTCAATAAATTAAAAAAAATACATTATAAAAGATCTATAAAGTCTATTTTTAAGTATGTAAAAGTTTGTTAAGAAGTTGAAATAAAGTTTGTAATGTAAGTAAAAAAAAACACCTCGCTTTTTATTAAAATTATTTAAAAGAAAAAAAACAAGTTTTTTTTTAATTAAATGACTTTTTTTTTCAATTACATTGACGTTTAACTTAAAACATTGCCGGGGGCGATTTTTTCGCATACACCGCCATATTCACAATCTCACAGAACAACGAGGCTGCAAAAGTAAAACAAAGAAAAAATAATCAATAAACGCTTCAAAATAAGTAGACAACTAACAAGTTAGCCAGCGAGGCAGAAAAATCGATGTTGCCTTTTAAAAAACAATAGCAAACAAGTATAAATATTTAAAAACATATTATGCGGTCTGTAGTGTCGTTTTTGAACAGAATAAACGCTTTAAAATAAGTGAAACCACTAACAACAGTTAGGTAGGAAACGGGTACTTGGAAAATCGATTTTATTATTTTAAAAACAGTAAACAAGTAAAACTATTTAAAAAAAAATATTATGGGGGGGGTATAGTCCCTTTTAAAACCATTATCCCATTCAAGAACGGTCATAAAATGTGTTTTCAATCGATATTTATTTAATAAGGGACCAGTTTTCTTACCTAGCAAAAAGGAACGAGTTTTCCGGGTACGATTTTTCCGGGTATGGGTTTCCGGGTATGAGTTTTCCGGAGACGAGTTTTCCGGGAACCCTCGATTCATATTGCTGTGGGCCTTTTTTCTTTTCTCTATACGATTATTTTCACGTACAAGCTTTCGCCACTTTGGCTTTGGCAGTGTAAGTTCTTTCCCCGTGTCGATGCTAATTTGCAGGATCTTCAAATTGTTCTTTGTACAGCCCCTGAACATCTATCTAGGCTTATGTTGAGGGCGTACACACACACACACACACACACACACACACACACACACACACACACACCACACACACACACACACACACACACACACACAGATATATATATATATATATATATATATATGCATATGTATATATATTTATATATATATGTGTGTGTATGCATATATATATATGCATATGTATATATGTGTCAGGTCATGTCATATGCTACTAGTACCAAGTAACCCAGTACTACCTGCCTCATCGTCGGGTCACCGGCGACTAAACTGGTTCCCCCACCAAACTTGTTTGGTGAGGAGGGTGGTTAGTCTCCCTGAAGGATTAAAAACAAGACCTTCCAAAGGGCGAATGAACCCGTTTTCGGGGTCAACGGTCAACTAGCAGCGTGTGTGTTTGTGTGTATGTATGTGTGTGTTGGGGTCGAGAGGGCTCCTGTTAGCCGTGGTGAAGGCAACCTTTCTAGGAGAAGCAAATCTCTGATTTAAAAAACCATAAAGCGGGAGGCCAGTACCCGTATTAAGCTGGTTTACAGTTTAACTTGTTGCTGGCTATCTTGCTCTTGCTTGTTGCTGGATCTCAGCATTTGAACTTAGATGTTGTACAAACCTAAGACTCTGTAACATCATCTGTATATAGATAATCCCCCAGGGATTTGTCTATAAAAATTGTCCTGTGGTGATGGAAGTCATTTTTGGGCTCATGGACTTTAAGTGACCGAGGGAGTGGCACTCGTCTGACAAGACGTTCCAATCATCATATATATATACATACATTTTCAAACATTCATAAACTACATTTTTCATCCAAATTAATGCTTTGACGATGACACTTCCGACTTTTAGAAGGCGAACCATTTACAGATACATCTGTCTTACCTAAAAATGCTAGTTTTAATTTTGGTGTCTTTAACAAAAAAAAAACACCCAATATTTTTGCTGATGAAGAGACTTTGCTTCAAAAAACTATATGATGAAATTATTGTCCAAGATTTATTGTCTATCTCAATAAAAACATCGTTTCCGAAACGATCGTACAATTTGTGAGTTCTTCCTTATGAAACCGAATTTTTATTTTTAATTTTAATTTTTGTATATAAATTTTTTAATTTAATTATAAAAAATCAAGGTAGGTAAGCACAAAGGTACAAAAACACATTTACTTACTCGTGGTGAAATTCAAACAAATTCAAAAATAATCATCTTTCTCAATATTAAAATAGCTCTAGGACATACATGCCTATCGAGCTTATTATATATCTGCAACGAGCACTGTTTTATTTTATTTTAATTGTATTAATTTACTAATACATTAAAATTTACTCTGCTCTTAAAATATATATATACATACATATATACAGTGCCACGCAAAAGTATTGGATACATTACATTTTTCTTCATAACTTTAATTAGGGCTCAAGATTTTACCTAAAATTTGGTCAGTATATTCCTATTACTATTCTAGCTAATATTTGGGGTAGTAATTACAAAATTAAAGTTTAGAAAGTTTAAAGGAAAATATAAATCAACTAACGCAAAAGTATTGGATACATTGATTTCATATTTGGTTGCATAGCCATTATTGCGTTCAGTAGCTTTCAATCGCTTTCTATAGTTGCACACATGTGTTTTGCAAAGACATGCAGGTATTTTGTGCCATTCATCTTTGTAGAACTGTTCTAGTTGTTGAATATTTTTTTTGATTCCTCTTGTGAACATTGATCTTCAATATTTTCCACAAATTTTCAATTGGGTTGAGGTCTGGAGGCTGACTGGCCAAATAGTAACGTCAATTTCCTTATTTCTAAGTCATTCTTTGGTTAGTTTAGCAGTATGCTTGTGATCATTGTCCTGCTGAAACACGAAATTGCTATTATGTCCCAACAAATCAGCAGATTTCTGGAGGTTTTTCTCCAAAATCTCCGTGCACATACGTCCATTCATTCTACCA
Organism: Euprymna scolopes; assembly: GCF_053919585.1. NCBI lineage: Eukaryota > Metazoa > Mollusca > Cephalopoda > Sepiida > Sepiolidae > Euprymna > Euprymna scolopes. The sequence continues at coordinate 89,787,254 of NC_136503.1, read as the reverse complement.
TTGATGATTTCTAGTTCACCAGTACCTTTGGATGAAAAACACTCCCATACCATAATCGAACCACCGCCAAACTTTACCGTAGGAATTATATTCTTTTTGTTATAGGTGGTACCATTTTTACGCCATACATGTGTCGATGTGTTTCTTCTAAAGATTACGATTTTCGTTTCGTCTGATCAAATTACCTTGTTTACAAATTTTTGGTGTTGTTCACCATATGTTTTAACATAATTCAAACATGATCTGGCACGTTTAAGCTTCAATAATGGAACTCTTGGGGACCTTGATACAAAACCTGCACGATTTAGAACTCTACTGATTGTATCCTTGCTGACATTAATCCCAGCTTCCCTGAGGTCGGTTTGAATTTCACCACGAGTAAGTAAATGTGTTTTTGTACCTTTGTGCTTACCTACCTTGATTTTTTTTTCGTTTAATTTCCTTGGACGACTACATCTTGGAAGATTTGTAACAGCTTCACCAGAGTTTGTAAACTTTCTAATAACGTTTCCAACTGTACTAAGTGGTAGATTAAGTTCCCTTGATATTATTCGATACCCTTTTCCTTCTTTGTTTTTATCAATGATTTTTTGACGAATGTCTATTGACAACTTTTTAGTTTTAGGCATTTTCATAAATTGACTGGTTGACTTTGAGGAGTGAGCCCAAACTGGAAGAATTTATAAAATTATTTTAATATAAAGCTCTGATTGGTCAGTGATAACTCGTTTGCATTATTGGATAACGCTAAGCAAAAGTCATTTAAATTTATGTTAGAAAAATAATTTTTAAAAGTGTATCCAATACTTTTGCGTTTGTTAATTCATATTTCCCTTAAATATAAACTTTGTAAACTTTGATTTTGTAATTACTACTTAAAAATAATTTAGAATAGTAATAGGAAGATACTGACCAAATTTTAGGTAAAATCTTGAACCCTAATTGAAGTTATGAAGAAAAATGTAATGTATCCAATACATTTATATGGAACTATATATATATATATATATATATATATATATATATATATATATATATATATATATATTCGAGGGAATTAGACCTGGAGTCTAAAGAGCAGAGTTTTTTTTATGTATTAATAAATATATTAATATTTTTAAAAGAAAACCGTACCCATTGTACTGTAGATATATAATAAGCTCAATAGGTATAGATATCCTAGAGTTATTTTAATATTGAGTAAAACGATTCATACTTGTGAATTTAAAATCAGTTTCAAAAGGAAAAACAAAAAAAAATCAACTCGATTGTACGATTGTTTCGGAAACGATGTTCATTTTATTGAAATTGGCAATAAGTTTTGAAAATAACTTGACAAAAGTTTACTTGTAAGTAATTATTTCAATTCGGAGACAAAATATAACAGCATGCCAAAAGATAGACTGGTTGAATTTATAATAAAAATAAGGAATATCTGCCTTACTCACGACGAAAATGCTGGTTTTATTTTTGTGGGTTTAACTTCTCCTCCCGCGTATTTTTGTTGATGAGAAGACTGTGTTTTAAAGGACAGAACTTTTGTCAAATTATTGTTGATACTTATTGTCAATTTCAATAAAATGAACATATAGTAGCAACTATATCTATGTAACATTATGTACTAAAATCTATGTAACATTGTGTACTATAAATCTATGTAACATTGTGTACTATAAATCTATGTAACATTATTTACTATAAATCTATGTAACATTATTTACTATAAATCTATGTAACATTATGTACTATAAATACTCCCTAACAAACATGCAATCTTTTTAAAAATAACAGTAAAACCTAGCTAGTTAAGTATCTAACGAATATAATTATTGTTCCATTGCTAAATATAATTAATATTAACTATAAAAACAGTAAGCAAATATTTGATTTTTAATAAGAGCACGGTAAATATTTATACCAGTGGAGAATATGATATGCTGATTGCATGACATAATATTGAATAAATAATTATGTAAATATATAAATAAATTAAAAGTTTGAAACTAATTGTCAGAAATGAATAGTATTTTAATAAAATCCATTTCATTTTAATAAAATCCATTTCATTTTAATAAAATCCATATCATTTTCATTATAATATAAAGATAAAGATTAAACAAAAAATGCTTTGAATTTATAATACTTTTTTATTCAGCTCTATGATTTGATTGGAAGTTATAAAGAAAAATGTAATGTATCCAATACTTTACGTGGCACTATATATATATATATATATATATATATATATATATATATATATATATATATATATATATATATATATATATATATATGTGTGTGTGGGTGGGTGGGAGTGCCTTCGCATTTATGTTGTAAATGAACTAATTTAAGTTTTTCTGCATTTGCATTATACATTAAACTTTTCACGGAATCTATATAATAATTAATATAATAATTAATAATAATTAATATAATAATTAATAATAATTAATATAATAATTAATAATAATTAATATAATAATTAATAATAATTAATATAACAATTAATAATAATTAATATAATAATTAATAATAATTAATATAATAATTAATAATAATTAATATAATAATTAATAATAATTAATATAATAATTAATAATAATTAATATAATAATTAATAATAATTAATATATATGTCGGCGTTGTTCTTCTGATGTATAATTTTTGTAATTTTGTAATTAATTAAAATTTGAATAGTGATGATGAAATTCATGATCGATTGAAATATAAAACAGGTTCATAGATTCGATTTAAATTTCTAATTCGATGCCTTTAATATGAATGCCATAAAAAATCTCTGATAATTATAAACTATGGATAAATATAGTATGTGATAGGTGATTTTGATAACTGTAACTTATTTGTGATTTAAGTAAATTAAGATAAGTTTTGGCTATTTTTTTTATACCTTTTAGTGTATGTCTAATTCTATGTGATTGTGATTTTCAAAAATATTGATTTTCACCTAAAAAGATTCTGGCACATCTTTTTTTCGTTCACAAGTAAACTGCGACAAAATATGACAGTAAACTCCTGATATAAAATTATGAAATAGATCTACTAAAGTAGCATTAATATAAGTTTTTTTTTTGCTGTAATGAGATATGTAATCACCGATTCTACTACTACTACTACTACTACAACAACTACTACTACTACTTAACATAGAAAATCTACTACTTCTACTACTACTACTACTACTACTACTAATTATAATAATAATAATATTTACCCATCTATTACTTCCTAAAAAATAGACTTCACATTTTAATACATTTTGAATAACAACTATTTTATATCTCGTTTTTCTTTTTCAAATTTCTCATTTTTATATAAACTTTAAAAATATAATCTAAATTAAGTCATCAGAAAACAAAAACAAATGATCTGTTATCGTTGACGACTTTTCCCCGCAGGAAAACACAAATAACGGCTCAGTACTATTCGCTTTCAATTATAGATCTGTAATCGAAACTCAGCTTGTAACGTGACATGGGCTAGCTTTTACATACAACACCTTGTATCATCCATATAAAGAGACCGGAATGACAACGTAATTATTATAGAAAAGACGACACGAAATGTAGACTTTAATATAAAGAAGCATGGTGTCTCATGGATATGCTTGTTAATTTTCAATCAATAATTACCTTGATCACATTGTAAGATTAACATTTATGCAGATGACACATTAATCTATTGCATCATTTTGAAGAGCATTAATTATCAACACTTTTCTGGTGTTCTCTTTTCCGATATGGAGTACGCTGGACAATTTTAAACCAAGCGTCTTTCTTTTCAACATTATTTTGCCTTAATTGGAATGAACATTCCTCTTCTTGAGGAAGCTCCCGGTTGTGATAAGCTTCAGAAACTTATCTTCACATCATTGAAATAAAGGAATTGCATCAGATGCGTTGCTAAGGCCGCTGAAAATGTGGTTCGATCATTCTACCGCACTAAACCGTATCTTGCACGCACACCAGTTAAAAACTGTTCGAATATGTAGTGAAACAAAAGGCAGCTTCTATTCCCAGAATATCGTCCGTTGAATATGATATCCAGCTGCCTACATTGTCCTATATTTGATTTTACTCTAATCAAACCGTCCAAACGTGTTACTTTTATTTTGTTTCTAAAATGTCTTTTCGTCTTTAATATAACATATCGTTGCTTTTTAAATGTATATGCACGTGCTTTTTCTTTCTGTTAGTTTTTGTTGGTTTTGTTTTCCGAAACCTACATTTCTACTTATAACCCTTATCCATTTAACTAGACACGTCTTCTCTTTCCCGCTTCTGCTAAGAAAAACATTATTCCCCGATTTGATGAATCGGAAAGGACAGAAAAGTGAGAAACATCTTCGTCGCCATGTTGGCTGAAGGTGTGCCATCCTGTCAAGCAAAAATACATGGCGGAAGCAAGAACTGAACTGGAGGAAGGAGGGGGTATGGCCAAGCTGGAGTAATAGACTTATAGTTTCTGGCAAGAGAAATAGCCGCAACATTATATTGTGTCTCTGCCTAGGAAGCGTGACCTGCTCCGGTCAGAAACATTGATAATACTTGCGACAAGGAAGATAGACGCTTTGGTCTTGTGATTAACCAATGTCCACTTTTAACAACTTGGTGGATGCTCTTCCTGATCGTAATATTTCTTCTTTGAACCAGAGAAGACAGTGCATGTTTGTTTGTTTGTTTCTCTCTCTCTTTTCTCTCTCTGATATATATATATATATATATATATATATATATATATATATATATATATATATATATTAGTGTTGGGACGATTGATCGGAATCGGAAAAATCGGAACTTTTGGAGGTATCGAAATCGGGAAAATTTGAGCCCCATTTTCGAATCGAAAACGATTCTATTATTTTTTCCTAGAAATTATAAAGAAACAAACATGTTTTTATTTATTTATCAGAAAAATATTTATTTATAACATGGAAGTAAGGAACACAGAACCAGCGTTTCTTGGTCCAATTTAATTATTTTATTGGAAAATTATGGCAAACAAAGTAAATAATCAAGTGTTCACTTAGTTTTATTGCCTTGGAAAACCTTTCGAAATACTCACACTTATTTTATTACTTTGGTGATCTCAGATTTCACAATTAAATTTTAAAAGGATGAAGCCGCACAGGAGCTGTTTTATTTTTAATTTTTCTGGCGCCAATCTGGTCTCGTGTTCTCTGGAGTGGTCATCTTTGAAATAATCTTATGTTTTATTGCATTTATTTATTTTGCCACAAGTGAAAATCACATAAAAACCTCATGAGTTAATCAAAACTCAGGATAAAATACGTAAAAGTATGAACATTAGAGATTTATTAAATAAAATTAAAATATATATATATACATTTTAAATCATTCCCTCAACGAGATTCTACTTTTTTAAGCGATTGTGTGCGAACACACTGGAAAGAAAACATAATTATTGTAGAATTTAGAGTGGGTTGAGTGGCGCATATAAATTTAGCGTAAAATGACCCCCCCCCTTTTCGGGCGATTCTAATTTATAGGGTAGTTAACCAAATTTTTTACCACTAACCTTATGTCTGGCCGGGTGCCCGGAAAACTCGTCCAGGGAAAACTGAATTTAGGAAAACTCGTACCCGGAAAACTCGACCCCGGAAAACTCGTCCCCTTTTGCTAGGTAGGAAAATTGCTCCCTTATTAAATAAATATCGAATGAAAACACATTTTATGACCATTCTTGAAGAAGATATTGTCTTTAAAAGAGAATACACATCCCATAATATTTTAAAAATATATTTTTACTTGTTTACTGTTGTTTAAAAAAAATTAAATTAATTTTTCTAAGTTTTAGTTTTCTACCTTGCTTTATTTTAAACAGTTTATTTAGTTAAAAAAAAAAGTAATATCGAGTGTTACATATGAACAAAAAATGTCCGACATAAGAGGATCACGTCGTAGGAGGATTATTGCTTCTTCTTCTTCTTCTTCTTCTTCTTCTTCTTCTTCTTCTTCTTCTCTTCGTCTTATTATTATTATTATTATTATTATTATTATCATTATTATTATTATTATTATTATTATCATTATTATCATTATTATTATTATTATTATTATTATTATTATTATTATTATTATTAATCTATTGTTGGTGGTGGTGGTAATGGAAATAGTGGTGGTGACGGAGGAAAAAGGTCGGCAGGAGATCTTTGACTTTGGTGGGGAACCCTCCTAGAGATAATGTCTCGATAAAACTATCGGTGGTGGTGTAACCTTAAATTCACTAACCCCATTTATGGGAGAATGTCAAATCAAAATATTGAAAATAATGACGTGAATGAGGCTAGAACATCTTGTGATGGTCTCACGTCAGGTAGGTGTCCCACTGGTCAACAGGGTGGGTCCTGTCGTCATCATACAACTGTTCGAAAATTTGAGGATGTGGCTGGATATAAGGGGTGTGAGAATTACCAGAGATGATCCCAAGACACGAAGGGAGTTGGAACAGGAAATGTAAAGTACTGTGGGAATGCTTTGTAAGAAGTGGAAGTACCAAATCTGGTGGATATATCCGAAAGGTGAAGGGAGAATGGGAATCGAGAAGAGGAGGAGCTAGAAGTGTCGCGAGTTTTGTATCCCAGTTAAAACAAATTAAAAATAACAACCTACTTTCAGTGATTGCAAGAGAAGAGATTGAATGGATGGTTAGGAATGAAATGAATAACGAAAGTAAAATTGATGAAACTAGTTCTGATGAAAGAACTGAGAGAGTGGAAGTGCAGAAGGGAAATGTAAGCGATGAAGGGAGGTGGACAACTGATGAGGTATGGAATCCTATGGTAAGGGGAAGTAATGAGAAAGAGTTTGAAGGATCTAAGGCAGATGAGATCATTGACTCTGAGACAATGGATCCAGTGAAAGGAGCAGATGTATGGAGAAGTGGTGATGAAGTTCGAACTTTGACGTCTGTAGAAACCATAGTACTCCAGAAGTTAAGAGAGGTTCTTCTTAGAGACGATATCATAGACATTCTAAGTATGAAGAGTAGTTGTAGGCGGAAGATGAAAAACGAGTTAAAAATAATTCAAGGAGTAATTCACATCATAAGAAAGAACATATCGATTACGGAACTTAACAGGCTTCTGTAGGCAGTGTCATACGTTATTGCGAATCGTCTTGACTTATTACAGAAGAAAAAGGGAGAAATGAAGGATAGAATGTCACACTAGCAGAGGCGGCTTGAAGAAAGTATTAAACGGTGGCGGAAAGACATTGGTAGAATCGAAGAAATAAGAAAAGAAGTTAAACTAGGACAGACAGCCAAGGACGAGCTTGAAAGGAGGTATAGATTGCTGGAAAAGGTAACGATGAACGTTCTAACAATGTTGAAAGAGAAGGTCCACACTGGTGGTATGAAAATTAGGAACTTTGTTGGAAAAAGTGTTGCATTTCGGCAGAACAACCTTTTCCGGAACAATCTGTCTCAGCTGTATAAAGAATTTAATGGTAGTAAACAGGCGGGAAATAACAACACTCCAAATGAAAAAGATGCAAGGAAGTTCTGGAGTGGGATTTGGTCTGTCGAAGGGCGATATAATGAGAAGGCTAGCTGGTTGGGGGAGGTCAGAGAAAGGCTATCAGGAATACAGCAGATGAAGAACGTTGAGATAACCATCGGTGACGTTTAGGCTGGCATATGGAGGATGACAAACTGGAAGCCACCTTGTCCAGATGGAGTGATGGGCTTCTGGTTTAAGCAGTTTCCAGGCCTTTATCCACCTATAGCTGCTGCTCTGCGAAGGGTTGTAGAGTCAGGAGATGTCCCTGATTGGCTTGTGAAGGGAAGAACAACACTGATTAGGAAAGATCCTGCAAAAGGAACAGATGCCAATAATTATAGACCAATTACATGTCTGCCATTCGTGTGGAAACTGTTGACTGGAATATTTGCAGAGAAAATTTATGAACATCTAGAGAGTAATGGTGTCTTTCCTGACGAACAAAAGGGGTGCCGGAAAGGCTCGAGAGGTACTAAAGAGCCACTACTAATTGATAAAGCAAATATGCAGGATGCGAAGAAGAAGAGGAATCTGAGCGTAGCATGGATCGATTACAGAAAGGCTTATGATATGGTTCCTGATTAATTGATACGTGAAACACTATTTAAGATGAAGGTTGCTGAGAATGTGGTAGGGCTTTTGGAGACAAGTATGGCTCAATGGAAAACGGTGCTGACAGCAAACAGAGAGGAGATGGGGCAGGTTGGCATTAAACGTGGGATATTTCAAGGAGTTCGTTATCGACACTTCGTTTTTGATAATGATGCCACTTTTTGAGAATGATGCCACTGGTGAGAGAAAAACTGGGGTATAACTTTGGATCTGGTGACAGACGCCTCAACCATCTACTGTTTATGGATGATTTTAAAATATTCGGTTGAAATGCGAAGGAAATGGAGAGACTAGTAGCCCAACCCTCTTCCTGATCTACATCAATGATCTCACAAAACACATACTTACATCATCAACGCTCTGATCTCCATCTGGCATCAATAAAAATGGGTGGCTCTCGTCTAAGGAAAGCTCTATGTTTTGATAAGCTTCTTGGCTTGACCTTTACTCCTGACCTGAAATGGAACACGTACATCAAGTCAGTTGCCAAGGTCGCTGGAAAAATTGTAGGATCCTTCCATCGCTCCAGAAGATATCTCACTGCTGATGCAATTCTCTATGTATATAAAAGCCAAGTACGTCCTAGGATGAAGTACTGCTGCCATATCTGGGCAGGAGCTGCTAAAAACTGCCTTGACAGAGTACAAAATAGGCTTCGTGGCTTAGTGGGGATGCTATTTTCTCTTCCCTGCAACCTCTCAGGAGAGACGTTGCGGGCCTGTATTTGTTTTATCATTACTTCCATAGCAAGTGCTCGTCTGAGCTCCATTCTCTGGTCTCTCCCCGCCAATCTGTCACGATAAACACCCGTCTAGCTTGAACCACTGTCAAAAATTTTCCCCATTCTTTATCTGTGCCAAAACCAATAGGTAGATTCCATGAACAAAGCTTATTTCTTAGAAGTGCACGCCTGTGGAACTCTGTTCCGGTTGCCTCTTTCCCACCTGACTGCAACTTGGATGTCTTCAAGTCCAACATAAACAAATTCCTGATGAACTGCCACCTTAAGTAAGACACTTTATCAAATCTCCAATACTAACGTACTGTACACGCAATAACCCTTATCCCCGAGTGGCTTCTGGATCTTGATAAGTGGTGACCACCTTGTAAAAAAAACCAAAAAACAAAATAAAAACAATGTAGTCTTGACACCCGTTTCAAAATCAATGCTTTTTTGATCTGATGAAGTCCCTGAATTGGGACTCCATTGAAACATGTATGCACATGCACATATGTAGCCAATAATTTGTGCAATAAACAGACTATATATATATATATATATATATATATATATATATATATATATATATACTAGATGTACCCTGCCACGCGTTGCTGTGTAATGGAAAATTCTAATAAAAAGAGAAAATGCATGTTTCTTATATTCTTAGTACAGCAATCCACTCTAAAAAAAAATAAAAAAAAAATGATACTCTTGCAGAATTGGATCCTGATCCTCAGGATTACCGTCAATCATTGCTTGGGCTCGACCAACAATCAGTGGATGAAGCTAACGCTAAATGTTTTTTTTATTTTTTTTTTCTGTATACAAAAATGTGAGTTAGTAATTAATATTTGAGTGAGGGGGGTACTATACACAGATTCTAAAAAGTTGTCCAAAAACAAATGAAAGCAAAGGTAAGGTAAGTTACATTTCTACCTAACTGGATAATTGTTTAGTGTTTTTATGTAAGGTAAAATGTTTAATCGGCTGGAAAAACAGAAATGGTTGCAGACTGTTGAATACATTAAGTTTGGGAAATTAATTTGAAAACTAAAAACTATACAATACAGTGTCAAAAACCCACCGAATATGTTACCATGACATAGGCTGACATAATCGGTAGGTTTGTGACAATATTTTGTATAGTTTTTTAGTTTTAACTCATTTTCTCAAACTTAACATAATCAACAGTGTCCGCCACCATTTGTATCTTTCAAATACCCCGATAAACACTGTTTTTCGAGCTGATTAAACGTTACATTAAATGAAAAGGGTTTGTATTAACAGATACAAAGAAGTTGTCAAAAAATAAATATATAACAAATAAATGTTATCAAAAGGCAAGAAAAGTAAATGTTCTACCTAACTGGATAAGATTGTAGTGTTTTTATGTAATGTATAATGTTTAATCAGTTCAAAAACATGCAGTGTTTATCGGTATATTTGAAACATACAAATGGCGGCAGACTGTATCGAACACGTTAAGTTTGGGGAAATTTTGGGAAAATGAGTTTAAACTAAAAAACTATACAAAATACTGTTAGGAGCTCACTCAATATATGTTACTGTGATGTAGGCTGACATATAATCAGTGGTTTTAAATTTTGATCGACACAGGTAACGACTTTTAAGAGTCCATTTTAGTGATTACCTGGTTTGAGGATATTATACAACTAAATGGCAAATCTGCCCCAAAAATCAGGTATTATTTTACTTTAAGGCCCGTCTCATGTTCGTATATAACGAAATATTTTATTGTAGATTTCAGTGTACTAAAAACGAATCTGCAAACCGTTTCCGTCGCAAAAAGAAAGTTTTCATGATATGAAGAAATTACTTTTTCGAAAAGTGGGTGATCACTTTTCAATTTAAATTTAACTTAGAATGAGCACCCACTTTCTGGCCACCTGTGTGTGTGTGGGGGGGTGTTTTGGCGGCCGCCCTCCAACCAATTTAAGCAGGTAATTTTAAAAGATGTTCAAAGGGTAGAAAGAAAGTCCCCACCCCAAAAATCGTGGCCACAAAGTGGGTGATCATTTTACGTTAAATTATTATGGAAAAGTGATCCTCCACTTTTTTAAACTAACATTTTTTCATATCTTGGAAACTACTCGTTTGCCTTAATTATAAAGGTTATTTTCGTTTTCAGCGACCCCGAAAACCTATAGGAGTGGTAATTTAAAAGGAATTTTTGAGGGTGGAGTAATTCCTCATATTTACCTTCTTTTTTTTTTTTTTTTTTCCAATAACATAAGAAATTAAGAATTAGACAAGTTTATGGTGCTAATGAACTTACCGATCCGTACTATTTTTTAAATCGTATTTCCAAGTTTAATTAAAGTCTTTTTTTTATTCAATTGTATTCTAAATAATGTTAATGCTTCTGTACTGTTCCTTATCTGCTTAAGTTTAATTTTTGTTTATTAAATTGTTAGGTGAAAGTCCAGAATAGTTACAAAACACCCTCTTCTCCCCATGTTAAGAATGGCTTTTAAAATAATATCGTTATTATTTCAGCACGGATCAATAAGTGCACGAGTAGCCAATGTCTTTAATAAAGAAAAAGCATTCATATTTTAGAATATATGCAAAACTCCCTCCCCATTTTAAGAATAGCTTTCTAAATAACGGTATTATTTCAGCACGGTACCTTCTCTGCATAAGTACTATCTTTTGTTTATCAAATTGTTAGGTGAAAATATAAAATAGTTACAGAACACTCTCCCTTTCCCATGTTAAGAATGGCTTTCTTAATAGCGTTATTTCAGCACGGCATCTTCTCTGCATAAGTACCATCTTTTGTTTATTAAATTGTTAGGTGAAAGTATAGAACTGTAACAAAACGTCCTCCCCATGTTAAGAATGGCCTTCTAAATAACGGTATTATTCTATTATTATATTATTATGGTACTTTCTCTGCATGAGTACCATGTTTTGTTTATTAAATTGTTAGGTGAAAGTACAATACTCATGCAGAGAGTAATCCGTGTTGTAATAATAACGTTAATATTTAAAAAGCCATTCTTAACATGGGGAGGGGAGGGTGTATTTTAACCTTACAATTGAATTAAAAAAACATAATAAAACTGTAATTAAACCTGGAAATACGATTTAAAAAATAGCGCGGACAAAAAAAAACTGTACTTTACCAACCAATCTTATATCGAAAAACAAAAAAAAAAAACTCAAAAAGCAAGCGACAAACTTTTTTTTGGCCTTATATAATAAAGAAAAGTGTGTAAATTAAAAAATTTGGAAGATAAACAAATGAATTATGTTTTTTTTGTTTTTGTTTTTACTTATCGAGTTAACAGAAAATAAAATCTTTCGTCAATTCGTGGCTGTGAAATGAATCGAACCGGAAGTTCAGTTTTATCAACAGAACAGATTCGCAGTAACGGCTTACGAAAATATATTTTTTTTATTCAATATTTTTAATAATTCGCAAGGTAAATTTATTTTAATAACATAAAAAAATACCTCGACTCTAAAGATGGGTTGTCTGAAAATTTAAAATAAATTGGTAACGTAGAAATATGGTTTTATTCACTTGTAACGAACCAAATTTACATTTATATATATATATATATATATATATATATATATATATATATATATGTACCAGCATTTCAGTTAAGAGGTGTATGCTGAGAAAAAAAGCGGTCAATTTTTTTAACTTTGACCCCTATTATGACCACTTAACATTTATTTTTTGGGATCAAATCAAGTTATTAAGTTAGATCCATGTCCAAGGAACCTACGTCTAAAATGTCAAGTGTTTAGACCCAAAATTGTCAGAGGAGTTTGGTAGAGTTCTCAAAGGTCAAATCGTTGAACTTTGCCCCGTTAACAGTCAAATTTCTGGCCGAAAAGCGATCACAAAGATTTTCCTAAATCTTAGTGCCCTGGATATCAAATTTCGAGTATGTAGACTTAAAATTGCGTAGGGAAATGTACACAGACACACACACAGACACACACACACACTTTCACTTTTATAGATATACTAGCATGGGTGCCCGGTGTTACCCGGGTATTTGGAGGTGTATGTTAAGCAAAAAAAAAAAAAACTTTGACCCCTATTATAACCCCTTAATATTTATTGTTTTGGGCTCTAATCAAGTTATTATGTTAGATCCATGTCCAAGGAACCCATATCTAAAATTTCAAGTGTTTAGACCCAAAATTGTTAGAACAGTTTGGTAAACACACACACACACACACACACACACACACACACTTTCCCAGTGAAAATATGATACAAACCCTGAACAGATTCGGTAAAGGAAATTCAACCCAACCCTAAAAAACAAATTAAACTATGATTATGATGTGCACTATCGTTTTTGAGACACGTAATTTGCTGACTATGCATAAATAGCTAAAAACTCAGAGAGACATGGCAGTGGTTTCTTATGGAGTTCACTGTCGACTCTATGTATTATATTCCAATAGCAGTTAAAAGAAGCCACTGTCAGTGTGGCAGAAATTAGTGTTTGTTAAGGACGATTAATCGCGGTTACTTTTACAACTGTCACTGTTTGTTCCTGATATTTACTGCGGTCATTGGTGGCTCTGACAAGTACCAGCCTAAATTGAATATGCAATTAGCTGGAACTAGATTCCAATGGCGAGCACTTAAGATCAGTGACGTTTATTGACGTTTACTGATATAGATTTTGGCTCGCAGTGATTACTTAGGACTGATTCGAAATGAAGTTGGTTGGTTTCAATGGCTGTCACTGGATACCAGTGGTGAGCATTTGTGGTTAGTCGCATTTAGTGTTATTTTGAGATGTTTTCATGCATTTGATGGGCACTGTCTGCCTTTGCCACTATCATACAGTTTCGGTTTCGGTCATTGTCGAGCATTTTCAGCGTCTATTAGACTACTCCGAAATGAAATTGCCTGCCATCAATTGTTGGGCACTGTCACCATATGGCAAGTACTGTCATCCAGTGGCTGTTATGACTGTTATTGGCCGTAATTTTAGATTAATGCTTTTTAAAGGTGGTTACTCTCAATTAACGGCATTGGTGGGCAGTGACGATTGCTGCTGTATTGAGGCGGTTACTTGCAGGTATTGGATATTGGAGTTTATTCGACTTTACTAGCGTTTAGTTGTTGGTACTGTTCAAGGCAAATTCAATTGTTTACAGTATTTATTGTTTATTAAATTGGTAAGTGCCTCCCAAGTAAATAATGGGTTTCTAAATATTAACGTAATTATTTCATCAGAGTCCGTACTCTGCACAAGTACGCAACTGTTAAAAAAGATGAATACTATTTTGTGACCGAAGTAGGATGTTACTTTTTTGTAATGTTCGAAATTCCTCGAATTCGTCCTCCTCGAAAGACCGATAAGAATGCGGAGAAGAAGGAGAAGTGGCGGCAGGCTTGCATGTGTTAAACGTGGCTTGTTGGTGACTGTGGAACGCGGGCATTTCTTGTTTTACTGTTAACGCATGTTAGATATTATTTTGTTAATGTGTAGCACAATAAAGAAACGTCCTTATTGAGGTATATTAATACTCCAGCTTCTCAATAATGGCGCTTCTTGTACAGAACAAGTTCTGTACTTGTGAGGAGGCAAACACATGCATCTTAGTAAGTGCACATTTTTAAGATTTACGCTTGACACACGAAGTAGACAGCTGTTTACGTAATTGGGTGCACAGTGAAAAGTCAGCCTTTCATGTTAACATCTGAATTTGAAAAAGAAACGTGCATTAAAACGTATATTTCTCTCGTTTTGTCTGTCTTTTTCTTTTTTCTCTCTTTCGCTATCTCTCTTTCTCTCTCTTTCTCTCTCACTCTCTGTAAACGAAGAAAGAGAGAATTGAATTATAATTGTATCATTTTAAAACAGTTGCGCACTAAAAAAAAAAAACATCCATTTCGAAATGTCCCTGCTACATCAGAGAACCTACTGTTGATTTCATATGCCTAGCCTTACTGTTTGTCCGATGATAATGGCTTGAATTTTAATGTTAAAATGCAAAAGTCAAGTATCATGGTGCAATTGTGCTTTAAACAGAAACATTCATTTTGAACGCGCCCCTGTCATATCAAAGAACTTAGTGTTGGATTGATATGTGGGCTTTTCGGCTTGTGTTGAAAAAAAATCTTAAATGTATTTGTGATGTTAGGCGGTGTAAGGTGTAACTTTGTTCAAAATCGCCTATTCCTTTTTTCATGGTCCTGGATATGACTTTAAACTATATCCGATGGTGAGGCCCCATCTTGCGGGCTTTGGGGAGTGTTGAGCCACCCTTTAATTGCCATTGCTCCCAGGTCCAGAGTGGTAGTACCTGCTAGGGTCCCAACTATGGGTTAAATAGAAACCGACTTGTAAAAAACAAATGTATTCTATCAAAACATTTCTTTAAAATCACCGGATTCGGCATTAAATAACCTGGAAAGGGTTGTTATGCCGTAAAACAAAAACAACCAACCAACCAAACTTTTTCATATGATTACTTCAATTACCGATTATTCATACTTATCGAAGTCATTCCAATACAAAACCTATCTAAGAACACTGGCAGGCACATAAAGTACCTTCGTGTGAAATGTTATAAAAGTCCTATAGTTCCTGCATGTATCTAAATACTAGTAGGCCACCCGATGTTGCCCTGTCGTAAAATACGTTTAAATACGATATTTTAATTCGTCCCAATTTCGTATTATAGATCCAAATCTCTATTGATTATTATACAATATTGTACTCAATATCTAGTCGTAATTTCAAAAGTTTTAAAACAAATGCAGATATTACGTTGGTTCTATCAGCTAGAATCAAAACAAAACAAATGAGCTCTCCAGCAGTATCTGAGGCCATATATTCTCAGCTTAAAAAATAACGCAGTTAAACGCATAAGTAAAGGATACGTATTAAGTCGACTTCTGTCAAGTTCTAATTTTTTAATTTTGACTCCTTAGCAGCTATTTTTATCGATGGAAAACAAAATCGAATTTGTTTTACTATATATTAAGTTTCAAGATTGTAGATCCAAATCGAACAAGGTATGTTTTGTAAAGACCGTTCTTCACACATATAGATATAGTTAAACGTTTAAAAGTCGATAGGAAACGGATTCATACACATACATTCATGCACACATATATAAATATACATATCAAATGAAATACTGAAATTTCATAGGATTACAGATTGCATAATACTGTAAACATAAAGTCCAAATAAATATTAGTATCAATATTTATACGATCGCAAGCAGATAAAGAAAGCTCAATATGCAAGATAGAACTATCCTTGTATACTAATTTGTTTAACTAAAGAGTATCATTTTTACAGCATCATTTCAAATATAATTTCCAATTCATGTGCTAATAAGCAAAATATATGATTACCCATATGTATTTTGCTAAATACATTTCCTTCGAGAAAATTAGCCATTCATTGAAAATTCATGGAATAAGGAAAACAACTATATATGTATATACTTTATTTAATCACATAAATTAACATACGAAGATATAATTTTATGCGTAAATTTTCAGTATTTACTTCAACAGTGCTCAATACATGGGTAGAGCTTAGTTATGAAAACATATATGACACTTAAGCTACACAGAATATTCCGAGTTTCATTCTCGTTAGAACTCGTAAGGCTTATGCGAAAAGTTGTGGTTATCGAGCATTTGTATATACGCACATGCTATTGAATTTTCTAGTTAGTCAATCAGCTTCCAAGTTTTCACCGCGGCTATCCTAATCAGCCAATGTGCGGTCACTTACAGGAAAAAATACAGTGGACCGCAGGTTCACCCATTCCCTTTTGTGTGTTTTATGGGAAGGGTATGTATTTTTTTATTGCAGTAAGCTAAGCTATTTTAAGTCTAGGTGTAGTTAGATATGTTATTTTCTGTTTTAGTCTGTATTTTGGATATATATATATATATATATATATATATATATATATATATATATATATATATATATATATATATATAAATGTAACTCTTGGTTCGTTCGCAATTAATAGTCTAAAAACCACTGGACGGATGGATTCCACGTTTTGGTATAATATGTTTACTATATCCATGTGTGTTTTTATATATTTCTTTTTAATTATAACATTATACTTAATTTTTCTATGATAAATAGGTGGTTTTCTTTGTACCGATAGGCCATTTTTTTATTTAGGGACAATTATTTATTACCGCTTCATGTCACGTGACCAGTGTCTCCAATTTAGCGGTTTTCCTGCTAGATCTGGAGATTTCGTTTGCAATCTAGCGGGGAATTCTAGAAAATCTGGAGATATTTCGCACTCACACACCCACAAATTTAGATTAAAAAATAAAGAAAAACGCTTGAAAATACTTTTAAACAAAATAAACTCATCCATGTAAGTAAAAAAAGTAGCATTTATTGCCTTTGGTAACAATTATTTATTGATTATTTGTTTTGTTATTCACCTTTTTTTCGGCTAACCATTCTTAAATCTCGCTATAAAATCGATTTTTCCAAGTACATTTTCGGTGGGGGGGTATTCCAACCTCCGAAGTTTAGTTTAAAATATGATCTAAGCAATCCCGCTTAATTTAGAAGTATTTAATCGAAAATTGTAAAAAGCAAGAAACAACAGCAAAAAAACAAAAAAACAAAAAAACTTGTACCAATACAGTAGAATTTAATTATCCACCAACCTAAATACTTTTAACATGCTAAAACAAAGTTTTTTTTTCTAATTTCAAAATATGTTGAACCATTATTGTGATGTTTAATTTGCAGTATATTTCAATTTAACTTTTATTATAAAAAGTTTGAGTTTATGATTTGTTTCTTGCAAAAAAATACCCTCTCTGAAAAAAAAACAGGTAAAGCTAGCTGATAAAATATATAAGCCTTCTGGGGAGCTAACCGCTTCAATATAATTCCAGAAACATATAGTAAGAGAACACGGAACATTTTATATATTGAATATACTATATTTATATTTTTCTTTAGTGTAGGAAGTTAAAATATGGAGTTTTTTTGGTGGGGTGAATTAGCGATTTTTGAAAATTTCAGATGATAAAAGTTAAAAATCTAGCAATTTTCTGGACATTTCTTTCTCCTGACCTCGCTTGTTTTTTGAAATGTCAGAAAAGGATATTTTGGTCTCACAGGCTTAATGTAAACAAAATGTGTTTACAATATCGGTAAATTTTCAATGGTTTCATGATTATTGATAATGTAACCATGTGATTAAAATTTGATTTAAATTAACCGCACGTGGTCGCTTTGCTATCAAATATTCATCGAAAAGTGGTAGGGACAGCCAATGAATGCCGACGCTCAAAGTGTATAAACATTTTGACCCTTCCCTTTACTTAAAAATTCACTAAAAATCAGGAAATTAACCAATTATAATGAAAATCTCAGTATTTATCAAATAATGATCGCAGAATATAATGAACTAATTATATTTACTTAACTCTTAGTGAAAATGTTATATTTTGTTTAAACAAAAAATACCTTTACTAAAGTTATGGTTTTCAGTAGTAAATAAAAAACGCAAGAATTTATTTTTGCTTTTTTTATATAAATAAAGCATCGTAATTTGTAACAATGAAAAATAATTTTTACAGGAACTTTCCGAAAAAAGCCCCTAAAGTCCGTATCAATGAATTCGAAGAAAAATAAATTTCTCACATACGATCAAGAAATAAAAGATTCAGTTAGATTCCTATTTCAGTCACCTAAATTATTTAGGGTGAAATGAGTTTAGGAATTTATAGCCAAACATAAATATTTATTTATATTTTTTTTTGCTTAAAAAAATAGCATTAATACAGTAAGTTATGTAAAATTTGCATAGAATGCTCTGCTTTACGGTTGTTGTAAAAATGGAACGGAAATTTGAATTTCGTTCCCTTTTAAATTCGGTACATTTTTACATTACGTCCAACTCATCGCTCACATTCGACATGTGAACTTTTATAGCTTTTCTGGTATGCTGGCAAGGTTAGGGGTGTCTATTCCGAAAGCTGTTCTAACATGGGTAGATTGGTAGGTGTATCAGAAATTTCGTGAAAAATAATGAATAATTCCACCCCGTCTTTCCAAGCTTATAACTCCTCGAAAAATGTAATTCAAGCTCTAATTTTTTTCAATTAATAGAAAAAGGACCAAGGTTACATTAAAAACCAAAAAAAACAAACAACGTGGTTTAAAAAAAAGGTTTTAAACTTCGGACTTGACAGGAAAATTTCTAAAAACACTACTTTTTTGTTTTAAATTTGAATATATTATTTTTGGACCTTTTCTTTTCAATTTTTGATATATAACACTTTGGTGAGTAAATTAGTTATTTACTTTTTAATAGACATTTCAAAATGGGAGGCGTGAATTATTCGACCCCCTGTCTTTCCAAGCTTATAACTACTCGAAAAATGTAATTCAAGCCCTAATTTTATTTCAATTTCATGGACCAACGTTTCATTAAAAATAACAAAAGAAAAAAGAAAGTGGTTTAAAAAAAAACTTCAAACTTTACAGGTAAATTTCTAAAAAACACTACTTTTTTGTTTTAAATTTGAATATATTATTTATTGACCTTTTCTCTCTAATTTGTGATATATAAAACTTTGGTGTGTAAATTAATTATTAAATTTTTAATAGACACTTGAAAATGGGGGGGCGTGAATGTAAAAAAAACGTTTGTCTAAAATATTATATTCGGTTTATTGGAAAGAGCATAAAATATCACATTGATCCTGAAAATATCGTAAAAATAGAATCAATAGAAACATTTTGATAGATTTATAAAGTTTAAAAATTGAAAAATATTGAGTTCGTAAAATTCATTACTGTTTTTTAAAAAATATAAAAATATTTCTATTACTTTTAAAACAACTTTAATAGTTTATTTTGGAAGTATAATCTATAAAGAAAATAAACAACCCACATTTAAAAGAGAAATTACGAGTTTTTTTTATATTTTATTCGCAGTTTCGTGATAGGGGTGTCAAAAATTCCTACAAAAATTCTGATACATCTACTAGATTGGAGTATTTATTCGTTGTAAACGTACCCGACAACCTATAAATGTCGACATTTCCAATGTGAATGGTAAGCTGGACTTATGTAAAAAATAACAGATAAAGATATACCAGACTGACTTTTTCGTTATTAACTTTTTTTTTTGAATATTTTGTGTTTTATATATATAAAGCACAATTGTTGAATGTTACTGTTTTGATTATATTTGTTTGGGGGCACAATTAAAAAAATAAAAAAGATTAAAACGGAGTAAAATTTAAGTTTCCGTTCAATTTTTACAACAACCGTAAAACAGCGCATACTCAGCAAGTTTTATCGTAATTTATAAGCATAATGTTGAAACACTAAATCAACATTT
Organism: Euprymna scolopes; assembly: GCF_053919585.1. Lineage (NCBI taxonomy): Eukaryota > Metazoa > Mollusca > Cephalopoda > Sepiida > Sepiolidae > Euprymna > Euprymna scolopes. The sequence continues at coordinate 89,767,002 of NC_136503.1, read as the reverse complement.
TATTTATTTTTCTGCATAATTAATGATGGAAGTATTTTTCTGTTTATTTTCTGAACATCTGTTAAAAAAATAATTTGTACATTCTCATGAAAAAAAGAATCAAACTTTTCTCTACATTCACAGAACTATTTACAGTTTTCATGTAAAGCATTCATCTGTTCTTTTTATAATAAAAATTCCGTTTTAAAAGAGAAACGTTTACTGCCAAATTTCTTTTTAAAAAAATAGTGCAAGTTTTCCTGAAAAAAAAAACTTTCACCTAACCATTTATGATAATTTTTTTTTGGGGGGGGGAAGAAATAACTTTTATTGATTAAAAAAATTGCAAAAAATAATAAAAGTAAATAAACGAACAAAATGCAATTTTTCTTGAGGAATGTGTTCCATTTTAACAAACTGAGTCACAGCAACGCGTGGCCGGGTACAGAAAGTATATATATATATATATATATATATATATATATATATATATATATATATATATTGAGAGAGACAGTGAGAGAAAGAGACTTATTTATGAATATCATGTTTATTTTATATTATTTTTATTTTATTTATTTCTTATTTTATATTTCTTTGTTTATTTATTTTCTATTGTATTTCAATTTTAAAATTATTTTGTATCGCTGTCCTAGAGTAAAGTGTATCCTCTGCACACAATTGTTCGCTATCTCTTTCCTACAGTTTAATAGATGTTGGGTTTTTTAAAGAATAGGGTAGCGAATTTGTCGTTCAGGCTTAATCTATATGGATCGTCTACGTCCCTACATGTACTTGCTTGTCTTACTATTTTCAATTCGACTTGTGTTACCAGTATCGGTTTGCTAGTGTTGTTTTCATTCTGTGTTTTTGTTTTTGAACACACTTTTATGGTCATAGTATCTGATTTTGAAATCCAAGTAGGTCATATCTACGTAATATTTCTTGTTTTTGCAAATATTGTAGCTTGGTAAACTATGTTTTTGGTGAGAGATTTATTTTTTTATTTTGGACAGAGCGTGTGAGATCTACAGTTGCATTTATCTTGTTCATTATTAGTATTTTTATTTTTATTAAGGTTGTTGACTTTTGGGGGTTGATTATTATTATTATTATTATTATTATTATTATTATTATTATTATTATTATTATTATTATTATTATTATTATTATTATTATTTCCACTAATAACATTCAAAATAAATGTCTAACCAAAAGCATAGTTTCCCAGGCCACAATATAAAGAGAAAAAGAAAGTGAAAGTACATACATTCGGTGAATTATCTTATTTGCCGTATCCTTGTATATCCCGTCGTCCTCCCACGCTTAAGTTTAAAGTAGCATTTTCATCGCTGGACGCAGAGATCAAATGGGCACATCTAAATGATAATTGTTTTTGATTAACTTTCATCTTTTTTTTTTTCAAAGTTAAGTTTTGGTCTGTTCATTCTTATTGTTTATCTGTCCTTAGGTCAACTTGAGTCGATCCAGACAGCTGAGCACAGGTTTGATGTCGACCGCAGCCAAAATTCAATTACTGGTTTGAAAATATAGTTATGTTTAGATTGTGGGCAACGCGAAAATTTATATTAGCAAACTTACACAAGCAAACACGGTCATTTAACCTAAAACAAGCTATCGTTATATAGCTCATGTAAAATTTATGGTAAAGGTTTCTTGATGCTATATATAAAGGGAATTCGCATATTTTCATTATATTCCAGTTAACATTCAGAAGTCAAGAGGTCTGTTTTAATGCCAAGCACTTGATTTCTTTTTGAACTACATAGATATACGAATGTTTATTTAATGATCTTTCCTACATCTCAAGTAAATAATAATAATAATAATAATAATAATAATAATAATAATAATAATAATAATAATAATAATAATAGATTATAGAAGCCATCCTAAATATATATGGGGATTATAGGAAACGAATGAAAGAGCTATGGGACTTGTCCAGTGAATACCATATGGCAGAACAAGAATTGCAGACTGATACTCAAGAGAGGCTGGCTCTCAAAACTAAAACTAACGGAAATACAGCGAAAAATAAATGAGGAAACTGAATATGAAACACTCCCCCGGGACAGCAAAAAAAAAATGAAGCCAAAATGATAAATAGGAAGAAAGTGACGTGGATAAGATGAAAATTTGGAAATGTGATTAGCAAGGAGAGGCTAAACAATAAACATGAAGAACTGAACCACAAAATAGCAGAAAAAGAAGTGAGATTGAGACAATTGATACAAATCTGAACAATGCAAGCAAAACAATATTTGAAAATAATAAAAGCCAATTCTACCAAAATGTGAACGGAGGAAAACAAAACCCGACGAAAACAAAAACTCTACTGGAGTAAAATATTGGAAGAACGACATTACTGCAATAAAAATGCAGTATGGCTGAAAGACATGAAGGAAGAGTTGCAACGCATCGAAGAAGGAACAGTGAATGAAATCAGTAAAGAAACCATAAAGAAAACCATAGGAAAAATGGCAAACTGGAGCACCAGGGCATGATGGGATACATAGAAGCGCGGAAAGAATTTGTTCTGGTAGTGAAGAACTTCACTAAGTAGAACATGTTAATAACATTCTAACTGCTTTAAAAAACCTGATCTACAACACAAGCGTCAAGATGCACTACCTATTTTCACAAATGGACCGGTTTACTGAGAACCTGGGTTCAATGAATGACTAGCAAGGGGGGGGGATTCTATCAGAGCATAAAAGAGATGGAGATAAGATACCGAGGTCGCTGGGGCGCAGTCATGATGGTTGACTATTGTTTAAATTTGACAAGTAGCTATGCATTCAAGGAGTACTAAGAAACAGAAGTTCAAGGTCTGAAGTTTGAATAATGGTGAAGCAATATCCAATTTACGTGTACTTTCCGTTATCAATGCTCAACAGTCAGCTTACAGTAATCGACGTTTCTATCAGGTAATCAATACATGTTGTTGACAAAATATTTTTTCTTTTAAAAATATTTAGGATGATATGTGTTGACAATAAACAAAAACAAGCAACTGATAATGCCACAAAAATGTAATTTTGTCGCAAGATCTGCTCTTTTTTTCAAAATCGACTTATCATATAAACATGAGAGAGAGAAATGAATGCGATTTTCTAATTCAGCAGTGCTGTTCAGTAAGTCAGTTGTAGAAATCGAGACAATATTAAAAAATAAACAAGCATTTTTGTCTAGTGTAATCATAGGAGTATATGAAACGATCCTGAAAACTTGGAAAAAGAAGGGAGAAATTGGAATCAGAGGGAATAGTGAGACAATACAAAGAACAACAATAATGAAATCGGTTGAAATCTTAAGGGGATCTTGGAATGCGGAAGCCAATCAACTGCAAACATTAAACACTCAGTTCAATGCTGTAAACGAAATAAAACAAAAACAGAAGACGTCCACATGGTGTTGGATTAATTAATAAGAAATTAATTACTTTAGTTTATTGCAGATTAAATAATACATGTTCAGATCTTTCGAATCTGTAGCTACTATTTTCTGTTTTTCCAAAATTTTACAACCTGTCTCGGTAAATATGAAACTTTCCCATATTTAGTAGCTCTCGACACAATAAGTTGTTACATAATTTGGGAACGTATCGAGTCTCTAAGAACTTGCATCTTTCGTAGTTTCCTTTTAGTACACTTACATTTAATTCTATAGCTCCTACTCCTCATGTTTCGACTGAGAATCTATAACACAGCTTATCTTTTATGCCACATCCAATTTTCGGAAATTAATAAATTTCTTCATATTACAACACATGTGACGTAGCATGACAGTCCACAATCCACTCTGTAATTTTATTTTTAGGTAACACATTATGTGAGAAAAGTTCGACAACGTTCGAATTTTTCTGAATTTTCTCAGGGAAGAACGCTTTCTTTTTCAGATAATTCCGCTTGAAATTCTCTTCAGTATCTTCACCAATCAGTCGGCAATCACGTTTAATGTGTCTGGTTTTTCCACAATGATAAAACTTGGGTCCCTTTTTGCTGACGTGGTGTTTTGATGTCATGGCTTTCAATTCGGCATTATTATCTTTCTTTTCTTTTATTTTGGATTCTTCACGTAATAGTCGCTCAGTTACTAAGAACTACTACGTTTTGATTAGCTTCAAATGCTGTCACCAACATATTTTAGCAATCTGGAAGTGTAGCATTCATCAAATATCTCAACCATCGTTTTGATGTGTTCATTAACTAAGTAATTTTCTTTTAATTTAAGGAAATATACTTTTCTCCTTAACGCTAATTATTTGTTAGCTCACATTTTCTTTTGAAATTGATCAGCAAATTTCTTTCAGACAATCATGGGGTCAGTCGAATCTCTAATTAAATATAACAATGACATTTACACTGAACAAACAATTATGGCTAACACATGGTGTCTTCTTAACGTATACGTTCTATGTGCTTGAACATCAAAGCCCTTTTGAGGAGGCAAATTCATCAACGATTACCAAGACACCATCCGTACGTAAAACCATCTTACATTGAGGCTTCTATGTGGTGTAATTGATTCGATTAAGTAGAAGCACGAGAATACTAAGGTTTTCTTCCATAATTATAATTTTTATAAACAACAATCAACTTTTTTTTAATAGAAAACGACAATTCCAGATGGTCAAAAACAATGTTCAAACGTATTTAAATTCGTTTTTCTTTGTTATCATCGATATGTCATTTCTGGGTGCATAACCTTTTTTGGGGTGATAAATAATTGGGTCTTTGTTAATTATAAAGCAAATAAAGAGAACGTATCGTATCCCTTTTCCTTAAATGTTTTCATAGTGGAAGATATATCGACGATGGCAAAAGAAACAAATTAATTAAAACGTAACATGTTTTAATCTTTTTACACACAGATAGATGCAGAAAGACACCTCTGTTTATTTTACATATTAACACGAAAGAGAAAGTACACGTCATATACCCGCGTTATTATAAAAAGCAGCCAATCAAAAGAGATACAACTGCACTTTACCCAAATCCTTACATCACATAAGCGTCAAAGGGAGACAACTCTTCAAGCATTAAAAACTGGTATATTTGCCACACAAATCCCAGGGTATACTATTGGCCGTTGTCAGCGAGATATCAAAGGTAAGCAGATGTTGCGATAACGTGAAGTCATCTGCACTGGTTATTGAGATAAAGGAAGAACACTAGAAATCTAGCAACACTTGTCAATCAGACTGCAGGGTACAACACTGAAGTAATCGCTGGAGATAGTATGTACGAGAACCTGTAGTGAGTGGATAATAAAACTCTTATTATGTCTAATAGACCATTTAACGATGTTATAGTCAATTTTTGATGTGATCTCTGACTGATTTCGTCTGATCTGAAAAACATATTTAATATACATTCTTATTGAATACTGAACGTTGTTTCATATACGCAACAACAAAGTTGTCGACATTATAATAATAACATTTTATTGCTGTGGTCCAGAAGAGTCACCAAGGAAAAGACAAACACGGATATGGGGTAGAAAAGGTAATTTGTATTTAAACAAAATAGAATATACATGAACAGCGGTCGTAGGACGTAACGCCAAGATTGCATACTACGAAAGTACAAATGTCACACTGAGAGCATGTACCTCATTGTCTATTTATACAGTTCGGAACACTTCATAATCTTGTGCATATTTGAGTTCCTACAACATCTTACTTCTAAACCTTGTTGCATCGAAAAAAAAGTTTGTTAATATTTTTTCGCTTTTAGTCGATAGTCAGTGTGTCGGTGAATTCTCTGTTCGCTCAACCGTCGCTGTTTCTGGTGGGAATGCGTTGAAATCGAACGTCTCAAAATGGCGTCGGTCGTCTTTTCCGTTTCGGGTGTATCTGACGTCACGTGTTCGAACATGTTTTTCCTCATATATACACACCCACATGTACGCACGCACATACGCACGCATATACACATCCTCATACATACACTCACATTCACGTGCACACACACATGCTAACGTACACACATGTACGCATACATACGGGCACATGTACGCACACAGGGGAAACGTCACTTCCCCTGAAAGGAATTCTAGACATGCGCAGTCAGAACACTCACCCTGATATAAAAGTCAACAACACCATTAAACTTGCCTCTTTCTTCCCTTTTTGTCTGGGTTCATCAACCAGGCAAGTACGGTGTCCACAAGCTCTTGGCTTGAAGACTTTTCTATGTGGACGACTGCTATCATGAACGCACAATTTTGCTGAGGCCAACACTCCCTTTCTCTTTCCCTTTCCACATACGGGACTACCATTTCTCGTTCTCTACTTAATTCCTTTCTTTTACACGCACATAGTCGTCAACGACTGAATGAACACGTGTTTTACCTAAACCCATTTTTTTCGAAAGAAAATACACGACATGTTTATTCTATCCAGCAATTGAGTTTTTGTTTCCTTCATTCCATTCGTTTCATTATTTTCTCTCGTAGCGAGTTAGGATATTTATATCCTGATCCGCACCACACGTTTATAACTTTTTAAAATGGGTTTTGTTGCTATTTTGTAAGTTTTATGACACAATTGATATCGTCAATCTTTACAATTTGATTAAAGGTCTGCGTTTCTTTAGTAAAGTCATGTGTTTGTTTCCGAATAACATTGCAACTTCGTTCCGCATTTCAGTTGTTTCGGTAATTTTATGTGTATACAAAGTAACGGAAAAGTAAGAAGCTGCTATAGTCAAAGCATCTTCATGTATGTCAATTCTCATTGCGTGTCGGATGGGTATTCGATTAAACTGTTTTTTGTTTGCGTTTAAACAAAAGATCTTTTTTGAGACTCTGTGACGCTTTTATTTCTTTATCGCTTTTAATTGTTGCTTCGTTATTTCTTAACGTATCATCGAATTATATGAGATATAATGTATTCCTTAATTTGCTGTATGCAGTTCATTTGAAAAAAAACTTTAGTTGTTTTGTATAAACAGCTTTTTTTCGAAGGGATTTCGTACAGTACGGGTTCGTTTCTTTGTTTTTTTTTTTTCAGCTTACATATTTCAAAATAAAAAAAAGCCTGCTGATAAATTAGTTTAAAACCGGAAGAGGCTTTGAAATTATTTTTGAACGAACACCTTCAATTTTTGAGAGTCCGGTTCAAATTTACTGATAAATATAATTATCTAGTACACTTAATCTTATTGCCAGTCACCGCGCGGACTAATTTACGTGTTATCTGCAAGGTCGGTGTGTTAAATTTTTTCCGCGTACTTTAATTTATATGATTAGCACCGAAAATCGTCAAAAATACGGATTCTCTCCCGTACTTCTCTACTCGAGCTCCTTTTATACAGCTTTTAATTCCCTTCATTTGCATGTGTGCGGTGTGATTCCACGAGGCTGTACAAGACCACCATTCATAACACTACGGACGCCATCTTTGATCTTTTTTTCTCGCCCGACCCCGCCTGAACCCGCCCGACGCACATACACGATAAGACTCTGTTTTCCTTTCTCTTAACTTTAAACAACAACGTAAATATTCTCCTGTTTGTTCCTTAGATTTTGTTAGATTCTATTTTTTAGTTCTGTCTGATTCTACAATGCGATATTTTATGACCAAGCTTGCCAAAATGTTAATACGTTTTATTTAAAAAAAAAAAAAAACGACAAAATTATTGCCAGTATAATTCTTTGCATAGTTTACATCGCATTGGGGATACTTTCTTTTATTTCTGAATAGTCCCCTTGTTTTGAAAATGTGAGTACCCATTCTCCCTTTTCTTTTTAGGGAAATAATTTTTGCTTTATACCAAGAATGTGTTTGGACAAATAAGCATTTCTTTTTTTTTTGGAGGAGTCAATCTTATATGTATACTTCACTTTCCTTATTTATGCTACGTCAATTCCCCTGTTATTATAATAGCTTCGCACGCAAATGCTAAATATTCTTCAACCCACATAGCCAAATTAAACACTTCCGTCTTATATCAAAAAGTGATGTATTGGAACTGAAAATTCTGATAGTAAATCAAGAGTTTCCTCGAATTCGTATTTTGTTAAGGTAGAATGTAAGTTCTTAGCTTCTCTAAAAGCAGACAAATTATTTTCGCATCAGAACAATTTTCGAAATCGACGTTGAAAAGCTCCTCATACTTTCTAGTTCTATTTTTGTAGTTCTTGCTGCTGTAACGGATGGTGCTTCTATAGTTTTTGTTAATGAAAGATATGTTATGTTTGTAATTTTTGTTATTGTTGTTGTGTTGGAATATTCTTAAGATAATTAAAAAAAATTTATAAAAAATAATTTATGAATTATAAAATAATAATTTTTTTATAATAAAATAATTATTAATAATAAAAGTCAACTTAAATACTTTTATTTTATAAAAGTGAACTGTACTTACTCAAAAAAAACACTGCAATGTAACAGTTTACCACTGTAGGTTTAGTTTACCTTTTTTCTCTGGGAATCGATAACTATTTAATTGGAGAAAAACGCTCTTAACGTCTTACTGTCTTTAGTTTTAAATACAAATATCTTTGAGTATAGTTCAGAAAACTTTTTGCAGTGTCTGACAAAACGATTATTATCATTTTTCGCACTGTCAGTTGAAACATTTTTCTCTTATCTACGTAGACCAGTTGAAAGAATATTTTGATCGTTGACAGTGCCCGATAACTTTGGTGTGTAATTACTAGAATCATATCTTTTTTCTTTATTGATCTGAACGAAACATTTTTAATAGTTCTTTTTTAAATTTGAGTTATTCGTCCCCGAGTTCCTCGTTGCCAAGTTGCGATACCGAGTGTCAGTACCTCTCCATCTATTTATATGGTTTTGAAAAGTTCATATCTTGCGCATGAATGAATCCCCACAAAATTATCAATATTTATTATTATTATTATAAGTTTATGGCGTCATATAGGTTTAAGACATCGCCACTGGCAAAATTATTTTCAGAAAAAACAAAACAACATCGACTGCCCCATTCCCTATCTTAAATTTACTAAATCATATAATAGATTTCCGGTCTAATACCTAAAAAGATGAGTATTATTTGTGAATGTTTTACAGTAAAGCAGCATAGATTGGAACAGTCGAGTACCTACCACAAAGGTAGGGATCGAGCAGCAGCGAAAGCCACGCAACATTTCAGCTGTGTGAAAGAAGAGTTGGGGAGGGGGAAATATCCTCGTCCATTACCTTTTGAAGACAGTTTTTTTTTATCCCATTCAAGCAGGAAAGTTCTTACAGGAGCCCCCTTCCTCAGATGTGGCAACAGTATTCCATTTTAGGACGCAGCTGCCTCTTATAGAGGTATAGGATTGCGTCGAGAGTGAGATACTTACTGGAGTGGGAGAATGATCCGATCATGTTCCCAGTGATTGTGGGAATGAATCAGAGTATGTCTTCTATTTAAGGTCAAAGGTCAACATTATTGATTATTTAGCGGAGTATACCAAATCATGGTTCTTTCTATTCTATTTCTTATTTTATTCTAGCAATTAATGTCTTCTTACTAATATTTAATTGTGATATGGTACAGGCTATTTTTAAAAATGTGAGTCTGATCACTATATGGTTGACTATTTTTAAAAACTGATTACATATAATGATTGAAGATGTATCGAGGATCAGAAATGGGTATGTTTGATCTGGCAGAACGGTGGTTCATAAAATTATGGGGTCCGCGTTCGCGCCTGGCCCCCAAAGTATGGAAATAAAAACTGAAAAAAAAAACGTTTAAAAGGGTTTTTGATAAAGATGTACAAAGGAATACTTTGATAAGTATGTTTAAACTTTAATAGGGATGGTATAATAAGATTGTGGGGTCTGCATTTGCGCCTGTACTCGATGAAAATATGGCACACACTTTAATAAAGACTTTTCATATCTATTTGTGTAAGTATACTTTGATAATTATGTTTCAGTTTGAAGAAATATGGTATAATACAAATTATGGGGTGTTCGTTCGCGCCTGACATCCATAGAATGTAAATATGTCACAAAGTTTAAAAGGTTTTTTTAAAAGGGGTGAGCATCCACAATAACACCTTAACTTTAATCTTAATTCACGTTAGCTTTTATTTTTGTTTTTTAGTTGAATCATATTGTGTCGAATAAATTCACCTCATGAATCCACGTTCTTATTAAAGTGAAAGCCAAAAAAAAAAGTCTGAACTTTAGACAATTCTCGACACAAATTTTGCATAACTCTGTTTTTTCCTTCTCCATTTGCACGTGGCACTCTTTCGAAAATAGATAAATAGATAAATAATAAAAAAAATAAGAACGTTACTTGTTATCGTGTCAAAAGAAGGAAAAAGTCCTGCTCACGTGATTACGTGTAATTTTAGGACATTTGCATAACCTTTTTATTTTTATTTATATATCTATTTATAGCTTTTTGTCAGTGTACTAGAAGGAATTCAGTTGATTACACCCCTTTCTGCGTGTTCTTTACATTACAATAGTGTCACCATTAATCCGACGGCGAAATAATACACCGTTCAATACTGTAGAACTGAAACGAAGCTGTTCTGCTTGAAAAGGGCGCCATTTTCTTCTTATTCATATTTATATCGATTATTTGCTTTAAAAAACTAAAGTAATTACGTGTTTACTTTTTTTAATATCGCATTTTGCTGTTTCAGATTATTTTACTAAAGTAAGTAAAGCTTCATTATTTTTAAAAACTGTTTTTGTTTCTTTGTTTTTAGATATTTTGTCGATATTATTTAGTAAGAGTGTTTAGCAGAAACGCCAACAAACGACTACTCTAAAAAATAAATATACAAGAAATAAATGTTACCATAGTCAATAAAAGTTCAGTTCATGTTTTTTTTGTTTTGAAAGAGTTTTTAATGCTCTTTACTCGAAATAATTTCAGCGAACCGAAATTAAAACGAAATTTGAGGCGATTACTAGTTAAATTAATTTTTTTATAAACTCCACATGCAATCGATCGAATATTCCTCAAGCACAAAATAAAGGAAAACATTAAAATATGTTTATAAATATTCTTTACGTTGACGAAACTCTCTTAAATTGTTAACACAGAACGCACAGGTGTCCCTCCTTCAAATTGAAAACGGGGCTCTCCATTTCAAAGTCGCTGCTATTTTGATTTTTTAAAAACCGGTTCGTGAATTAAAAAACATAATTTTTTTTACAAACTACTTTAAAATACAAACCAATAAACTTTTCTACAATAAAAGTAACTTTTATGACTATGGTAACATTTATTTCTTGTATATTCATATTATTATATCTATAAAATTTTCTCTTTGTATGGAAACATCATCTTGTTGGTCGCTCTTGGCTACGAATGGAAACAAAGTTGATATAAAAAATATGTTTTCGCGAAAATTATCTTTACTTTCATCATATTTTGCTTAGGGTAAAATTTTTGAGTATCAAAACCTATCTCTTTACAACCCATTCCTTTTCATAACCTATCATACTTTCATCAATCACAGTCCATTTTCTGTAGGCTGTTTTTGAACCCAGTCAACGACGGGTACTTCTGCTATATATATATATATATATATATATATATATATATATATATATAAAACAAAAAGGCTTCCTTCAGTCTTGACAGACTATGGATGCCCACAGTAAGGATGCCTACGCGTGAAATTTTTGTGGCAAGAGTTGCGCAATCTTCAACCACACGAGTGAACATTGTTGAATACCAGTGGCAAACGGAGGTTCAGGACGACTGGAAACAATGCCGAGATAAGCGGAAAGCACATACAGCGCCTAGAATTCTCAAATGGTCACCCATCTCGTATTAGCCAGGCTCAACGTTGCTTAACTTCGGTGATCTAACGGGAACCGGTGTGTCAACGTGATTATGCTGTGTGTGTGTGTGTATGCCCCCTCACCGAGTAAATTAGGCACAAGGCCGATTTTTAATGTGAGGAGTGAAGCGGAAATGGGGACCAACTCCCCGGAGAGTAAGGGAGCTCGATAGTGAGAATTGGTATAAAGGGTCGCCCCTACATTGACAAAGGTCTCATATGTGGGGTTGCCCCCACATATGCTTCCTGCTTGCAGCATCTGCCGGAACAGACACTACACTTTGAGATATTAAATCTTTTATTCATGTTAAAAATACAGTCAAAATCAACGATGAACAAAAAACTTAGGCACATGGCCAACTCAAAAGGGGGGATTGTGGGGGTCGTTGGTCATCCTTGTCACTCCAGAACTAAACAAAATCAAAAGTTTCTCCCAGCTAGTATCTTCTTTCACCATAATACCGCATTCACCCTTTCATATTGGGGGACGTCCTACTTAACTCCCAATTTTTAAAACATTTTTATTGACGTGTAAAAACAAAAAAGATAACAAAATGGTACAATAATTCATTTGTGTCGAGGGCGGGGAAAAAAAAAAAGAAAAAGGTGATTAGTAGGACCCTCCCAACCCCGTCTAGTTGATAGACTGCCCGTTCCACTAGGTTTGTAAAAGGAACCTCGCTTCTGCGGGTCAGTCTCTAGGTGGGAATGCCCTCTAGATGGGGGTGAATGGAGAAAAGAAAATTTTGTGGGTAAGGGATGGGGGTTAGTTTGTATTTCTTTCTCTCCAAGATGGGTAAAATTTAGAGGAAGGGGTGAAAACAAAAATTGCAGGTAAGAGGGGATGGGGATCTTGGAGGCTTCCTAATCGGAGAGGGATGGAACACACACTCAGCTAGCTGAGAGGCTACTGGTTTAATTTTACTTGACAGAACTGCGCATTCCACGCCTAGGCGGGGAACACGTATTCAAATTTGGCTCGTCTTCGTACACACAGACTTGCCACATGTATCCATCTTCTGTCAAATGCCGCGCGATGCAGCCTTCTTCTATCACATCTGATCTTCACCCGTAGTTGGTGTTTAAAGAAAGCGATCAGATCTTGATCAGAAAAAGATAACACCCCCCGGCAACCTTGCAGACGCGACGTCCAAATCACCATTCTGGCCACGGCCAGGATCGTAACGTAGACCATTTGTCTTTCCCGGTCCCATGGCGGCCTCAGCTTGTCCACAACATTGGATACACTAATTGGGCTAGGATGCTCAGGATCGATGCGAGCCGTCACTCCGCTGACATACGACCAGTACTGGCGGAGTTCGCGGCAATCGAAGAAAGCGTGATCAGTAGTTTCTACGGTCGTTGTCCCACAACGGGGACAATTAGGCGACTCCAAAAACCCGGAACTGCATTGTATGTTGTTGAGTGGAAGTGCATTTCGGGCCAATCGCCATGTCAGAGAGAACTCCGAATTGTTCAGATGACTCGAACCTGGCGCCTAGCTCCACGCGGAGCGGATCTCACTCTGCTGCCACCCCAAACGCGCACATAGCGGGTCGTCGGCGGCCCCTTCACTAGATCCCTGTGTAGTTCCCTACGGGTAGCAGTCACAAGGTCACTGGACCTTGGTAGTCGTTTTAGCGCGGCTCGGCACTCTTTCATGTAGGCAGATTATCCCCGCGGCCTGCGACGGCTCTCGATGGAAGGGTCAAGAACGAGGTCAGGGAAGGCGGCAGTAACCACGGGGTGCCACGGTTGTTCATCTTGCATATAGTGGCTCAGGAAGGCCAACCACTCAGCATCTCGATGACACTTCAAGTCCGGCATTCCCAAGCCTCCCTCACACGGACGTTGAATACAGACCTGTCTGCTCACCCAGTGTCTTCCTCTGTCCCAAAGGAGCGAGGACAAGAGTTCGACCAGAGCTTTTAGGTGTTGTGCAGGCAGGGGAAGTACGGCCAGTCGGTAAAGGATGAGAGGAAAGACGTAAGTGGCGCACGCCTTAGCTCTACCCTTTAAGGAAAGTTTCCTAGGAAGCCACGAATTGACTGCAGCCTTCACCTTTGACCGTACCTCCAACTAATTCTTGTCAAGCTGGAGACCCGGTCCGAACCACACGCCGAGGATCCGCACCGAGCCATCTGTCCAGTTGAAGGGCGCCGGGAGGTTTGCGTTGCCACTCCAGGCCCCCAACCGCAGTGCTACCGACTTGCTGCGGTTTATTTTGGCCTCCGTGATTCTTTCATACTGTGCGAGTGCCTCCGACACGACCTCAATGTCTCTGAATCCCGACACAAAGACCGTGACATCATCGGCAAACGCGGATACCTTGGCAGCTGAGCCACCAGGCAGAGCCATTCCGCGTAGGGCCGAATTTGCCTCCCCATGTCTCAGCTTGCGGAGCGGAGGCTCCTAAGCCAGGACATAAAGCAGGGGCTACAGCGGATAACCCTGACGAACCGACCGAGAGATAACAAAGGGTTTCGGGTGCTTTCCGTTGACTTGCACGACAGCCATGGGCTGTCGATACATTATGGAGATCCACTTGCAAAAGTCCGGTTTAAAGCCGGCGGCCTCTAAGACAGATGCCAGGAAATGATGGTCGACCCTATCGAAAGCTTTGGACTGATCTAAGTTGATCAGCGCGGCTTCCGTGTCGTCGTCTATTCCCCCTTCTAGGATCGTGCGGATCAGGTGCAAGTTGTTCTGAATCGATCTCCCCTTCACAGCGTAGTTCTGTTCCGGTTCAACCAACTCGTCGATAACAACCTGCAGCCGATTCGACAGGACCTTGGCCAAAATCTTCAACTCTGTGTTTAGCAGAGTTATGCGCCTGTAGTTGTCTAACTTTTCCCCTCCATGCCCGTCACCTTTCTTCAGCAATGTGATCACTTCCTTGGTCACCTGCCCTGGGATGGATCCCTGAGCAAACCAATGGTTGAACATATCCGTCAGAAGAGGCAGAAACATGGGCGACAGCCTCAAGTACAGTTCGTAAGGCAGACCATCAAGTCCTGACGATCTGTCACAGCTGACCTGCTTCAGCGCAGTAAAGACCTCTCGCTCTGTCACCCGGCCCTCGCAACTAGCCGCTCTAGCCGCTTCGAGGCGGGGAGAGTCGGCCAAATAGTCACTAAACTCAAGGACCGGAAGATCGGGCTGCTGCGTAAAACGCTCCTCGAAATGTTCTCGAAACCCCTCGCAGATCTCCCGAGTCGATTCCAGGGTGCGTCCATCCGGATGTCTGACTTTCGCAATGTATTTGTCCGAGCCACGCCTAGAAACCTCACGGCGCACGTCTGCATCAGAATTGACTGCTTCGTTGCCTATCTTTCTAAGCCAAGCTCTAACTACTTGGCCTTCGTAACGCTCGCTAGTCTCGCGTAGAAGGTGCTTAGCTAGTTCCTGAATAACTCTATCACCCTCCCCCGTAGCCTGGGCTAGTTTCTGCTCGAGCTGCTTCTTCGTCTTGGGCTTATCTAGTGCGAGGCGCTGGGCATACTTGACAGAGAAGCTTCTGATCTTGGCTTTGAGACCTAACCACCACTTACTCCCGGTAACCGCCCCCACTAGTGCCTTTTTAATCAATTCTCTTAACTGATCTCGGAAGTCTTGTATCTCCAGAAGGGAGGTGTTTAACTTCCAGTACCCCGCTAACTTAGGCCTATTTCCTAGCTTCAGCCGTGCCATAACTAATTTATGGTCCGTCTGGCCTAGCCAAGTGAACGTGGGACAGGATAGGAAGTCTACTTCGCCTCTCCTAACTAACATCCTGTCCAAATAGGTATTTGGATAGGAGGAAACGCTATTGGTCCACGTCCACATTTCCCGCCCTGGATGCTCGACTCGAAACCTGTCGATCAGTCCGCATCTAGCCATCAGATCAGCCAGGCTGGACTCGCACCTCTCCGACCCTCTAGCTCCGCCTCCTACCTTATCTATGTCGGGGTCTAAGATGGCGTTCCAATCCCCTATTAGCACTACCCGCTTCCGACAATCTACAAACGCGTCAAGCTGACTGAAGAATGCGACCCTCTCACGAGCGGTGCTGGGCGCATGAACCGCAATCACCCGAAACACAGAATCTTTTACGGCAACATCTGTCACGACCAGCCTGCCCTCCGCATCTCTATGGACAACGTCGACCGTCGCGGAAAGGGTACGTTTAACTAGCAAGGAGACTCCCTTCCCCCGCGGGCTGCCATATGTTGAGAAAACCTCAAAGTCTCGGGCCAGCACCTGACAGTCCACAGAAGAAACGAAATGTGTCTCCTGAATCGCAGCCACATCCACTCCCAGGGACAAGAGGTCGTGCCGGAGGCGAGCCACCCGGCCCGATGATCTCAAGCCCCTCGCATTCAGACTAGCCAAATTCAAAGCCATGGTACCTACCTTAAGGTGTGTTACACTCAGCTCCGAAGTCAGCCGGGGAAAGGACACCGCCGTTGTGTGCAATGTTCAAGGTGGTCAGGTTTTTCATATCCTGACCTTCTCTCACAATGCCGCCAACATCCAAAGGGTGAGTCAATTTAAGGGCCCTATAAAGTGACGGATGGACCAACACTGACCCTTCCCTTGCATTGTTTTCCGAGTTCCTCAAGGGAAGGATCATTTTTCCTAATCAGTTAAATTCCCGGACCAGCCCCTTCAGCGGCCTCCAGCATTGTCCACACGTTAGTCTTGCGGGCCTCAGGAAGCCTGACGAAAGTTGTTAGCCGTGGGACGTCCGGGAAATTAGAGGGGACATTAACGTCTTTTCCCCCTATCTATTGGCAGTCCAGCAGAGTTTTAAATTTTTTCTCTGCCGGTGTGGTAAGTCCATTGCCACAGACTGAGGGTCTACAAAACAAAGTTCCTCCCTCGTTTCGAGGGCGACGGTCCCTGTTGGAGTGAGTCCGTAAGTGGGAGAATATGAAGGGTCTCTCCCCCTCCCGGGTTCATTCTTTTCTTTTTGGGATGGCGGCTCAATTTGCATTGGTGCGGGGACGAGTGTCTGTGTGGTGTCTGGTGTTGGTGTTGGCGCGGTGTCTGGTGTTGGTGCGGTGTCTGGTGTTGGTGTTGGTGTTGGTGCGGTGTCTGGTGTTGGTGCGGTGTCTGATGTTGGTGTTGGTGTTGGTGCGGTGTCTAGTGTTGGTGCAGTATGTGTTTTGGGGGTGGAAGTGGGTTGTGTTGTTGTTAGAAGTGGTGTATGCTCACAGGGAGTGGGGGCTACCTTGTCTTCCCCTTTCCTTTTTTTGCTTTTCTTTTTTATTCTTTTGAATGAACTGGTGAGTGGTGAGGTTGAGTTCCTCTCCCTCTCGCTAGCAGATTCATCCTCAGAGGAGCAGTGTTTTCTGCGCTTGGTCCCCGTCTCAATTGGTGTGGGGACCGTTGGTTGTTGCTGCTCCTCTAATTGCTGTTTCTCTGGTTGATGCTGTTGCTGTTCTGGTTGCTGCAGCCGTTTTTGTTGCTGCTGCTCCTGTTCTGGCTGTTGCTGCTGCTGCTTTGGCTGCTGCTGTTTTTGTTGTTGCCGCTGTTTTCGTGGCATTGGTTGTGGACTTGGCCGCGGCAGCTGATGTTGTTGCTGCGGCTGGTTCAACGGCTGGTTTGGCTGCTGCTGCTGTGTCTGCTGCCGTGGCTGTTGCTGCGGCTGTTGTGGAGGTTGCTGTTGTTGTTGCTGCCTCGGTTGTTGGGTTGGTGGTGGGACGGTAGCAGATGGGATTGTGGGCTTCCGTTTCCGCCTCATTACCGTGATCCATTCCTCCCCCTTGGCCTCCTGCGTAGTTTTGGGTTTCCTCGGTGCTGGGGTTGGTGCTCCGGTTGCAGGAGTTGTGACAGCTCGTTTGGACACTGGTGCTGTCTCAGAGGTTGGGACCGCCTTTAGTGTCACTCGAGTAGGAGTTGACCTTTGAGGGCAGCTCTTGGCCATGTGACCCTGCTTTTGGCAGAACCAGCAGTGCGGACGACGCCCCTCCACCACCACCGTCATAGTTGCCTCCTTAAATGTCAGCTGTGCTGGTATTGCCTGGAAGCCTTCTTTCTTTAGCCTCATGGCCACAGTGTAGCTGCCCAAGTGCATGCCGGTTTTCGACCGCACTGGGGTTATTTTTTCTACCTCGCCGAACTGTGTGAAGAAGGATCCCAGGATTTCTGCTGATATTTGCATAGGTACATTGAATACCTGCACCCGGGTCCTTGTCCTGTCCTGGTATTCGGGTTTTAGTTTTATTCTCCCATACTTAATTTCCTGTAGGGAGAGTCTCTCCGCATCTTCCTTGGTGGGTAGGAGGATGTCCCACATGGCGTAGCTCCTCTGGTACAGGTATAGTACCAGGATGTTTAGTGTGTAGGAGCCCCGCCATGTCTTCCTTTTTCATCCTTAGGAGGCGGTTTTCCGGCATATCCGAGATGATGAGGGAGAGGACTCTGTCTTCGATTGCCTCCCAAGCGTCTGGCACTGGTTTAATTTCTGCCCCCTCTATGTATTGTCTGTACTTGGTCAAGTACAAGTCTCTATACTCTTGAGGGGACAGTTGCTTCTCTATAGTCTTCCCCCATGCCGACCCTCTTGTTGGTGTTGTATCTTTGGTGAGGTTGGACTGTTTTTGCTGTTCTTTTGCGGAAGGGTTGCTATTTTGAGGGGCATTTCCCTTTCCGCTTACCTTTGGGACCGACTCTCCTTTCTCTATGCTTCTTCCAGGAAATGCCTCCCTTTTTGGGGAGTCGGCCTCCTGGGGAGCATTGTCCTCTTTATTGTCCTTGGGAGCTTTTGCCCCTTTTGTTTTGGGGAGGTCTAGGCTGTATGCCCCCTCGTTTTCTTGATTTGCTCCCCTATTGGGGCAGTAGCCCTCCTGGGGAGCACTGTCTCCCTTATCGTCCTTTGGGGCTACTGCCTCTTGATTTTTGTTGTCAGAACGGGATGCCCCGTCCAACATTGTTTTTTCTCCCCTTTGTGGAGCTCTTGGGGAGCTGTTGGTGAGTTTTCTCCCTTCTGGGGGGCATCCTTCGGTTTAGTATCCGGGCGGTATGCCCCGTTGCTTTTTGCTCCCCCTGTTGGGGAGTCGTCCTCTTGGGGAGCAGTTTTTCTTGTGGAAGCCTCCTGGCTGGGGGTATCTGTATTGGTGGTCCCCGGGCTGGGGGTGTCCATTTTTGAAAAAAGCTCTCTCTTCCCTGTATTAAAATTCACCAAAATGAGTGACGTGGAGTCGGCGTCCAAAGTGGGGAGCCGACTTTGGCACCAAAAAGAAGTGGCGCTAAAGGCGGCAAGAGGGGAGATAGAACTGAGAGAGGGAGTGGGAAGTTAGTGGAGAGAAGAGAGAAAGTGTTTCCGACCCTCCCTCGCGGGAAGGTCGTAAATTATCAGCTCCGATCCCCCCGTGAGGGGGGAGAGCAGAGAAAGACAGACCAAGTGGGGGTGCGGACAGAACGCTACCCAACAAGCTTGTCAGGTGTTCCGGGCACGAGAATGTGTCGCCAGAACAGCACTGCCTAGCGCTGTGTATGTATCAGAGAACATACACTACACTTTGATCTTGTCACCCGAGCCACGGAGGGCCGGGAATATATATATATATATATATATATATATATATATATATATATATATATATATATATATATATGTATCTAGGCACTTATATATATATATATATTAAATATATATCCATGTTACGTATCCAGGCACTTAAAAATGTCATTACTGTTTTCAAAATTTACATTGGTTATATTTGGCTGTTTAGCTCTTATATACAGTGCTTTATGTATTTATAGTCTTCTTACGTTTGCATCCATCCGAATGGGTTTTCTGTGTTTTCGACTAGGATTTTTCTAAATTTGGGAATGCTGTTTCACGTGCAAATCTTCTTAACACGCCCAAAACATAGTTTTACATTTGAGACGCTTCACTATTTCAAGCAATTTAAATTTAATTTGAACTGAAGCGTATAAAACCATCCTAATTGTAAACGAAACAGTAATCAAAAGCTGCCTGAATACGACGGAGAATAATTAGTTAAAAGTACTTGCTAAAAACAAAACATAGACAAAAACGTCTGTGGAAATTTCTTACGCAAATCGAGATATTAGAACGACCATACGAAAAATGAAGAAATTACAAAAAAAAAAGACTATTAAGCAAGATACATTCCGTGCGTTTTAACAATGTCTGTCTGTCTGTCTGCCTGTCTCTCTCTATTTCTCTCTCTCTCTCTCTCTCTCTCTCTCTCTCTCTCTCTCTCTCTCTATATATATATATATATATATATATATATATATATATATATATATATATATACTAGCTAAAGTACCCATCGTTGACTGAGTTCAAAAACAGCTAACAGAAAATGGACTCTGATTTATGAAAGTATGACTGGTTATGAAAAAAAAGGGTTGTAAATTTGGGTTGAATTTGGCGGTATCCAAACGAAAGGAAAATATGCCCAGTCTGTTAAATCCAAGGTAACTGATCAGCGGCTTGGTTCCCACCAGTTTTGCCAAATAACAAATAGGATCCTGAACAGAAGTGTGCGTTCTATCCCAACCATTATCAATGGACCAGAGGTCATCTCGTCAGCGTCATATCTCACTACTGATGCAATTCTCTATCTATATAAAAGCCAAGTACGTCCAAGGATGGAATACTGTTGCCATATCTGGGCAGGAGCTGCATAAAGCAGCCTATCCTGCCTTGACAGAGTATAAAATAGACTTCGTGGCTTAGTGGGGGATACCCTTTTTTCTACTCTGCAACCTCTCTCCCACAGAAGAGACGTTGCGAGCCTCTCCTTGTTTTATCGTTATTTCCATGGCAGGTGCTCGTCTGAACTCCAATCTCTGGTCCCCCTCGCCAATCTTTCACGAAAAACACCCGTCTAGCTGAATCCACTGTGAAAATTTCCCCCCACTTTTTATCTGTGCCTAAATCAAAACGTGGATTCCATGAACAAAGCTTCTTTCTTAGAACTGCACGCCTGTGGAACTCTGTTCCGTCTTCCTGCTTCCCACCGGACTACAACTTGGATGTCTTCAAGTCCAATGTTTACAAATTCCTAATTAACCGCTACCTTTAGTTAACACTTCATCAAATCTCCACACTAACGTAATGTACTTGCAATAACCCTTATCCCTGAGTGGCTTCCGGGCCTTGATAAGTGGTGATCACTGTGTAAAAAAATGATGAAAGTAAAAATAAAATAGATAAACTCCATAATTTATTATACCATACCTGGTCACACTGAGACACTTATCACAATATTCTGTGGATCTATATTAAAAAACCTTGTTAAGCTTTGTGAGATATTTCCATTCTATGCAGGTCAGGTGCGAACGAACACCCCATCATTTTATTATACCATATTTTTTCAAACTGAAACATAATTATCAAAGTATACTTACGCAGATAAATATGAAAAGTCTTTATTAAAGTTTATGCCTATTTCCATTCTATGGAGGCCAGGCGCGAACGCAGACCCTACAATTTTATTATACCACCCCTATTTAAGTTAAAACATATTTATCAAAGTATTCTTATATACATTTATATCAAAAACACTAGTAAACGTTTTTTTTTTATTTTTAAATTTTTTATTTCCATACTTTGTGGACTAGGTGCGAACGCAGACCCTACAATTTTAATGAATCATCATTATGCCAGATCAAACATACCGATTCCTGTATACATCTCCTATCATTATATGTAATAAGTTTTTAAAATAGTCAACCATATAGGAGCCTATTCATGACCAGACACACACACACACGCACACACACACACACATTCAGCTTTTTTTTATAGGATATATATATATATATATATATATATATATATATATATACAGAGTGACCAAAAAAAGCCTGTCCCAAGTTTAATTAGGTCACGTTTCTTAGTGTTTTGTCAGAATGAAATGAAATTTTGGTCATAACTAGATTATTATATTCAAAACATCACATCCAAACACTAGGGTCTTTTGCATTTTTTTTCTGTTCTACAGCATATGTTCTAGATGGCCTCCACTTAGCTCCGTGCATTTCTTGAGGCGCAGCACGAAGTTGTCCATGACGTTCTTACAGACCGAATTGATAATGGCTCTCACTCCTCCCTAATGGCTTCCTTGAGTTCCGTGATGGTTCTTGGTTTCCCTGGATAGACCCTGTCTTTAAGATAGTCCTAAAGAAAGAAAATATGGGGGGGGGGGCTTAGGTCCGGGCTATGGTGTGCCCACTCAAATTCCGTCTTGAGACTAATCACTTGGCCTCCGAAGTTCTCTTTCAACCAATATCGGGACAGGTTTGAGGTGTAAGAACTTGCTCCGTCCTGCTGGAACCAGACCTTGCTCATGAGCGACGGGTAGGTGGTCTGGAGCTCAATCTTGAAGGTTTTGAGGACCTCCACATACCGCTCCTTGGTGACTGTCACTGCTGCGCCAGATTCTTCGATGAAGATTGGTCCGACGATGCCCCTGGCCAAGATGTCAGCCCACACCGTGCACTTAGGAGAGTGCAGGGGATTGATGGCTACTTCATTGGGTGTGGAGGACCCCCAGAAGTCATTTGTCTTGGAGTTTGCCTTTCCATCACGATGGAAGTAGGCTTCATCTAAGGTCCAAATGTGGTTAAGGAAATTTGGTGTCTCCTCGATCTTCTCGAGAATCTTGACTGCCATAGCCCTCCTCTGCTTCTTTTCTAGGGCTGTAAGGGTCTGCAGCGTCTGTATTTTGTATGGGCAAGACCTGATATCGTTCACCAGCACTCTCCTGCAAGTCTCACGGGAAATACCGAGGGACTGACTTCGCTTACGCAAGAGCGTTTCGGACTCTGCTGGAGAGACTCTCTCACTCTTTCGAGCAACTCGGCTGTTCGCTTCTTGGGACGCCCCGAGTGGCTTGGACGGTTCTCTCTGGCAGCGTTGAGGTTCTCCAAGGTCCCATACTTCTCGAAGTGGTCCACTCAGTTCTGAATTCTGCTTTTGGAGGGAGCATTTTCACATTCGAACTGACGCATGAAACTGTCCTGGGTTTTCTTAAACGAGCCTGTCTTGTAGTAAAATTTTAAGATAGTGTATTCTTTGTCCCAGCTCCCACTGTGGTCTTGGTGTACTTACGGGGGTTGATTCTGCCATGTCCTGTAAAATAAGGGCAATCGGTGAAAATAAATAATGGAGACATCATACAAAGTGTACACGGGCCCGTTTATTTTGGGTCATCCTGTATATATATATATATATATATATATATATATATATATATATATATATATATATATGTATGTAATGAGTAATGATTGGGTAATTAGTTTTGGTGAGAAAGCTCTCATAGAAATATATATACATATATAAATAAAATACATAAAATTCATAATGATCGGTTTATTAGTTTAAAGACAGAGGGACATTATTACGCATTAGGAAAAAGAGATAGAGATGATGATTCATCTGCACATCTTTCAAGGCAATTGAATGTATTGGTTTAATTTTATATATATTTATACAATTATATTCCTTGATTCATTCTTTCATATTATACTGATCCAATTAATTGTCATGAATATCAACCAAAATATTGCAGATATAGACCAAAAAGTACGCAGTAAAATTACAAATGAATAACAACAAACATTAATTAATTATTTAGATAAAATATACTATATTAGACATTCGAATGTATTCCGGTTGTATTATACATTATTTCAAAATATTAGACAAAGACACATTCAAGTATACACACTTATGAAAAATATTCATTAATGTTAAAAATTCCACATGGCGTAGCCAATAGTCCTCGTTAGTGTAGCCAAAGTTTGTTTGTTTGCTGAGATTTAATCTTTCGACAAATGGCAATCGTCACTTCTTACATTGATGATTGTAAAAACATAAAATATTTGTGACTGCAGGTATAAAAAATATTTATTTATTTATTATTTCGCCTCTTCAAGTAACAAATTATTTAATGTTGAGGCATTGTCTGAGAAAAAAATCAATCATCTTTGTTGCGAGATTGCAATTTCCTGTTGTGTGATCATTATAGATTGTTTGGATAAATGTAAAGTTTCATTAATGTTAAAATTTCCATTTATTCCATGGCGATGGACGGTGGCATAGGAGTTAAGTTTCTTGCTAGCAGATCCAACATATATATATATATATATATATATATATATATATATATATATATATATATATATATATATATATATAAAGCAGAATGTCTGTGTGTGTATGTGTCTGTTTGGTCACGAATAGGCTCCTATATGGTTGACTATTAAAAAAAAACTGATTACATATAATGATAAGAGATGTATCGAGACACAGAGATGGGTGTGTTTGATCTGGCAGAACGGTGGTTCATTAAAATGGTGGGCTCTGCGTTCGCGCTTGGTCCAAAAAGTATGGAAATAAAAAAATTAAAAAGGATTAAAAAAAAAAAACGTTTACTAGTGTTTTTGATATAGATGTACATAAGAATACTTTGATAAGTATGTTTTAACTTAAATAGGGGTGGTATAATAAAATTGTGGGGTCTGCGTTCGCGCCTGGCCTCCATAGAATGGAAATAGGCATAAACTTTAATAAAGACTTTTCATATCTATCTGCGTAAGTATACTTTGATAATTATGTTTCAGTTTGAAAAAATATGGTATAATAAAATGATGGGGTGTTCGTTCGCACCTGACATCCGTAGAATGGAAATATCTCACAAAGCTTAACAAGTTTTTTTAATATAGATCCACAGAATATTGTAATAAGTGTCTCAGTGTGAACAGGTATGGTATAATAAATTATGGAGTTTATCTATTTTATTTTTACTTTCATCATATTTTCCTTCCGTTTGGATATCGCCAAATTCAACCCAAATTTACAACCCTTCCTTTTCATAACCAGTCATACTTTCATAAATCAGAGTCCATTTTCTTTTAACTGTTTTTGAACCCAGTCAACGACGGGTACTTTTGCTAGTATATATATATATATATTGTTTTACTTTCATCATATTTTCCTTTGGTTTTGATACCCCCGAATTCGAAGCTATCTCTTTACAACCCTTCCTTTTCATAACCTATCATACTTTAATAAATCAGAGTCCATTTTCTGTAATTTGTTTTTGAATCCAGTCAACGACGGGTACTTTTTCTAGTGTATATATATTAGAGGAAATTAGACCTGGGGTCTAAAGAGCAGAGTTTATTTTAATGTATTAATAAATGTATTAATACTTTTAAAAGAAAACATGACCCATTGTACTGTAGATATATAATATAATATATAATAATCGTCATTATTACTATTCTTCTTATTAATATTATTGTTGGTAATAGTACATTTCCCCCTATTACCCCAGCACACCAATCATCCAAAACTCTACATTGTCCTGTAGACACCTCCAAAGAATATGCTACCCTATCTTTCTACCTTTGCCTTATAACAAAATAAAAAACATAGAAATATTGCCACATATTACCTAGCATATATTATACTCTGAAATCCAGTATTATTTGCCTTAAAACTACCCACCCAGACCTAACCCTTTCGCCTTAAATCATCACCATAATACCCCTCCCAAAATTATACACTAATTCATAGTGCTGTTGTCGTCTAGGTTGCATCAGTAAAAAAATGCCCCTGCATAGATGATAGACATCTGGCACGCCTTTAAAATAGACCTACAACCCATCCACACTATACCCCAACTTTAACCCTAAAACATATACTACATACATTTAAGACTATGATAAAGACTTTATACACCTTTTTGCATTATACTATATATAATACGCTCCTCCTTTAATTAGAATTCTACCCCCCCAACATCATCTATAATTTTATTTGATCTATTTCGCTCCTAATGAATCGAACGCTAGACGCCGCATCCCCACTATGTTACCTAGCATCTTCTCTACTCTTCTGATGAGAAGCATTAGGCTTCGAAATGCCTTGGAATAAAGAGTCCCTTCTATCCCCCAATTAATCGATTGTATTCCTTATTGAATAAATGAACTAATCTATATCCATCCATATATAGTTCTGTGGCTTCATTTCCAACTCCTATTGTTTTCATAATTATTGTGTGAAATGATAATTTCTGAATTGAGAAAAGTCAGCTTCCCCGAAAAGCTTAATAATATTAAAAAAAAACTGAATTTCTACATTTCCTCAACTCGTATTTATATTTTAAACACGCCAAACATTATAATTAGCTGATAAGAAAACAAACCAGTTCAGTCTGTAATATGTCGATATTTTTTATAATATTTCAATAAGTTATTCTTTTACAAGTAATATGAATATAGACGCGTAGTCATTACACGTTACGTTTGTAATCTAAATTCCTCAACCCAGATATGTATCCAATAAAAAAATTACGGGTAAATTATTTTGGAGCGAGGCAAATTGTGTGGCGTTCTCAGCATGTACATTTTGTGCATAAATAAATGACAGTTTCGTTAATACACATGCACATTTTGTGCATAAATAAATCACAGTTTCGTTTCTGCGAGTTTATAGATTCTATTAGCACGGAATGTAGGGGCTTCTGATTTCGTAAACAGGAAATACTAAGGAGTCAATCGTGTTATTGTTATCATTTATGCTTGTGTCGCATATTTAAAGACGCCATCTTTAATATGGTCAAAGGTGTTCTGTAGTGCATTTTAGTATTCTGAGAAATCATGAAAATATCTTTAATAGCCATAGTTAACCCCAGAAAATTAAGTGTTATGAGGTTAAATGATAATAAGAACGAAGGAACATAGGATTTTTAAGAACGAACATGTATTCACATATATTACAGGCAAAAACAGGTGGAGCAATACCCTTCCTCATCGGTTGGGTGTTTGCACCCGGCCGCCTTGGTCGTATGCCAAACTAAGACTGCCAGGCACCGTTACTCGTTACCGGAAGTGACTTCACTAGAGGAAGTTACGACATAATAGTCCATTACTCCCATTGAGGGGCGTCTCCAACACCCTCCTCTCAAGCATTTTATTTGTAAAAGCTGCCAATACCTCTTCTTTTCGGGTTTACCATAAATGGCTCGGTAAACTTTCTCTTACGGAACGACAGGTGTTGGTTGAGTAGGTTCAAGATCAAAAGTTTTGAAGATAGTGTCTATCGGCTCATCTTCCAATGGTGGACTGTCGCTGGTTTCCACTGATCGGCATCTTCTTTGTTGGTTCTAGTGACGTTTGTGGGTATATGTTGGTCCTTGGATGATATATACCATATCACTGACTCTCTTAGTAATTTTACCCACCTCCCAGAATGAAGGGTTGTTTTTATAACTTTTGAAAAAGCACTATTTAACATAATTTGAAACGTTTACTGGGTACATAAGTGTTCAATAGTGGTCTTGACTGTTTGGATAAGAGTTTGTCTAAAATGAATCTCACTTTCCGCACAAACATCCTTTCTGCAGATTAGACTGCTGTTGATGTGTTCGGGTTGGGTGTAATCCTATACACGGGTAGAAATTGTTGAAGTGCTTCGTCTGTTGGGCTCTTTTGAGACTTCTTCAGTGCTCTTCTGAGAGTCCAGGAAGCGTTCCGCTTGCCCATTCGATGGATGGTATTGGGGTGTGGTGATATGATTAATTAGGAAGTATCACTAAAATTTTTGAACTCAGCAGACGTAAACTGGGTTCCATGATCACTTACGATGCAATCGACTACACCGAAACGTGCGAACAGTTCATGTAAGAAATTTATAGTCATTCAAGTTTTCGGTCTTCTGCACCTCAATACCTCAGGCCACTTGGTGAAAATATCGACTACGATTAAGTAATAATTGTCCTCGAGCGGACCCGCAAAATCGATGTGCACCCTTGACCATGACTGATCAGTCTTCGGCCAAGGTTTAAACGTAATCGGTGATGATTTAGCCGCAAGGGCACAACCTGTGCACGAGTCTATCCTCTCATTGATGTCCTTGTCCATATAAGGCCAGTAGACATAGTTCCTCATCAAACTCTTCAAACGATTTTTCCCAGGATGTCCTGTGTGAAAATCCCATAGAATTAATTTTTGAAGGCATTTGGGAATCACCACTTTTTCGCCATATAGTACAACCTCATAGCAAAGCGAAAATACTTCCGAAACATCGCCCTTTGTGACGATCTTATTTTTTGTCACAGATGAAGTCATCCTTGTATGCTTCCTTTTTAATCTCCGGTAGAGGCACTGGGAGTTCTCTGATTGTGTTGCCCATCATCGTTTTTATTTTTTCGTCTGTCCGAAGAGTGACAATAATGGAATATTCAAACGAATGGTATCAGCGTAGATAGACATAATAAATTTGTTTCGAAGACAAGTACTCCAAGGTGAAATAATAATTCAGTAATAATATATCTCCATCTCAACAGTCTATTAGCCGTGTCGGTAAGTCTTTTTTTGAACCAAAAATCGTGAGTAACGGCTTATGATCCGTTTGCAATGTAAATTTTCTGCCGTATGAAATCTTGTCACAGCGAATATAATACTTAAGGCTTTTTTTTCAATTTAGGAGTACTGTCTTTCGGCCTTTAGTAGCTTTCTAGATACATGTGCAATCGGTTTCTTGGTACCGTCAGGCATTATATGAAGTATGCAAGCTCCCACACCACATGAGCTTGCGGCACACACTACTATTATTCTCAACCGTGGATCATAATGTGTCAAAAAAGATCTGAAGTTAACGTTTCTTTCATCTTCTCAAATGCCTTCTGGCATTCTGGCGTCCAGTACCAGACTTTCTTCAGCAGTTCATTTAGTGGGGCGCGCAAATCATGCATATTCTTGATGAAGACTTGGTAGAAATTAGACAGGCCCAGAAAGCTTTGTAGTGCTTGCACGTTATTTGGAGCAGGCATGTTCTTTATGGCTTCCGCCCTTTCCAGATCGGGGTGTCTACCATCTTCATCAATAATGTGACCTAAGTAACGTATTTCCTTCATCAGGATATCACATTTTGCTTCTTTTACTTTCAACCAGAAATTTTGAATTCTTTCAAAAACTTCATGCATATGTTTTCGGTGCTCATTTGTGGATTTACTAGCTATGACAATATCGTCCAAATAGGCGCAAGTGAAATCGATGCTACCTAGCATGGTGTACAGGACCTGCTGGAAAATTGCAGGTGCGACCTTGACTCCGAAAGCTAACCTTTCAACATTGTAGAGTCACCTGTGGATCTGCAAATGTGCGTCGCTGAAATCCACCGTAGAAAATACTTTACCACCGTTTAATTTGTTGAATATGTCCTCTGGTGTGGGGAGTGGATAGTGGTAATCTTTGAGGGCTGCGTTCAGACCCGTAGAGAAAGCCGTACATACCCGAATCCGGTTCATTTTCTTCTTCACATATACGGTAGGGGCTGCCCAATCATTTCGATATATTCCGGCCTCTTCTAGTCGATGCAATTCCTTGTCTATTTTATCTATTGCTGCTAATGGGACGTTTCGTTTCTTTTTGAAAACGGGCAGTTTTCTTTTAGTTCGAATCTTGCTATAGCCTTTGTACATTTTCCTAGTCTTGGTGAGAATACTTCTGGACATTCCTTTTTTAACTCGTCCTTCAGTTGTTGCGCTTCCGTAGACGAGTCTTCTACCCTATGACAGAATTTATTCATAGGTTGGTCCCACAATTAGAATTACTCCATCCAATCAGTACCGAACAGGTTTTCGGATGTACCATGTACATACACTTTCACTATTTTAGTATCACCATTTAAGGTCACCGGGAGTGTGAGCGCCTCCTCAAATTCCACTTTATCACCTGTCACAGCTGGAGCTAATTTGTTCGTCTTCCGCATGGTTGGTTTCCTTAGCCTTTTTCATCTCTTAAGGTATATAATGGAGAGGTTTGATCTGGAATCCAATTGTAGATGCAGTTTTATTTACGATATTAACTATGACATATTTGCGCCGGTTATTATCCGAATCCAAGGCAGATCTAGTCTATCGGACGCTGTTTTTGAC
This sequence comes from Euprymna scolopes, assembly GCF_053919585.1. Taxonomy (NCBI): domain Eukaryota; kingdom Metazoa; phylum Mollusca; class Cephalopoda; order Sepiida; family Sepiolidae; genus Euprymna; species Euprymna scolopes. The sequence goes on along the minus strand of NC_136503.1, from coordinate 89,737,306 downwards.
CTTGTTCTTCATGCACTGGGTCACTATGTGACCCTTCCTGCCACATTCGTTGCAGTACTTATATTTGTAAAAACATTGAGTCGACCAATGTTTCCGCCACAGTGATAGCACGGGCTTGTAGGAATCCAGGTCTTGTGACTGGGTGATACTTATTAGGTGTAGCCTCAGTTTTCTTACTTCCAGCTTTGCTTTTTCGGAGTGAGTATTTTTTCCAGTCTGAAGGTCGTCCTTCTAATGAATGTTGCGCCTGATCCTCGACGTGTCTCAAGTTGTTCCTTACGCAAACAATACTCGGCCAACTTCTGGAGGGTGAAGCCCTTTTCGCTCTCAAGTCTAGAGAGAACACGTCGTCTAATCTCAGCGGTTTTTGGATGAGACTAGACCCTGCGCAAAAATTAAACACTTTAAGTCATCTGCCGATAAACCAGATTGACGGAAATCATCGCAGTGTATATTTACCATGGACGCGAAGGTTAGGTAATCGTCGGCGTTGCTTTTTTTGCAGGTTCAAGCTCTTCCATCTTCTACAAAAGAGCGTATGATTCTGGCTGAACAGTTCGGATAAAAGTTTGACCGCTTCAGAAAATTCCGATTCACTCGCCTTCCTGGGGAGAATATAACCCACAAACTTGCTATGTTCTGTGATCCCTAATTTCCTCAAAAGTAAACGAACTTTCTTAGCGTTGCTGCACTCTTGAAAATCCACGGTGAATACGTCCTCATATCTCAGATAAAAAGCGTCACATGTCCCACCCAACTCCTGTTGGTAGTTCAACGTTTCTATATCGTTCAATATTGTACTTTGCGAAAAAGCAAAACTGTCGTACCTGTGTTTCGTTCTATCAAATATTTTTAACAATATCTCTTCTTGTCTCTGTTGTTGAAGTAGCATTCTCTCCCCCAACGCTTGTTGCCTCTCTTGAAATTGTAACTGGAGCTGTTTATCACGTTCTTTTAAATTTTCCTCGGCTTTCTGGTGCTGGTCCATCTGAGCCTTGATTAGCTGTATCAATACTTCTTTAACGTCCTCCATCTTTTAATGACTTTTTTTCCAAACGCACGAAAAAAACATATTTCCGTTTTTGACTGGAGAAGAGAGATAAAAAAATAAAAAATAACATGTCCTTTCCTTGAGTGTGTGCGTATGAAGAGGAAACAATTCATCCCTTGCTTCTTGGTAAAAAAACTTAGAGATAGCCCAATATGAGGATGGACAAAAAAATTTTATTTGCGAAACAAAAACAAAGAAAAATGTACTGTGATACAATACGGTTGCAAAATAATAAAAAAAAATACTTGTAGAATTGTCTGGCAAAATAGATGTTTGTTATGTTTGTGTGCTTTTCACCTTAGAACCGACAGTTCAAAATAGAATATTTCAGAAAATTTCACTCAATTAAAAAGTATCCTTCTTTTAGTCCAAGTAAAACAAAAAAGGGGGGAAAACATTAAAACATTGCATAAAGTTAGCAGCACAAATCAAAGGCCAAAAAAAAACGTTTCCACTTCTTTTTAAAAATGTTCAAATTTGTATACAAATAAACAGTCGAGGGGTTTACACTAGAATTTTTTTTGTCTTTAGAACGTAATTGTCAGCCGAATTCTTAGCTTGTAAATCCGAAGTTCTTTTGAAGTGAATTACATTTTTTTGTGGTGTTAACCCGTGTGAAAGTCGAATCCGTCGTCGCCAGTTGTTATGTGGTTAAATGGTAATAAGAACGAAGGGACACAGGACTTTTAAGAACGAACATGTATTCACATATATTACAGGCAAAAACAGATGGAGCAATACCCTTCCTCAACGGTTGGGTGTTTGCACCCGACCGTCTTCGTCGCATACCAAACTCAGACTGCCAGGCACCGTTACTCGTTACCGGAAGTGACATCACTAGAGGAAGTGTCCTCATGAGATAGTTCATTAATCCCATGGAGGGCGTCTCCAACATTATGCTAATTATCTCTTGTTCTTTGAATGCAATCGTGAACCAAGAGTAATTTGATTGAATTTGTTCGAGTTAGTATTACTTATAAAATTTAGTGTATATGTATGAATTGATATGGAAATAGAATTATAAACGCTTATGTAAAAATAATTATGCCTTTTAAATAAGTCTGGCGGTGAAGTGAAGTGAATGAAAGGATTTAATAAAAAGCGATTAAAACTGTTCTCTATTTTATTTATTGGGTGGTCTATTTAAGTCATAGCGTTGAGAAAAATGTAATAATTGTATATATTGCATTTGTTTGTAATAGAACTTATTTTCATAAAACCCATATTTATTTGCTAATAGTTTGGAAACTTTACGAGATATATTAACTTATAATGATTTCTTAATAACTGTATCTACCCATAAAAGTCGAGAGTTATTCTTATTATCAATATTTTAAGCTCAGTTTTTAAAGTAATTTATACATATGCTACAATAGCTACAATCCAAGCGTTTTGGAGCAGATTATACCATCTGCTGAATAATTATTTCTCTAATTCAAGTCTCACATTCTTTATTTCTAGGAAGTATATATGTTTCGACGACACCGATGCATCCTATGGTGAATCCTATTGCAACATATTCAAACGTCTATCTTTTTTACCTTATCATGTATCATCATATTTAGTTATCTTCACTAGTAACTTTCACTAGATTTATTTCTAAGTGTGTCATATCAATACATTCCTTAGTCATTAATGTAATTAATCGAAAGTAAGTTAAATTGCACTAAGTAAAGTTTAATTTTGTTTTTAACATCCTTAACCATTTCGAAAATTCATTAGAAGATAATCACATTTCTAGTTTAGTATTACAATATGTATATAAACAATGCATTATGTATATAACTACATATAAAATGTTTTTTAGAGGCAGGTAACTAGAATATGGCTCCACAGCTCATGCGTATATGGCGTAATCTAGAGGTCCAACTTTCGCAACTGTACATATAAAGTTATGCTGCATTTCGGCAATGAAGTGGTTTTTCAAGCGGTCTATTTTGCCTGGTTTATTGGCGTAGACATGGGACTTTACATATCTCAAAAAAAAATAATCTAATGAGTAAAACCGTACGAAATTGATGGTAAGTAAACGAGTAAACTTAATCGTTCATCAAATGTTTCTCTCAGGCATGTGGCTCCTTCCTGTTTAAACCACATAATGAATTGCACTACCACGCAAAACTCAAAAGTACTGATAGTTGCCAAATCTGCAATTAAAGAAAATAGAGGTTTAAAGTTAAATTTCAAAGCCTCTAAAAACACGTTATATATATATATATATACATATATATATATATATATATATATATATATATATATATATATATATATATATAATATGAAGCTGAACGTCTCTGTGTGTGTGGGTGTGTGTGTGGTCACGAATAGGCTCCTATATAACATTTTTAAAACTGATTACATATGATGATAGAAAATTTATCGAGGATCGGGAATGGGTATATTTGATCTGGCAGAACGGTGGTTCATAAAAAATGCGGGGTCTTCGTTCGCGCCGGGCCCCCAAAGTATGGAAATAAAAACTGAAAAAAAAACGTTTACAAGGGTTTTGATATAGATGTACATAAAAATATTTTGATAAGAAAGTTTAAACTTTAATAGGGATGGTATAATAAAATTGTGGGGTCTGCGTTCGCGCCTGTACTCCATGGAACATGGCACAAACTTTAACAAACACTTTTCATATTTATTTCCGTAAGAATACTTTGATAATTATGTTTCAGTTTGAAGAAATATGGTATAATAAAATTATGGGGTGTTCGCGCCTGACATCCATAGAATGTAAATATGTCACAAAGTTTAACAAGGGGTGAGCATCCACAATAATACCTAAACTTTAATCTTAATTCACGTTAGCTTTTATTTTTTTTTAGTTTAATCATATTGCGTCGAATAAATTCACTTAATAAATTCACGTGCTTATTAAAGTAAAAGCCCCCCCAAAGTCTGAACTTTACACAATTCTCGACACAAATTTTGAATACCTCTGTTTTTTTTCTTCTCCACTTGCACGTGGCACTCTTTCGAAAATAGATAAATAGATAAATAATTAAAAATAAGAATGTTACTTGTTATCGTGTCAAAAGAAGGAAAAATCCTGCTCACGTGATTACGTGTCTTTTAAAAACATTTACATAACCTTTTTATTTTTATTTATATATCTGTTTAAGCTTTTTTTGTCAGTGTACTAGAAGGAATTCAGTTGATTACAACCATTTCTGCGTGTTCTTTACATTACAATAGTACAACCCTGAATCGGATACTACACCGTTCAATACTGTAAAATTGAAACGAAGTTGTTCTGCTCGAAAAGGGCGCTATTCATATTTATATCAATTATTTGCTTAAAAAAACTAAAGTAATCACGTGTTTATTTTTGTAATATCCCATTTTGCTGTGTCGGATTATTTTACTAAAGTAAGTAAAGCTTCATTATTTTTAAAAACTGTTTTTGTTTCTTTGTTTTTAGATATTTGTCGATATTATTTAGTAAAAGTTTTTAGCAGAAAAGCCAACAAACGACTACCCGAAAAAATAAATATACAAGAAATAAATGTTTCCATAGTCAATAAAAGTTCAGTTCATGTTTTTTTTTGTTTTGAAATAGTTTGCTCTTTACTTGAAATAATTTTAGCGAACCGAAATTAAAACGAAATTTGAGGCGACAACTACTTAAATGAATTTTTATATAAACTACACATGCCATAATCGAATATTCCTCAAGCACAAAATAAAGGAAAACATTAAAATATGTTTATAAATATTCTTTACGTTGACGGAACTCTCTTAAATTGTTAACACAGAATGCTCAGGTGCCCCTCCTACAAATTGAAAATGGGGCTCTCAATTTCAAACTCGCTTCCATTTTGATTTTTTTAAACCGGTTCGTGAATTTAAAAAAAAATTACAAACTACTTAAAAATACAAACCAATGAACTTTTCTACCATAAAAGTAACTTTTATTGACTATGGTAACATTTATTTCTTGTATATTTATATTATTATCTATATGTATATGTATATATATATATATATATATATATATATATATATAACATTTTCTCTTTGTAAGGAAACACCATTTTTTTGGTCACTCTTGGCTACGAATGGAAACAAAGTTGATATAAAAAATATGTTTTCGCGAAAATTATCTTTCCTTTCATCGTATTTTGCTCAGGGTAAAATTATTGTATTAAAACCTATCTCTTTAAAACCCCCTCCTTTTCATAACCTATCATACTTTCATCAATCACAGTCCATTTTCTGTAGGCTGCTTTTGAACCCAGTCAATGACGGGTACTTCTACTAATATATATATATATATATATATATATATATATATATATATATATATACGAGCAAACAGTTAATAAAATATGTTAAAAACACTTTGAAATGAGTTAAAAAACATATTTAATCTGATAAGGAAACGCTAGATAAGTGTATAGTCGTTAACCCGCGGAGTTTTGAAGAAATACTTTCCTTCTCATAAGAGGGTAGGAATTAGCAAAATGCGGGATCGGATTTTGCATGCAAAAGTATTTGATGAAACAACAAGTAAGTCAAATATCTTACTTGATAACAAAAAAAGGCAAGCAGAGGGAATATGGTGAAGAAAAAATGTTTTAAATATGTTTTTAACTCATTTCAAAGTGTTTTTTAACATGTTTTATTAACTGTTTGCTCGTATTATAAGCTGTATCTCCTATTTGGTTTTATCGAGCTTTTACACCTGGCTGAGGTAACTTTATAAATGTTATTCTTTAATATTTATAATATACTTTAATTTTTCCATCTTGGATCATTTTGGTATATTCAATTGTAATTTTTATTTTTTATATATATATTTCTCCTAATAGAGACATGCAAAGAACACCAAATGGTCCTTGTGATGATATTTTATAATCTAGAAAATTCATTTGACTCTGTTTCAAGAGCAGCCATGTGCCAAGTGCTCTAACGCTTTGGCTGTCTAAATAAATTCATCTCACTTATCCAAGGAATCATGAAATGATGAGCCGAGTACAACATAAAATTGGCTTATGCGACTTTTTTTACAGGTAACCTAAACCAAGGTTGTTTGCTTGCCCCAACGCTTATTCCAGCTATCTGTCAGGAATGCTATATGAAATTCCATAAAATAGCCCCAAAATAACACTACGGGACCGAATGGACGGCGGCTTTTTAATATTGCTCGCTTCAGGTCCAGAACCCGTACAAACACATTGAAACCACTAAAGCTGTAATACTGTACCCTAGCCCTTACTAGTTAAGATCTACATACTTCGGCAGACAACTTCTTATGAGCTTACATGCAATATGGACTCAACATCAATTTAGCCAAGACTAAGTACTTCTCCAAGCTCGTCCTGGACATGAAACTCCTCCTGAATATTAAAATAACAATTAGGGAAATAGAACTAGAAAATGTGGAGCAGTTTATTTTTCTCGGAAGCGTTTTATCAACAAATGTTGAGGCTGATAAAGACATTGATAGTAGAACCAAAGCTGATCACGCATCATGTAGAAAACTTTATAAAGCGTATTCAGCAAGAAAAGGCTGACGCAATCTACAATGCGATGCGGATGTAATATCAACCCCGTTGTATGCGTGTAAAATCTAGTTACTCTATAGAAGAGACCTGAAAAACTTAGTACATTTTCACCAAGCAAAACTGTGTGATATCTAAAGAATAAAGTGACAAGACTTAAACACGAACACCGATCAAGGATGGGAAGCATAAAAGCCACAATAAAAAAAATAAAAAAAAACATCTGCACTGGGCAACTTGAAATTGGAACTAGATTCTGTGACGCAGTAAAACTCCACTTTAAGATCAGCTGAAATCTACTCTTAAAGCAACCAAAATCGACACACACAACTGGAAAGTAAATGCAGCCAACAGGGAGTTTCGAAGAAAAAACATGAAAATACCAAAATCTTCGAAATAAAAGAAGACAAAAAGAAGAAACAAAAAGATCCCCCTAAAAAGCTGGAGGTCAAAAACTTGTGAATACTTCTACTATTCCTTATGACTGTTCTGGCCGCCTCTTCTGTGCACAGGTAGGACTTGTTTTGCATCGGAGAAAATGTCCATGAGTAAAACGTATATTTGTATAAATGGGATGTTGTTTATATATGTAACATATTTACAGTGTCGCTTTTAGGCACGGTACAGGAGGGATTCGACAAGCTAATTAATTCGCCATAAGAAAATAATTGTTTGCTCCAAAAGTATGTGTTATGTTCCCGATAAAATCTCATTTGATATCCATCTATAAGGACGTTCGTCGACCGTTCAAATAAACAAGCATTTATTTGTTTATTCTATTAATAAATATCAAGTTTTCAAAACATCCTTCATTATATAGCTGACAATCTATCACATAAACGCTAATTCTCAAGTAGTTTCCAACCTTAATAAAGTGTCACGTTATTATAAAATATATTGAACGTTGTTTTTATATAAACGTTACTGTAAATATATTTCTTTTTCATTAACCATTATGGCTGTCGAACAAACATTTTATATATTAATCTGTTGCGATACTTAGACCAATTTCTGGTACATTTTTTATCGTTCTTTTCCCTAAATTCTTTTTTATTTTATAGGTTGAAAATACTCTCTCACACACACACATACATATATATAATGCGATATGTTAACAGTTTTTAGTTGATAAAAAATGCGAAACACTAATTATAAACATGTTTTCATACATTTCACAATGTGTATTAATGCCAAATGTCACAAAGGGCACGCCATCACACCTGGTGACTATTTACTGCGCTAAGAAAGCTAATCAAACAATGATACATTTATCAAACGAAAAAGTATGCCTACCCATATTCGTAACTTTTGATTTAAAAGCTCTGCGACGGTCATTGTTGAAGGCTTTTATATGTGGTTTGGTTTGACGCCAGACAAAAAGATTGGCGCCAAATGATTAGTTTTCTAATACAAGCGCCAAGAATATTGTAGGTTTGACCAGAAAATGAAACGATCCGTTTTCGGTTATGGTAAACCATCGATATTTCTTATTTTTGGAAATGCGCTACTCGGCATAATAATATAAAATCGGCTAGTGTTCGACAGAATGAACACTGGATAAACGTTTAAATACCTATCCCTCGCCTGATTTATGTAATCAATTAAAGTAAAAGATTTCTTTAACCGTGATCATATTTGTAACACTATTTGAAACTCAAAAGAGGAGTCGGCATGTGGGAGTTCAAATAAAAATTTCCGTAAACCGATTTTCTTTGCAATTGAATAACGTACTGTGGAACTGCTTCTTTCAACATTCAAATTTTTTGTCAACAAATTTTTTGCCATCAAATCTGCACTTATCTCCGACGGACATTCTCGAAGCCACATCCATCTAAATAAAATTCCGCTAACAGGCTACTTATATGTGCATATTTGGCAACAAACTGATCTACTTCGCCCCCAAACTAAAAGAAAACTCAAATGAAATGATATCCAACATAAGAAAAACACACGTTTAAACAAGACAACAACCCAGAAAAAAACAATTTAGGTTCGCATTCATGAATATACCTTCGCTTAGAAGTAAACTACATGCTGTAGAATCTTTTCTCCTAATAAACTCTCTTAATATATCAGCATTAAAGGAAATCAACATACACTCTTCAACTCCATCGAACTACTTTAACATGATCTCCGCTGTAGGGACTTAAACTGATATATGCACTGACTTGGTGTTTACAGTCGTAATATCACCCTCTTAAAGAGTACAAACTAGAATCAGATGTCGAAGCTTTCTGCGCCACATTTTTCTAACATTCTCTTTCGAACCATTACTGCGACCTAATCAACCATGTCTTTGACAATGTAGATGTAGCACTCTCCTAACGCAATATTACATGTATTTGGTAGTTTTAATCTCCAGCACAGTAGTTGGCTTAGTTTCTCAAGTTACAGAGACGCAACTGTTATACATAGCTTCTCTATAGCGCATTCCCTGACACAAACAGTCACCTTCCCGAAAAGCTCCTCAGATCGTGTAGATCAACAATCTGAGCGTCTAGATCTATTCCTAACTAGAATATCCCAGTATTGTGTGACAAATGTTCATAGTTAACTCTAGAATGCCTATCACTATATAATATTGGTTGACATCCTCATTAGTTCTCAACCTCAAGCAGAGGAGCTGTTGCTAAAAATGATTAGATACATCAGACAGGTGATTAAAAAGCCATAAGAGAATAAACCAGAGATGTCCCATCGACTAATATCTTTTCTCAGCTTTCTGAGCAGTGTAACAACAAGGCAACTGTATGGTGCAAACAAAGCAGTGAAACGCATGTTGCTATAAGAAAGAACTATTGCAAGCCCTACTCTCCCAATGACTTACTTTAACTTGCCAGTTCTAAATAATATAGGATTAGAAAAATGATTGTGGAATTCCATTTGGAGAATGTTTTAGAGAGGCTCACTCTGTACAATTGGCAAATTATATCCATACTTAAAATGGAAAGCCTATCACTGCTACGTAAACTGCATAAACATACACATACTTGTTCGTTTGTTAGTAAATGATCATCTAAAAACTATTTTATTGATTGCTTTGAAATATTCCTATAGCATTTTAATCGCATACATGCGTGTTTTTATATACTTAATATAAAAATATATATCAGTATTAAAAAAATATGTTTTTTGAAGTCGATGTTTCTTGAGACCAGCCGATGTACAACGACCGCGACACATCTTCATGCTTCATTCTCCCCACCCTTTCTCTAACATGTCTTTTTAGTGCTCTCCAACTACAGAATTCTTTAAACCGTTTCTGTTTGTTGTTTTTGTTTTATTTTATCAAATTGTAATCGATAAAACATTATCTTTAACGTAACAAAATCGACATAATGTATTATTTTAACGATTTAAAAAAAAATAATTTGGGATACTTAGTTTTGTCCCTGTACACATGAGAATTGTAGAAGCTGCTCTAAAGTTAACAAAAACAACAAAATAAAAAATACTAAATATTGCTTTTTGTAAAATTTACGTTTTAATATGGAAAAACAACAAATAAATAAATAAATAGAATAGGAACATTCTACAATAATTGGAGAAACATTGTAATGTTCATTATACAAAGCATTAGAGGAATTGTAATTAAAAAACGAAGAGACTTATTGTCACAACAAAACATTTATTTCAAATATTTAATTTACTCTAACAAAGTTATAACATAAATAACAAAAACTATAAACTTTAAAACTACAAAAAGAAGACGAGATGATACTTGCGGAAGAATACAATAAGAAATTGCTTTTTAATTAAATATGTCCATTTTATGTATCGCAGATATATTGTTTCCATATACATCTGTATTTTTATTTACAGACATATTTTCACAGTAATGCATGAATGCAGATTAAAGTATTTTTATAAATATACTTATACTTAGTTTTTATATAATTTATTTTTTGAATAAACATTTTTAAACAGTTTTTTTATGTATTTTCTATTTTTTCTATTTTTTCTTTATGATGTACCTACTCATCACGGAACGAAATTGTCATATTCCAAAAAATACGTAAATTGTTCAAGTAGTTCTTTTTACTAAGAAAATAAAGAAATTACGAAATTCAGTTACTTTACTACCAAACTATTGTACATTAGACTTGTTACACTTCAAATTGTATTACCTCCCCCTTGTTTATTTGATCGAATTTCTTTATGGAGGGCGAAAACACTTCGCCATAAAATTTGATTTGCTTTAATAAGACATACTAGATCAAATTACGTGATTTAGAAATATTTTATCTTCATTTTATGATTGTAACGTACATTTTGAAGATTTTCTTTACTTTTAATTGTCGCCATAAGTTTAAACTTCCCCCAAATACCATTTCTTTTTTAATTTTATAACATTTTTCATTCATTTCTTTTCTGATTACTTACTATCGATCCCCACTTAATATTATTGGTTTACTAAATATTTATTTTCATTCCGATATTAACAAACTTACAGATGGCCTGGAAGAGGCATAAGAGGCATGTAGCATGTGATTATCTAAAAGGTTTTCGGTTCATTTTATTATTAACGATAAACGACAAAACTCTCATTGAAAAAATCGACTAAATTTTATTCTTTACAATTTTTAAATGGATGCTCACATACATTTCCATAGTAAAACTAATCCCTCATATTTTTAACTTATTTCATTTGTAAACATTTTTTGTTGTTTTTATCTTAGTTAAAATGCCCAGCTGAATATCGGACTATAGTCGTCGTACCCATAAAGGAGTGGGACGTGTGAAATTCAGAAAAAAAACAGCCATTGGCGGACGAGTGTATAATGATTGCAAAGGATATGCTATTTATATTTAAAAGAGTACACTTCCCAATACGATTGACGCTTGTAACCAACATAAAAAAGCTTAAAGAATTTTATTTTCAATTGTGTGACTTACATCTACACACTGATTGCTTCTCACATAGATAATATGCTGTGTCTTCTACAGTCGGCAAACCAGACAATCTCTACATCTGCACATTAACTGGAACACCCAAAAACATTGTGTATCAACCAGTATTCAGAAATTTAACACATATGAAACATGCATTTTCCCTCTTTTTTAATTTAAAAAAACTGAGCAACAGCAATGTGTGAACGGGATCATCTAGTGTATAATAGGCGTTTCAAATAGTATTTTGGGTCTGTCACGCTTAATGTTTCACACACAGCCCAACGAATATATACGTGGAGTTTTGAGTTTGTATTTTCGTATGTAGTTGTGCTTTGTATTTTTTTTAAATATTTGTAAACTCATGCGCTCATCTCGACGGCTGCCAATGCATAAGACACAGCTATGATAAGAGAAAATGAAAGAGAACAAATCCACAACACGCAACGTTGGTTCGGCGAGATGTCCGTCGTGGACACGTGGTGTCGCTATGCAATGTAGGTTATCATCCTGATTTTATTATTGAGGACTACTCCTCTATAAAGTTAATAACCACTTGAGTATAAGAATTAACAATATGAAAAAGATATTCAAATGGAAAATAAGGAATATCGTGCAATTGCTAACATTGATGGATTGCGTAATTATTTGTACATGATTAAGATGTACTCAGTAAAAAGGATTTGTTTACATTGAATTTGAAGATGACACAGTTGTAATCAGCAGGGAAGCAATACTACGCGTTTCACTGACGGGCACCTTCTGCAAATACGCTGTGTGCATAACATTTAATTTTCCGTAATTTACACTTTTTCAGTAAATATTGAAATTTAAAAATAAAACTATACATCAAATATTATAAAATGTAAAATAATTGTTTACAATTATACAGATTGGATTGACTGAAGATTTTGAAATGAAAAATTTAGTTTTTAACGTTTAAGTTTGAAATATAGTATATATTATTTGGCTTGCTGTTTCACCGATTGAGCTAGGGTGAAAGAATTTGAACAATAAAAAGAGAATTTACAAAGCCAGTAAAAAGTAAAATATAAAACTGCAAAATCCAACATTTAAATTAGACCTCCTACATTAGCTCTTTCCCAGATGTATATATATATATATATATATATATACATATATATATATATACATATATATATATATATATATATATATATATAATACGAATTACAGTTAAATTTACCAAAATGATCGAAGATGGCAAAACTAAAGTAAATTATAAATATTAAAGAATTAATATTGATATTCTCAACCAGATGTAAAAGCTTGATAAAATCAAATAGGAGATAGAGCTTATAATAAGGACTATCCACTTATTTAATGTTTCCCTTTTAAAATTAAATATATTTTTAACTCTTTTTCAAAGTGTTTTTAACATGTTTTATTAACTACTTGTTCTTATATATATATATATATATATATATATATATATATATATATATATATATATTAAGTAAAGTGATTTTCAATTTATAAATTAAAAAAAAAAATTTTTAATTTAAAAATCAAATTTTAATTAAATTAAAAATCAGTTTCATAAGAAGGAACAACAACAAAGACTTTGTTGTTGTTCCTTCTTATGAAACTGATTTTTAATTTAATTAAAATTTGATTTTTAAATTAAAAATTTTTTTTTTTAATTTTTAAATTGAAAATCACTTTACTTAATATTGAATTAGCTCTAGGACATTTAACTATCGAGCTTATTATATATCTAAATTACAACGAGCATTTCCTGTATTTTAATTAAACAAGTAATTTCACTGTTACATATAAATACACTTAGCTCTTTAGACTATTATTCTAATCTCCTTTAAATTTATATATATATATATATATATATATATATATAAACTTTGTCTCCTTTTCTTTTCAGACATTAGTTTAATATTATTAATACTTGTGGTTATATATCCTAGTTTTTATAAAGGAAGTTAAAATCTTCTCTTTTATAGTTAGTGTTGAACCTTGTTAATCGAGTATCAAATATTGAATGAATAGTTCTATTACTTTTAGTATGTAAGTTGTATACAATTGTCTTGTAAGTTTTATTGTTCATAGGATTAATTACACATAGAGAAAGAATGAGGGAGAGAGAGGAAAGAGAAGCGACTGTTTTAAATAAAAGGGAGACGTGAAAAATCCACAGTGAAAGACAGATATTTAGTAACAATAATAGTAGATTTTATGAGCAAATTTCAAACTGCAGTTATTTGTAACAATAAAAATGGTTTACGTTTTCAATTGACCTTTATTCTAAGATTGAAAATGTTAAGTGTTGAGATATTATGTTGAACAGAGATGGCGGCGTAGTTCAGATCAGATCCTGAGTGTAATTGGCAATAACCAAGATGGCGGCCGAGAATCAAATGCGGTCCGTGACGATGTTAACGGCGAACTGATTGAATCCAAAATTCGACAATTTTATAGTAACTTTGGAAGATTTTCATTGGTTGGTTCGCAGAGCTGGTGGTTATAAAAACAATTGGCGAATTCATTGGTCTCGTACCCCCATTACTCGTCTGATGGGGAAGGTCTCCTCGCGGCTTCGGCTGCATGGAGACAGGGTAGTACAAGTCAAGGATTCGTCACTTGACACTCAGCCCAACAGGTGAGGGGCCGGGAACCGTCCAGCACCTGTTGGACTGAGGTACGCCGCCTGGGCAATACCTAGGAGGTCCACCCTCCCAGGCCTTGCCACCGGGCTTTCTGGTGGGGCAAGTTTATTGCTTGCTGCCTGAGGCGCCCCGACCGGAGAATGCCGACGGGATTACTCAGGCAATTTTTAAAATTGCAGGAGTGCCCCTCCTTTAGGGGAGCCTGCGGGGTTCCCACTTTCCGGCCTTGTGCCAAATAATGCCGATGTGGGCAGCATTTAAATATATACCCCCATTAGGAGTCAAAAACATTTTACACCCCCCTTTTTTATATAATGGAAAAATCCTTTCTGATTCCATTTTAGTTTGACTTGAAAAAAGGAAAGAAAAAGAAAATAAGTAAATAAAAATAAAATAAACAAATAAACGAACAAATAAAATTAAACCAATAAAATAATTGTTTTCTTTCTTTATTTTATTTTTTTGTTTTGGGGGAATTTGTCTTGATTCTTATTGGTCCAAAGGAATTGTTAATACATTGGTATAATGTGTGCAAAAAGAAGCCATTTTTTTTTGTAAATCATATTGATTTTTTTTAATCATATAAAATAAACACATTTATATATAAACATACAAATAGAATACTTTTCAAATACATATAAACATATGCACAAAAATTCACAAATATACATTTTTTCGTTTTTGTTTTGTATTTTTTTAACAAATGTTTGCAAAAAACAAATGATACAAAAATGTATTTTACAAAAAGGAACTTTACAAGGAAAAGGTTTTAAAAAGTGACTTCTTTTTGAACAAAAACTGGAAATATTATGTTGGTTAGTAAGATAGAAATTGTCGCAGTTTAACGTCGTACCCGGGACAGTTTACATTTTTTTGTTCTGGTGTGATTTTGACTTTATGCTTCTCTTTTTGGGTTTCTGAAAAATTCATAATTAGATTCGAAAATGTTCGGTTATAAAATGTTTTAATTTAATTCTTTTTATAGGTTTAGTGAAAATGTCGGCTATATTATTTTCAGACGTCACATAAGTAAGAGTAATAGCTTTTTTACTTATTTCATGCCTTATAAATTGATATCTGATATCAATATGTTTCGACCTTTGATGAATCATAGAATTATTTGCTAATAAGATACTGCTTTGATTGTTACAATGAATTACTATAGGTTTTTTATTTAGTGTAACACCCCCTCTTATGAAGTTCGCTGGGACCCCTGTTGTCTTGGAAACTTCGGCTCGGATCGTCTGGTTCTTCTCAGAGGGTTGTTACATTAAATCTTGTATGCTGAAAACGACTATCGAAGCCGCAGGCAAAGAAAAACAGACACGTGAAGTATATTCTACTTCACAAATATATTACATGTCTTTTTACAGATATATGGTTCAGTTCTTAGTAAGTTTTTTAAAAGTCTCAAATCCCTCTTATCTTCACAGACGGGTTTGGAGGAGGGGTCACGTCTTCAGGGAACGGCGGGCTTCCATAGAATCTGTGCCCCTTGGAGTCAAAATGGGAATCTGACTAATTTTCGAGCGCATCGATAGGCGTGGGTGGAAAGTTTCCTCAGCCAATCAAGTCACGCCACGCACTTACGGAACTTACTAGCTCTGAAATCTGCCCCCCCAAATGAAACCTATTGCCATAACCTCAAAGGTCACTACCCATCATTCAGACCGCCATAGACTGAAGGATCCACCAGGGCGATCAGTACAATATATTATTCTAACATTCTCACATTTCCTGTTGTTGAGTTTTTTTCAAATAACAAAATATCGCTGGTTTTCCAAACAATAAGCAAATATATCTATTTTGACAATGAATTATATATATATATATATATATATATATATATATATTATTTTAAGTGTTCGGGATATCCGTTGTTACCAGGTATCTATTAAAGTAATCTTAGCATAGTTATTCGGCCCTCCTCAGGCCTAATGAGGGGCGAATTGCTCCCTCAAGTTGATCGTGTTACATTAGATCTGGTTTTTAAATAGATTTTAGAAGGGTGTTCAGAAAAATTGCCCTCTGCGCTGAATGGGTGAGAGCCACATATTCTCCTTCACAAGTAGAAAGGGTAACAATTTGTTGCTTTTTAGTTTTCCAAGAGATCATAGGTCCAGTCTTTAACAGCCTAAAACAATACCCCGTTATACTTTTTCTATCATTAGAGTTACCCCAATCTGAATCTGATAATTCTTCTAAATTTAGAGGATATGTATACTTTTTAAATATTAAAGATTGTTCCTTGGTTCCTTTTAGATAACGAAGGATTTGTTTTGCACGATTTAGGTCCTTAATTGTCGGTTTCGATAAGTTTTGAGATAGCTTTGTAACAGTGTAACATATGTCAAGCCTAGTTGCGGTCATGAAATAGATGATGCTCCCTACCATTTCCCTGTATATTCGGTTATCTATGGATTTTGTTGCGGTCCCTATATTTTTATTTATGTCCATTTCGACGGGAGTTGAACGCGGTTTGCAATCTTACATTCCGAACTTGAGCAGAATCTTTTCAATGTATCGTGATTGGTTCATAGTTATAGTTTCATTGTAACAGGTAAATTGTATACCGAGGAACCATGACAACCGTCCAAGATCAGCTATTTTAAATTTTTTATTTAATTTATCTTTTAAAGTGTTGTCGCAGGTTGAGGCGAGTAATATATCGTCAGCCCAAAAAACAAAATCAACAATGTATTACCTACATTACATGCATATTATACATGCATGCGTCTACGGGACATGGCTTGAATTCCTGTCCTATTAAATACTTATGGAGTGTTAGATTCACATTTTGATCACTTTGTCTTAGTCTATATAAGGATGTATTCAGCTTCCACACATAATTTTTATTTTTCATTTTAAATCCCTCTGGAGGGTAAATATAGATTTCACAGTCAATCGGAGCATTTAAATAAGCATTTTTTTTACATCCATTTGATGTATTTTTAAATGGTATTGAGTGTCAAGTTGTAATAAAATTCTAATTGTCGTTAAATTCGTAGTTTGTGAAAATATTGCAAAATATTCCACTCCAGAAATTTGTGAAAAACCTTTTGCAACAAATCTTGCTTAAAAAGTTTCACTGCCAGAAGCTGTGATTATTTTAGAAAAAAACCAGCGTGAAGAACTTATATTTTTATCTGTTGGTTTTGACACTATTTCGTATGTGTTATTTTCAGATAAAGCTTTCAATTCGGATAACAGCTTGTTTCCATTCTTGGTGATTTTGTGAATTAATCGCCTCATTATAACTTTCCGGTGAGTTATTCAATGAGTTAGAGTAATCCACTGCGTAGTCTTGTATCTTTTCAATTTGTAAGAAGTCTGGCCCTTTTCGCTCCCTTATTGTGTATCGACGTGTCTGGTCAGTAGTTCTACCATAGTTGTCGTCGTTATTAATATTTTCATTGTGATCGATTACGATGCTAGGTAATATTTCTTCACGTTTTTCATCCATTGGATCGCCATTTTTAAAATTTAATGTATCATTGAATTTTACACATCCAATCTTTTTTATGACATTTTGGGCTGCGAAGTAGATTAAATATGCTAACCTACACAAATACCTTTTTCGCTTTTAGTATTTAGTTTACTGGTATTTTCTAGAAATGCAAAACAATCTGAACCGAATATATGCATTCGATTCATTTTGGGTTTTACACCGCAAAACGCTTCATTCAGTGTCTTGCCTAGTCTTTTATTGAACGATCTATTTCTGATATATGCTGCTGCCATTAAAGCATACGCCCATAAACTATGCGTTAATTTAAATTCGATAAGTAGGCATTTTGTCATCTCAAAAAGGGTTCGCCATGCTTTTTCAGCGGTGCCATTTTGGAAGGGGGAATACCGTGCAGATTTCTCGTGTTTAATACATTCTTTTCTAGAAAGTCGGGGTCGTTAGGATTCTCTGTTGCAGATTGTATAACTTTGTGTAGTTTTCGAATCCTTAGATACCCCAAAATTTTACCTGCCACAATTCGAATTTAGATTCCGATCCGTCAAAGAAAAGACGATGACTAGGCGCATAACCTGTTAAGTGTTGAGACATTATGTTGAACAAAGATGGCGGTGTAGTTCAGATCAGATACTGAGTATAAATGGCAGTAACCAAGATGGCGGTCAAGAATCAAACGCGGTCTGTGACGTAGTTTACGCTGAAATGATTAAATAAAAAAAAATCGACAATTTTATAGTAACTGTGGAAGGTTATCATTGGTTAGTTAGCACAACCGGTGATTATAAAAACGATTGTCGAATTCATTGATCTCATACTCCCTACTAGTTCGTCTGGTGGAGGATTTGTCTCCTAGCGGCTTCGGCTGCAGGGAGACAGGGTAGTCGTACTCGTTTAGGATCCGTTCTTCACACTTAGTCCGACAGGTGAGGGGCCGGAATCCTCACCAGCACCTGTCGAACTGAGGTACACTGCTTGGGTACTACATAGCAGGTCCACCCTCCCAGGCCTTGCCACTGGGCTTTCCGGTGGGGCAAGTTAATTGCTTGTCGCTGGAGGCGCTCTTACCGGAGAATGCTGACGGAGGTGGTCAGGCAATTTTCGTGGAGGCGAGAGTGTCCCTTCTCGCCTGTTCTCCACCTTCCGGCCTTGTGCCACATTTTGCTGTGATGGGCAGAAAATAAATAACTATCCCCATACTGGTTCGTCTGGTGAGGGGGATGTGTCTCCTAGCGGCTTCGGCTGCAGAGAGACAGGGTAGAGTACTCGTCAAGGATTCGTTACTTGACACTCAGCCCGACAAGTGAGGGTCCGGGAAACGCCCCAGCACCTGTCGGACTTAGGTACACCGCTTGGAGGTCCACCCTCCCAGGCCTTGCCACCGGACTTTCCGGTGGAGTAAGTTTATTGCTTACTGCCTGAGGCGTCCCAACCAGGGAATGCCGACGAGGTTACTCAGGCAATTTTTGCAATTGCAGGAGTGCCCCTCCTTTAGGGGAGCCTGCTTTGCTCCTCACTTTCCAGCCTTGTGCCACATTTTGCTGTGGTGGGCAGCAAATAAATATCTATCCCTATTAGGAGTCAAAAACATTTTACAGAAAATTATCATATAACCTGCTTTATAAAAATATAGGAGAAAAGAATCTAGCGAAATAAGTGCTGATTAATTTAGCTTTAGTATAATAGTATATTTTCCGCATTAAACGTGTAGATTAAATGAAAGAATTAATTTGTTCTGATTGTATTCTGTTTTGTTCTTTCAATTTTCTAACCAACTTCTTTTCGTACTTATCAATTTGTTTTCTCCAATCTGGCTTCACGCCCAAATAAATTAGAGTTCTTAATCACGTGACATTTAAATTACCGTTGGAAATTATTTCTTGTGTTTAATTTTTATTCTTTCGATCAGGACGTGCCTTTTGGGGGATTTTTGTTTTTTATAACATTCAAGAGAAAGCCATCGCCGAAGCTAACAATTTAATTAATATTCTGAGACGTGAGCAGGAAGAAGTTTTTTCTTTATTGTAAAAACAAATGGATCCTGTCGACATTAAACAAATCCAGGAAGTAATTCATTCCATCTTTACAATTTCCGGTTTCATGCAGCCAGCTTCCGGAACGATGGAGAAGATGGAGACAAACGCAAAGAAACCGATAATAAAAATGTATTGATATTGGCAAATTATATTTTATTCCGGGGGAATTTATTTTACAGGCAAATCAAAACTATCGCCAATAGCAGAAAACAACATAACTCTTAATATAAAATCTGTGATAAGCTATATCATAATAGTATGTCTGTCTGTATCGAATTTAATTTTGCAGGGGTGGGAGTGAAAGAAATAGTAAATAGCGGTGTGGATTAGAGACTCGTTGAATCATATTCGAATAATGTCACTTCCATAAAAAACATGTTTGCTGACTATGTTAGCAATCTTGACTTTGTTTTTCCCGTAAGAAGAAACTCGACTACCGCTAAGCATCATGCGGATAGAGAATAACTGATTCCAAAAATTTACTTTAAAAAGCTTCAGAATGTCAACAAGCCTTTTGAGGTTCAGAGTGCGCGACAATAATATTAATATTACAACGAGAACAACGACTACTACTACTAATGTTACTATTATTAAGTTGGTGCAAAAACAATGTCGTTTTTTAACGTCCTACTTCATTTGAAAAAACAAAACTTTTGCATTAACCTAAGATCTAATCAATCAGTTTTAGAATTCTTTTCAGATTCCATGCACGCAGAAAAAAACGACGTTATATTTGCACCAACCTAATAATAGTAACATTAATAGTAGTAGTAGTTGTTTTTTTTTGTTTTTTTTTCACACAGGCATCACCACATTATCAAGGCAAAGAGGCTACTCGAGGATAAGGGTTAAAGAGTGTACAGTAGAAATTGGACAATATAGTAACCAATTCGGTAAATTTGTTAACTTATATCGAACGGCTCATCAAGAACATGTTTACGTTAGACTTGAAGACAACCATATTGTAGTCAGCCGGAAATTAGGAAAATGGAAGACAATTCCACAGGCGTGCAGTTCCAAGAAAGAAGCTTTGTTCATGAAATCTACGTTTAGTTTTAGGCACAGATAAAGAGCGGGGGGAATTATTGACAGTGTTTTCAGCTAGACGAGTGTTTCTTGTGAAAGTTTGGCGAGAGGGGACCATTTTCCATGAAAATAACGATACATCAGAGACAAACTCTCTTCTGTGAGATATAGGTTGCAGGGAAGAGAAAAGGACATCTCCTACGAGGCTACGAAGTCTATTTTGAACTCTATCAAAGCAGGACAAGTCCTTTCTAGCAGCTCCTGCCCAGATATGGCAACAGTATTCCATCCTTGGACGTACCTGGCTCGTATATAGATAGAGAATTGCATCAGCAGTGAGATATCTTCTGGATCGATAGAAAGATCCCACCATTTTTCCAGCGACTTTGGCATTGCCATCGTATGCATTGTCAATGATCACCACAGGAACTACAATAACCCATAAAGTATAGAGCGCTTATTTTATGGGAAAGTTAAAACCCCCTTGAATGCCGTGTTCTAAGTATGTTCATGAACATTAAAAGGGTTAACTTTTTAACGGTGTGACTTTTAGTCAAACACAGACCGTTTAAATGCGCTTTGAGATGCATCACTTTGTGCTGAGTACATTGGAAACAGTCAAAGAAACTACGGAAGGCAATCTCCGAAAGTTACTACTACTAGAGTTGAAAAGCATTGAGTTGTTTTTAGCATCTAAGTCACGTTTAATGGAAATTACACGTGACTGATACTAAAAACAACTCAATGCTTTTCAACTCTAGAAATATTGATCAGTATAGCAACAAATATTGCATGAGGTACCTTGTGTCATAGTTGATATACAATACTATTATGACAATTAATAACAATAATAAACAATTAAATCTTTTTACTAATGTGTCACTACTTATCATGGCCAAAATAAATCGAAGATAACAGTTTATGAGATTGAATACTTGAAAGATAGCGAATCTAATGAGATGATACCGATATGATTAACTGAAAGACTAAGTTTGAATATTTTTGCGGACGGTTTATTGCAGAATGAACTTTTGAAAACAACCATAGCATTAACGGTAAACCCTTGCGAAGAACCTCCATCCCGGAAATTTCGCCTAACAGTATGCACACAAGGAAAAAAAAGGGAATTATCTTTCATAGTATCAGTAGTTTGATATGGACGAGCATGAGATGAAACGCAAGTTGCTTGAAATTAAATGTTTAAGAACTATTCTTGGAGTAACATTGCGATACAGACGAATAAAAGCAAATATAATAAAGAAGTGATAAATATTATTTGTTTCCCGGCTACGAAACTCCAAGAATAAAATCCTATGAAAAATATTTCAGACGAAGATTACTAAAACCAGCCGTAAAACTGGCCCAAAACGAAATATGTGACGAAATTAGCTAAAGAATGCATATAAATTAGTGAGTCCTTCAAAAACACAAATGCGGATTTTCTGCTGTGGTTTCTGGTTTGGAGGTGTTGGAACTGAGTCATAGGTGAAATGTCTCACAATATTCTAGTTTTTGTATTTGAAAATACGCACAGCATAGGAAACTTTTCATGAAAAAGAATGAAACATTTAGTAATGATATTCCACTGTATAACCTTCTAAAATACTGGCATCGTGAATTCAAACATGTGCGAAAATCTGGGGATGCAACTTCCAAACATGATCGCCCCATTCTAACATTGATGAGGCAAACTGAGAATGTTAACGCATAACTATTAGCCAAACAGCCAAATAGGCCAAGTTTTGTACAGAGTCTGTGGAAACTATCATAAATGGTCATTTAGAGGTGTCTACCAGATTGGGGACAGTTTGAAAGAAGCGAGTAATTATGCACTACTTCCCTATTCTCCACTCTCCCCACCCTCTAACTTTGACCGCTTCCCAGCCATGGTGTTATTTTTGAAAGAAAAACGTTTTTCAGATGATGCAGACTTGATTTCTGAAATAATGTCTTGGTTGGAAGACTAACCTGGGGTGTTCTACAATTATTATATTATTACACTCTAGGAGTTTTCACACAAGCTATTATTGAAAACAACTCTGAAGTCAAAGTGACAAGTCTCTCCAGATTTCCAGTACTCACCACCCATTCTACTTTTACAAATTAGTTTGCGTTATCGGAATATCTGTTTACCATTGATTTTCCATTGGTAGCGACCATTGGTTTTCACTTACTTTTGGGTGGCTTCCAGGGTCGCAGTTCTCGTCGCAATCATTCCATGGAGGTCTGGTTAGTGTTTTCTTTCCTCGGTCTTTCCATCCTTTTTTACCCTTCTTTCTTATTTGGTGTGGACTCAGTTTATGGTGACATACACACACGCACACAAAAAAAAGAAGTAGAGCGGAAAGGAAGGGCGCTGCGAGGAGGGTTTACTTACAATTCTACAGTTTCAGTTTTTCTTTGTGTTTTACATCAGTAGCAGTTCCTTTATGTCAAGTTGATGCCCGTGAATCATATGCATTAATATCATCATTCAAGGATTTCCTTAATATTTTAGCCGATTTTATTATTGCTATCCGTTGTATCTTCTCAGCCATCCTTCTGATTTCAATCTGTCCTATTTTTTCAAAGTTTTCTGGCATTGTTCCTAGTGCTTCTACTATTATTGGTATTATTTTGATTTTCTTCACCTTCCATATCTCTTTGAGCTCTCTGGCCAGTTCCCTGTATTTACTCCTCTTTTCTATCTCCTTGATCTTCATTCTGTGGTCTGCTGGAACCGAAAAATCTACAATATAACAGGACTTTTCCTTTTAGTTAACTTTTATGATATCCGGTCTACTTGCTTGAATGGATTTTTATATCCCTGCCATATAAGATTTAGTGATTTCCGTTTGCACATACTGCTGGGTGTTCAAGATGCAGTTGTCTGTATAATTCCCAGTCTACTGCCTTCCACACCTGATCGTGTCTATTTTTATATTCTTTTTCGCTTTTTATATGGCTTTTGGTTTCATCTCTTTGCCCATAGAGTCTGTATTTACTGTTGTCTTATGTTTTGTCGAGCCTTGCTTTGATGCGGGTGGTTCTAATTGTGGTATCTTGTGTGGCGAATATAAGATATTCAGTTTCTCTGTTTAAGTTTTCTTTGCTCTCATCTTTTGTCACTATTATGAATTGCCGTGTAGCTATCTCTGTTCACTTTTTTCTTGTCGTATCCCTTGCACCTCTTTTTTCTGTTATATTAGTTTTTTTAGAGTCTCTTGCTGCGGTAATTATTATTTCGGTGTTCTGCATTATGTATTTTTCTAATTCTTTTTTGTTATATTTACACAATCTTGCATATAAACAACCGTCTTCATCCGTATTTCCTTTTCATATAGAATTGGTCAGCATCATCTTTTACGTTTAGTTAATTGTGCATCGCTATGGGTTTTTTGATCTTCTTATCGATATGCCTCAGTTCTACTTTGCTTAAATCTCTAAACGATCCACAGTGTTTTACTAGTGACACTGTCCATGTGTTTATACTTGTTATAGGTTTCTGCTATATAGTTTAATTTCAAGGATTTCCCTTGCCTGTCATAGGAATCGCTTTTCAATTTTCTCTTTAATTTCTTTTGCGTTGATGGTGTCTGCTTCCATTTGGAGCTATCATGTTGAACTAGTGCCTGCATCTTTGTTTGGTTGGTAGTTCCATGTCTTCCGTTGCTTTTAGTTTTCCCTATATAAAGATCAGTTGTGCGCACTTTCCCATGCCGATTGCATTTGGATATCCTAGCTGAAAATTTGGGATGTGTTTATTAGCCTCTTTAGTTTTTTATCGTTTTGTTTGCAAGCAGTTTCAGGTCATCCATGCATATGAAGTGGTCCATTATCTCACCTGTATTAGTTAACTTCTATTCGGCTTGGCATTTTCTTTAGTAACATCATAAGGAAATCATAGCTATGATGAAAAGTAATGACAGAGAATCTCGTTGGAACTTTGTATTTAATTTATTGTCCATAATCTGTCAGTTCAAGTGTTCTTGCATTTTTTTATCAAATCAATAAGTGTGTTCATGGTATTTTGTACATCACAACTTATTCTTTTTTCAACTTTCACAATATTTTATCTCCATTTTCAAGTCTTAGTACTTTTCGACCTTTTCTTTTTCGTCAATTTAACACGAGTTGATACTGCCTTGTGTTCCTTTTTTTCTAACAAAATTTAATCTGGTCTCCTTACTTTAATGAAATTGTAATATTGGATATTCATATTTCACAATAATTTCATATTATCACTCTCCACCACCCATTCTGGAACATACACGTACCATTTTTCGCTGCATTCCAACCCTACATTTCTTACATACATACTAATGAATCTTTCTTCCAATATTGCCATTATGCCTCTTGTAATCTTTTTGAGCTAACTTACCACAACTACTTACAATGTGTCATACATTCTCACCTTTCTGCCCACACAGTCGACACGGCTGGTTTACCACATACATCAATATGAGATGCGGTTTAGTACATGCAAACTAAAAAATATCAAATCAAATGACACTCAAAGCAAAAAAAAAAAAACATGTTAAAACAAGACAACCATCCAGACGAAACCAATTCACTTCCGATCTTGAGGTTCGCATTCACAGATATTTGTTGGCTTAGAAGTAACATATATGATGTAGAATCCTTTCTCTTGGTAAACTCCCTAATATCCCAGTATTAAGTGAAACCAATTTACACTGAATCTTTTCTAACTATTTTAAAATGACAAAATACCTCACTCTTTGTTGTAAAGACTAATGCACGAACTTTGAGACTACATTTGTAACGCCATCCCCTTAACTAGAAATCACAGGGTGGAATTTATTTTTTACATAGACATCACCACTTATCACGGCCAAGAGGCCTCTCGAGGATAAGGTTTAAAGAGTGTACAGTAAAAATTGGACAATATAATAACCGTTAGAAATGAAGATTCGGTAAATTTGTTAACTTATATCGAACGGCTCATCAAGAACTTGTTTACGTTAGACTTGAAGACAACCTTATTGTAGTCAGCTGGAAAGCAGAAAAACTGAAGACAATTCCATAGGCGTGCAGTTTTAAGAAAGAATCTTTGCTCATGGAAGCTACGTTTAGGTTTAGGCACAGATAAAGAGTGGGGAAAATTAGTGATAGTGTTTTCTGCTAGACGGGTGTTTTTTGTGAAAGTTTCGCGAAGGGGGAGCATAGAATGGAGCTCAGCCGATCACTTTCCATGAAAATAACGATAAATTAGAGACAAACTCGCAACATTTATTCTGTGAGATATAGGTCGCAGGGGAGAGAAAAGTACACCCCCCACAAGGCCACGAAGTCTATTTTGAACTCAATCAAGTCCTTTCTAGAAGCTCCGTCCCAGATGTGGCAACAGTAATTCATCCTTGGACGTACCTGGCTCTTATATAGATAGAGAATTGCAGCAGCAATGAGATATCTACTGGATCGATGGAAAGACCCCACCATTTTTCCAGCGGCCTTGGCAACGGATTTAATGTATGTGTTCCAATTAAGATCAGGAGTAAAGGTCAAACCCAGAAGCCTGTCAAAACATGAGGCTTCCCCAAGATGAGAGCCATTCATTTCAATTGATGCCAGATGGGGATCAGAGCGTTGATGATGTAAAGATAGAAGATTGTTTTTAGATGCATTAAGTAACAAGCAACCTCTTTCCCCATTGTACCACTTGCTCAAGATCAGAGGAGAGAGAATCAGAGAGAACTTTGTCGTTTAAGGTCTTAGATGTGCTACCACAGATAGTAGTGTCATCAGCATAGATGTCTACGAATGATGTAAGGATGTGATTTGGAAGATCATTAATATAGATCAGGAAGAGAGTTAAGCCCAGGATGGACCCCGAGGGACTCCAGCATTAATACTAAGAGCTTCTGATTTCTGCCCATCAATTTATGAATCTATCAGAGAGAAATGATTCAATAATTGAGAAGACATTTCCAGCTATACCGTAGCTAGAGATCTTATGAAGTAAACCTTTATGCCATACTTTATCAAAGGTCTTTGATATTTCAAAAGAAATTGCTCTACTAGAAAGGTAGCTTCCGTCGAGAGATTCGCTAATTCTATGAGATATAACTGTAAGCACATCTGCTGTAGATCTAGCATAACGGAAACCATATTGTGTGTCACTAAGAAGGTTAGTTTTGCTGAGATGGAATGAAAAAGGCAATGGATTCAGATGACTAACTCTTTATATCTAGCTTTTGACTAGTTCTCCAAAACTTCGTTATTCATAATACTTATAGATTCCTTTAAACCTTGTTCCTTTAAACCAGGCCTATGCCCTTATTAGTCGTGTTTCTGAGTCTATAGATTGAACACTCGTCTTCGATACTAAAGCAAAGTTAAATTTATTTAGGAATTTTAATGTCATCACAGTAGTTGGTTTTGTTTAAGCACACATAACTATTCTATCGGTAATTTCCTAATACAAATATTCACGTGTCATATTTCCACCTCGCTTTCCAGATTGTAAAGCCTTACTTCCTGAAGATTGTGTGACCTGTATTTTAAGCAGGAACACATGGTCACCTTATCATATTGGTCGATATTATCTTAAGTTCTCAACCCCAAGCTGTGGAACCGTTGCTTAAACTGACAAGATGATTCTAAAAGAGTGATTCATAGACCATTAGAGAACATATATGAGGTACCTATAGACTAATACCTTTTCCCTTCCTGCTGAACAATGTGTAAATAAGATAACCTGATCATACAAAGCATTGGAGCACATTTTCTACCATGGAAATAATATAATACTCTAGTAAGCCCTGATATCTCCAACGATTCACTCCAACTTGTATAGCAGTTATTGCGCAAAGATACCATGCATAAACCAGTTCATTCGTCACAAGTTGAAGAAGACAAAAGTTTTTAGAGACTGGAAATAATTGTAAAAGTAAATTAGCCAAGAAAATACGGAAATAATGAGATTAATCAGTTATCAGTTGCAAAATGTCATTTTTGGAAAAATTATAATAGTGCAGTGAATAATTAACAATTAACAGTTTACTCACTACCTAACAACTCGAAAAGCTTAGATGCTTGACTGCGGTTAGCATCCAACTCTATCTTAAACTTCTCAAACCAATCCCTCCCAAATTACCCTTTGTGGAAGATCTGAAAATTACTCCTTCTCATGTCACTAATATATTAAAAAAACAGACTCTGCCAAAACGTGTGGGCCTGATCTCATTCCTTCCAAGACTAGCGCTTATCATCTCCTAACATCAAAACATGCCTAACCAAGTTTCGCTTCTTTGTTAGCTTGAAAATTGCATCCGTTGTACAAGTATTTAAGAATTCTGGCGAAAAAATGATCCGCTCAATTATCGCCCTATTATTCTCCTCCTCCTCCTCCTCCTTCTCCTCCTCGTAAAATCAGTGAGTTTTCTTATCAAGTTTTCAATGCCACTGGAGTTAATGAGGTGGAATGATTGTCAGAACCAAAGGGAAGAATACTTGCGGAGACGGTTCTAGATAGGACCTCGCTTCGAAGATGATTAAGTTGCAATCTACGATACAGTCACATGACAAGGTGCTCCACAAGTGGCAAACCCTTGCGAAGAAGCTCTACTCAACTAAACTCAGACCTTTGTCGAAATGGTGAACCCCTGCATCTATTTATCAAAACATATTAATGGAATACGTTCCGACGAGCTGGAAGCACTTGTAGCCTTCCACATAAATACACCATGACTAACCCAACAAGAAAGTTCCAACACAATAGAGATCCCTAGATGTCTAAAAACCTTCTACTCTAATGGTTTCTTCCCTCAAACTGCAAGACTTTCGGATTCTCTCTCCTGCTTCTCTGATTGTACTGGCATGCAGAAGTTCAAATTTCATGTATACAGATACCTTGCTGTTCACCTTCCTATTTAGTGTCTTAAATAAAACCCATTACGTTTAATTGACGATGTGCCTTGTTTAGGTTTAAAATTAATTAAAAAACATGGAACAATTATGCATTCATTTTTCAATTAAAAACAGGTTAAACTCTTGTAAGTTCGACGATTTTTTTTCATTTTTTGAAAATGCTAAACAAACAACAAAACAAAGAAACGAAAACAACAAAAATATTTTCGAAACAGATTGATTAGATGGATGCATTAGTTTGTCAATTAAAAAAAATGAAGAATAGATTGAAAATTAGGAAGCTGAAGGGAGAAGAACAACCACAATATGATCGAACAATTCTTACAAAGTCGCTTTCACGTTATAATTTTACGAGAGTCGAAAGTGGATTTGGTGTTTTCTTTCAGCAGCTGCGTAACTTTCATTTCTTTAATTTTGTTTTTAGTCCTCACATTCCAGAAGCACTTAAGAGGGAAAATTGCTATTGCCCGTGTCAGACTCTGTTTAATCTAATACTGATCGTTGACAAGTTTTTGACCTTGAAGAAATATGTTTTAGCTCCTTACATCAGATGGTTTCATGCCTTGTGTACAGCAATTTCCATGGAAAATATCCATTAAAATATTCTTCTTACATAAAAAGTCTCTTTTTCTATTTATTGATAAAACAGAAGGAAAAGCATTTCTTATGTTGCCATTCACGATGCATACAATTTACGTATTTTTGTGTGGATGTCAATTAAATTGTAAATGTGTTTCTCTGCATTCTTAAATAGATTTAAATAATCACCATTTACTAAGGCTAGATGCCACTGGGGTTAATGAGGTGGAATGATTGTCAGAACAAAGGGAAGAATACTTGCGGAGACGGTTCTAGATAGGACCTCGCTTCGAAGATGATTAAGTTGCAATCTACGATACAGTCACATGACAAGGTGCTCCACAAGTGGCAAACCATTGCGAAGAAGCTCTACTCATGGAACTTTCACCTGACTTCAGTGTTGTAGTGGGTTGAGTTTCTGCTATAAATGTCTTACAAAACAGAAATATCTTATAAGGGACTTACGAGGGGCGTGCAATAAGTAATCCTCCTGACCCACTTCCAGTTGTCAGATCTAGCTGAAATTTTGCATGTGCAACGATTTATATCTCTACGGGTTATGTAGCAAATTACAGCTCTGAACTGATTGAGGTTTCTGTTTTACAGGTGTTTGAACTGAGTCAGGTGTGAAATGGAGCCTGTTGAATGTCGAGCAGTGATCCGGTTTTTGTATTTGAAAGGACGCACACCACAGGAGACTTTTGATGAAATGAAAGAAACTTATGGTGATAATGCCCCATCATATGTCCTTATAAAACGCTGGCATCGTGAATTCAAACATGGCCGGAAGTCTGTTGAAACAGCTCCCAGACCTGGTCGCCCCCCTTCTGCCATTGATGAGGCATCTGTCCATCAAGTTGAGGCTGCCATTTTGAAAGATCGGCGCATTACTATTCGCCAAATAGCCCAAGATGTCAATATTAGTACAGGGTCTGTGGAAACTATAATTCATGACTATTTGCATATGCATAATGTGTCTGCCAGATGGATTCTCAGGTTGCTCACACCATTCCAGAAGCGAGAACGCGTCGAGTGCCCGAGGATGAATTTGGAGATGTGCCAAGAAGTTTTTCAAAAGACTGATTACACAGGATGAAACCTGGGTCCATCACTATGATCCAGAGACCAAAGCCCATAGCATGCAGTGGAAGCACTTGGACTCACCACCTCCAAAGAAGGCAAGGGTGCATCCCTCCGCTGGCAAGGTCATGCTCACAGACTTCTGGGATCAGGACGGAGTAGTGATGACAGATTTCCTGGCAAAGAGTACCACAATTACAGGACCCTAATGTGCTTCACTTTTGAGGAAATTAAGGTAAACTATCAAAGGTACCCTCCTCCTGCAAGACAACGCTCCGGTCCACAACTCGCATGTCGCTAGAGAAGAAGTCCTACCCCATCCTCCCTACTCTCTTGACCTTGCACCCTCTTACTTTCACCTCTTCCCAGCCACGAAGTTGTTTTTGAAAGGAAAGCGTTTCCCAGATGATGCAGCCTTGATTTCTGAAGTCTCGTCCTAGTTGGAGGACCAACCTGGGGTGTTCTACAAAAAAAGGTCTCCAGAGCTGCATCAAACGATGGGAGAAATGCATAACTCTGGGTGGTTCCTATGTAGAGAAAGAAATAACTGTGCCAAGTTTCGTTGCTCTAATGCTATGGGAAGTGGGTCAGGGGCATTACTTATTGCACGCTCCTCGTACTTAGAGAGATACACATTTATTTTAACTTGGACAAAACAAGGATTCAGGCGTTTACGAAGATTATCTTTCGAAGTCGAAGTTATCCTTCTCCGTTAGAAGCCAAAAGAACTTTATTAAGAAATATACTTAATATCTATAATTTCTATATGTTCGTATCTACTGTAAATATGTCCATAGTTCTATTTATACCCAGTTATAATAATACGCCATTTCAAATCATAGACATGCTCGTATTTGAATCTATATTGAATAGATACATTTTATTATCCCTCCTACAGAGTTCGGGCATCAAATGTTAGTTTTATTCCTAACATCAATTCTCTAACTTCCGTTTTTTTAGTGACATACAAGCATCACACGCGCATACATTAGGTTTTATATACATAGATTTAAGCAACCATTACAATTAATATCTATCTGTCAGAAGCTAGAGAGATAAATGAGGACTAAGTCTGGAAGTCTAAACGTTCTGTTTTCGATTCTAGCGGATGGTACTCAAGTCATATTTTTATAAATAATGTTTGAAATTATTTATCATATAAATCTCACCTGTCTGTTTAAATTATGTATGTATATGTGTCTGCCTAAGACTTTCGAAAGAGGTGACGGATTTTCACGAGATCGATATCGTTTTGAAGCTCGACCCTGCGGATGACAAATATCGAAAAATTGCTTAAAAACATTAATTTCTTCCCTCTAAACTGGACACTTTTCTATATAGAGAAGTCGCCTTTTTTCGCCAATATTTCCGAAAGTCATCCCCTAGCCTTAATTCAAACTTTCGCCACTTGCGGTTTGGCGACTGGAGCAACGTCTTTTTTTTCACGATCTTTTCCTCTTTTCGCTGTACGGGTTCCACTTAAAAAAAATGTCCAACTCACACCTCAAAACATACGGGCAATGTTGGGCAACGTCGGGAACTCAGGCTAGTTACTTATATTGGATCATAATCTATAGAGAATTAGCTCTATTGCAATTAATAAGAACGGTGCATAAATTCCAAAAAATAATATTTATGCATATTTTACGATCGGGCAACGACGGGCTGGCTATTAAATATATAAAACGATAACACCACAGATTGAATGGACGCATTTTTCAAATGTCTATTCTTGCTTTGTATGTTTCTTCCTGTTGATGAGTTGGTCGAAAAAAGAGACCGAGAGGGTGCTTATTTTTGGTTTTGCGAGAGGAGGACGGGAAATATGACGCATTCGAATTTCCATGGAAATTCCCCTGATGCCGACGGAAATATCTCGGCTGAGGAATTGCAATTCTTTTCTTAACATGTAATTCTGGAGAATAAAGATTTTCCCAGACGTTTTCTCGCAAAGTCTGCGGGATGAAAATCGAATTTTCCCTTTTGGTTTCATTGCAGTTCGTCTCTGTCTGTCTGTCTCCCTCTCTCTTTATCTATCTATCTATACTCCTATAATTTCGTTTTTCTTTTGTGTGTATTGATATTCATATTAAAAACTCTATTTTCTATTTATTTAAAAAGAAAATACAATTGCAAAAGATCTAGCTAATTTGCATATTCTTTTAAACATTCATTTTAATTAATTCCCTTTAAGTTTTTTCGGTTTTCTTATTGGATGATAATCTTTAGTTAACTATTACATGTAATTATATTCATGCAGATATTCTACATGATTTAAAATTTTACAGGACACACAATATTGTTTCCATATATATTTATGCATACATATATATTTTTGTTTAATCTGCTAGTCTGTCTATCTATATGTTTATACAAGCATTTTAGTCCGGCGTAGCCCGGGTGTTTGGAGATGTATACTGAGCAAAAAACAAAAAAAACTAAAAAAACGGTCAATTTTTTTTAAATTTGACCCCTTAACATTTACTGTTTTGGGCTCAAATCAAATTATTAAGTTAGATCCATTTCCAAGGAACCTATATCTAAAATTTCAAGTGTTTATACCCCAAATTGTCGGAGGAGTTTGGTAGAGTTCTCAAATGTCAAATCGTTGAACTTTGACCCTTTAACAGCCAAATTTCTGGCCGAAAACCGATCACATGGATTTTCCCAAATATATATATATATATATATATATATATATATATATATATATATATATATATAACATGGTTTGCCATTAACATATATACCTTATTTTTATTAGTTGTCATTTCTTTTATTTATTTTGCCAGCAGTACGTTTTTGAGTGAATTTCATTACGTTAATGTTAATTCGGAATACTTTTTCATTTAAGCGTGTGGTACCCCAAAATGAGGAGTGGCATACATATTTTTTAAATATTCGTTTTGTTTACTTTGGCAAGACAGAAATAGACGGAGATTAATAATAATCATTTTCTTCTTTGTTCTGTGTCTGTCTTAAAAACCTATCAAAACCAACATTTTCATTGTATTTTTTGATAGTTTCCTCAAAATTGTAAACTTCGATTCTTTTGATATATGCATCTTAGTTAACTTTTCCTTTTCATTCATAAATTACTTTTGTCTTGACCATTTCATTCATGAATTACTTTTGTCTTTTTCTTTTCGTTGCCTTTTCTATAATTAATAGTTATTTCTTACATTTTATTCTAATAATAGCTTCACTTTCAAGTTTTTTTTCTTTTACTTTCATTTTTTGTCTTCGTGTGTTTATATTCCTGTGACTTCGATTTTTTTTATCTTCCTTTAAAAGTTTCATACTGTTTTTCAACTTTCATTGTTTCTATTTTCAATGTCTGCAATTATTTTTATTTATAAGCCAGGATGCATTTTGATGAACAAGTAGGGTTATCTCTAAAATAATGCACATTGCAATATGTCTTCATTCATATCATAAAATGTTTTATTTAGAGATTTGGAACAGAGTTGCATTGTGGTACGTCTCTCTACAACTTACCACATCACATCCAAACACTCTGATTCCTCATCTAATTTCTTCCCACCTTTATATTCCTGTAATTGATATATAGTTCTTACCCCCATCCAGTAATTTGATAGTTTTTCATACACAAAAAATATGAACTGCTTTAAATAATTTCCCAGACTCCTGTTGTACAGGTATTTAAAATTGTAGTAGACTCGAACATTTAGTATGTTATTACTACACATCTTATGAGATGACTGAACAATTTTTATGATTCAAGGTTCAAATGAACACTAGAGCAGGGATTGGAATACAATACTATATACGTATTAAATACATACTATATACATACAATACTATATACATATTAAATACATACTAAAACCTT
Organism: Euprymna scolopes; assembly: GCF_053919585.1. Lineage (NCBI taxonomy): Eukaryota > Metazoa > Mollusca > Cephalopoda > Sepiida > Sepiolidae > Euprymna > Euprymna scolopes. The sequence goes on along the minus strand of NC_136503.1, from coordinate 89,703,307 downwards.
ATTGTTACAGCTGGTGAATTTAAAAATACAATCTGGACGTGAGGACACTTTAGATGAATGATATGCAATATAATTATATGTTAAACTCAGAAAAATCCCAAAAGAACGTATTGACTGCTTCAGACTGCCTTTGGACTATCTTGCATGAATCGAGCATAAGTTTTGAGTGGTATAAGATATTCAATGAAGACAGGGAATCTGTGAGGGATGATGAGAAGTGTGCGAGGAGTAAAAGAAATCAGAACACCAGAGTTGATTGGCCAAATAAAGAGATCGTAGTTATTCCAAGCATGAAAAAAGTAGTGGCAGGCGGAAGGTGAAAAGCGAGGTAAAAACAGTTCAAGGAGAAATTCACAACATAAGAAAGAACATATCGATTACGGAACTTAACAGGCTTCTGTATGCAGCGACATATGTTTTTGCGAATTGTCTTGGTTTAATACAGAAGAGAAAGAGAGAAATGGAGGATAGAAGGCCACACTGGCCGAGGTAGCTTGAAGAAAGTATTAAACGGTGGCAGAAAAACATCGGTAGAATCGAAGAAATAAGAAAAGGAATTAAACTAGGACAGAAAACCAAAGATGAGCTTGAAAGGAGGTAAAGATTGTTGAAAGTTAAGATCCACACTGGTGGTATGAAAATTCAGAACTTTGTTGGAAAAAGTTTTGCGTTTCGGCAGAACAATCTTTTCCGGAACAATCAGTCTCAGCTGTATAAATAATTAAATGGTAGTAAACAGGCGGGAAATAACAACACTCCAAATGCAAAAGATGCAAGGAAGTTCTAGAGTGGGATTTGGTCTGTCGAAAGGTGATAGAATAAGAAGGCTAGCTTGTTGGGAGAGGTCAGAGAAAGGCTATCAGGAATGCAGCAGATAAAGAACGTTGAGATAATGAATGATGACGTTAAGGCTGGCATACGAAGGATGACAAACTGGAAGCCACCTTGTCCAGATGGAGTGATGGGCTTCTGCTTTCCAGGCCTTTATCCACCTATAGCTGCTGCTCTGCGAAGGGTTGTAGAGTCGGGAGATGTCCCTGATTGGCTTGTGAAGGAAAGAACAACACTGATTAGGAAAGATCTTGCAAAAGGAACAGATGCCAATAATTATAAACCAATTACATGTCTGCCATTGGTGTGGAAACTGTTGACTGGAATATTTGCGGAGAAAATTTATGAACATCTAGAGAGTAATGGTGTATTCCCTGACGAAGAAAAGGGGTGCCGGAAAGGCTCGAGAAGTACTAAAGAGCAACTACTAACTGATAAAACAATAATGCAGGATGCGAAGAAGAAGAGGAATCTGGGCGTAGCATGGATCGATTACAGAAAGGCTTATGACATGGTTCCTCACCTATGGATACGTGAAACACTATTGATGATGAAGGTTGCTGAGAATGTGGTAGGGCTTTTGGAGACAAGTATGGCTCAATGGAAAACGGTGCTGACAGTAAACAGAGAGGTGCTGGGGCAGGTATGCATTAAACGTGGGATATTTCAAGGAGATTTATTATGTCCACTTCTTTTTGTAATGATAATGATGCCACTGAGCATCCTCTTGAAGAGAGAAAAACTGGGGTATAACTTTGGATCTGGTGACAGACGCCTCAACTATCTACTGTTTATGGATGATTTGATAATATTCGGTAGAAATGAAAAGGAAACGGAGAGACTGGTAGAACTTGTGGGGACATACTCAGAAGACATTGGGATGGAGTTTGGTATTAGTAAATGTGCGGTGCTGGTGATGAAAAGATGGGTAAAGGTTCATTCGAATGGAATAGTGCTGCCAAATGGAGAAATTATGAAAGAAAAAGAAGATACAGGATATAAGTATTTGGGAGTGCTGGAGGGTGTGGGAATCATGAACAGAGAAGTGAAGGAAAAAGTCGGTAAGGAGTATCTTAGAAAAGTGAAATTAATTGCAAAGTCGAAACTGTATGGAGGAAACCTACTGAAAGAAGTAAATGCATGGGCAGTCAGCGCAGGAATTTTAGAATGGTCTGACAAGGATTTGCATGCCATGGATATCAGAACAAGAAAAGTTTTAGCAATGTTTGGTAGATGTTTGGCAAGGCTGTATCAAAAGAGGAAATATGGTGGGAGAGGATTGAAAAGTGTAAAAGATTGTGTTAGAACCGAGGAGATGTCGTTGAAGGAGCATGTGGTTAGAAGTGAGAAGTGTATGCTTCAGGTTGTGGCCAATGAAGTGGAGGTATGTGAGACCAAGGCTGATTATGTGAAACGTATGGATAGATGAAGGGCAGGGGAAATGGCTAGGAAGAAAATGCATGGCAATTACTTTCAGGATGTAGCAAAAGTGGCTGATGAAAAATCGTGGCAATGGATTAGAGTTGGCTATCTGGCTAAGAGTACTTAAGCTTTTGTTTGTGCAGCACAAAAGCAGACATTAGGAATACGACTGTTAAAAAAAGTCGTACTAGGAGAGGGATTTGCTGCAGAATGCCGGATTTGTGGTAAGACCTCAGAGTCAATTGTGCACCTTGCAGCAGGGTGTAGCTGACTGTCCCAGAAAGAGTACCGCATGGGACTCCGGATATATTTGGAGGTGGGGGTGAAGTGTGCTGGAAAATGATTTGAGGAGGTTCCTGATGAAGTGAGAACAAGTGAGGATAGCAAGGTAGAGATATGGTGGGACAAAAGTGTCATAACGACCAGGCAATTGGAACATAATCGTCCGGATTTGGTCGTCATTGACAAAGTCTAAAAAAGCTGGCAGATTGTAGACTTCTCAGTATCCTGGGACAGGAATGTGAGAGAGAAGGAAAATGAGATGTGGAGCAATTATGGTCAATTGTCATTGGGGTTAAAACACAAATAAAACCTCTGCTATTATAGGTACCACCAACATCCTTAGGAAAACCCTTGATCTTTGAAGCTCCTGGGTTGAAGCCGGGGTTAAGGGAAATCCTCTGGAACTTAATCCCATCCCTTTCCAGAGAGATGTTCATAAACGAAACCAGAATTATTATTATTATTATTATTATTATTATTATTATTATTATTATTATTATTATTGGCTCACATGGAGCTTTAACAGAAGTCAACAAACGATCTGATTGGAAACCTGTGATGTTCTCTGGAAGCTGAGTGAAAACAAGTCTCCCCAGACGTCCAGCTTTCTCCACCTCCTTCGATAGCATTTGCAAATAAATTTGCATCATCGCAACAGCCGCTTAGCATTAATTTCTCGCTGGTAGTGGCCATTGGTTTATACTGGAATTTGAGTGGAACTCAGCCTACACAAGGTCCCAGTTCTCTTTGTGCTTTTCTAGCCGAGGTCTGGTTGGCGCTCGCTCCTCGGTCTTTCAGTCCTTATTGACCCTTCTCGGCCCTTTGGTATCATTTTTTTATTGGGGGGGGCGGTGATGAAATAATGGGGGATGCATGATGGGGGGTGTAGAACTTGTAGATATGCAGCTTCGGTGTTCTTCATTCCCTGTGATGCTTATTCGTTATATTGTCTTCTTGTATTATTCTCCGCATTCAAGGGTTTTCCTCAATATTTCAGTCGTTTTCATTATCGTTAGTCGTTGTACTTTTGCAGTTATTCCTCTGATTCCAATTTCTGACATTCTTTTTCGAAGTTTTTCGGAAATGTTCCTAATGCTCCTACTATTATCGATACTATTTTGATTTTCTTTATCATCCAAATCCCTTTTAATTCTCTGGCTAGCTCTGTGTATTTGCTTCATTTCTCCTTTTCTTTCATACTCACCCTGTTGTCAACTGGGACAGCAAAGTCTACGATTTTACAGGATTTTTCTTTCTTGTTAATTATTACGACATCTGTTCTTCTTGCTGTATGGGTTTGTCTGTCTGTTTGCCCATGTCCCAAAGAATTTTGTGGTTCTCGTTTTCAAGTGCTGTTGCGGGTTTATGCTTGTATCATTTGTCTGTACGCTCAAAATGCAGTCGTTTGCACAATTCCCAGTGCACCACCCTCCCCACTTGGTCATGCCTGTTTTTGTATTCCTTTTGGGCCAGTTTGCTGCATTCACTTACTATATGGTTTATCGTTTCGTCTCTTTGTCCACATAGTCTGCATTTGCTGTTTTCTTGTGTTTTATCGATCCTTGCTTTGATATGGTTGGTTCTTATCGAGTTATCTTGTGCTGCAGTTATTAGAGATTCAGTTTCCCGGTTTATATGTCCTTTTCGCATCCATGTCCAGGTGTTTTCGTTATTCTCATCTTTTGTCATTCTTATAAATCTTCCGTGGAGTTGTTTCTCTTCCCATTTCTCCTTTCTCGTTTTGTCGTTTGTCTCTTTGTTTTCTGTTTTGTTGTTTTTTTTCAGCGTCTCTCGCTGTCATAATTATCCTTTCAGTGTTTTGCATCATGTAATTTGCTAGTCTTTTTTTCCTGTCCTTCACACAGTCTTCTATACAGATCAGTCCTCTACCGCCGTCTTTCCTTTTCACGTAGAGTCTGTTAATATCGCCTTTTGGGTGTAGTGCATTATGCATAGTCATGCGTTTCCTCGTTTTCTGGTCGAGTTGTCTCAGTTCTTCTTTTGTCCACCCTATAAACGGCCCAGAGTATCTTACTAGTGATACTGCCCATGTATTTATACCTTCTATTAGGTTTCTGCTATATAATTTCGTTTCCAGGAGTTTTCTTGTTATCCTGAGGTATTCCTTTCCAATTTTCTCTTTCATTTCTCTTGCTTTGATGGTGTCCGCTTCCAGAATTCCCAAGTATTTATAGTTGTCTTGTTCCCCTAGTGCCCTCATTTCTGTTTGGTTGGGTAATTCCATGCCTTCTGTCGTTTGCAGTTTTCCCTTTCTTATAACTAGTTTACGCACTTTTCCATTCCAAATTCCATTTGGATATCTTGGCTGAAGATCCTGGTAGTGTTAATTAGTGTCTCTAGCTCCTTTTCGGTCCTTGCAAAAAGTTTCAGATCGTCCATGTACATCAGGTGGTTCATTTTTTCCTCTGTATTGAAGAACTTGTATCTGACTTTGCACTTTCTCAGAATACTGTTCAAGTGCATCATGTCTATGCTGAACAGTAGTGGTGATAGTGAGTCTCCTTGGAAGATGCCTCTTTGAATGTTAATTTCTGTTATGTGTTGTTCATCAGCTGTCAATTCCAGTCTCCATGTATTAATTGCATTTTCTATTACATTGGTGATCCCGCTTGGTATTTTATACATTTTTAAGCTTATATTATCCATGCTTGGGGATCCTGTCGTACGCTGTTTTGTAGTCGATCGATGCCATGGCTAAATTCTTTCTCCTCCTTTTTACCTCCTTTAGGATCTTTTGATTTTATATAACAGGTCATGTGTTCCTCTTTTTCCTTTTTGGCATCCTTTCTGCAACTCGGGGATGAGTCTACTGTAATTCAGGAAGTGGTAGATTTTTTCCCTCAGTTGTGCTGTCAGTATCTTCCACATAGTTGGTAAGCACGTGATTGGCCTATAGTTGCTACAGACGGTGCCTTTCTCCGTGTCTTTCTGTAGCAGTGTAGTTCTACATTTTGTCATCCAGTCTGGTATGCTTGCTTCCTGTATACATCTTCTCAGGTTTTGGGCTAGCTTTTCATGTAAGGTTGTGAATTTTTTGAACCAGTATGCACGTATCCCGTCTTGCCCTGATGATCTCCAATTTGCCATTTTTCCTATGGGTTTTTTAGGGTTTCTTTGCTGATTTCATTCACTGTTCCTTCTTCTATTTGTAATAACTCTTCTTTCATGTCTTTCAGCCACTTGGCATTTCTATTGTGATCTCGTCTCTCTTTCCATATATTACTCCAGTAGCGTCTTGTTTCTGTCGGGTTTTGTTGTTCTGTTTTTGTATTTCTTCCGTTCACATGTTGGTAGAATTTGCTTTCATTAGTTTCAAATGTTCTGTTTTGTTTGCTATATCGTCTCAATCTCGCTTCTTTTGCTTTTATTTTTTTGGTCCAGTTCTTCATGTTTCTTTACTCTCCCTGTTAGTTACATTTCCAGTATTCCGTTTTCTCCGCATTGCTTTGTTCCTGTTGATCATTTTGGTTTCTTTTTTAGAATGGCTTCCATAGTAGCATTCCATTACGAGTCTATTCTCTTTTGTTGCCCATTTCTTTCTTCGTTGTTTTTTTTCCTTTTGACGGTTATCATGGCTGTGCTGTGTTTGTTCGGTATCATTTTGTTCCCTGAAATTAGAGGTTATACTTACCTATTCAGCGCCCATGTTTTTTGAGTTTCTGAAACTAGAAAGTTGGCCATCTTTCTTCTGGGTCCCACGGTTTGGATTATTTGTACTTGACATTTTCCATGTTTTGGTGTTTGTGGCAACACCGAACCCAGAATTGTTTTAACTGTGATTGTGATGCAGGGATAGTGTAAAGCTCCCATGTATCCAAGAGGTATCGTACACTATCACACATACATATGGGACATAAGACATTACCAAGTATTCTACTTAGTAAAAGTCGAAAGTAATGGTCTAAAAGAGGGCGTTTGAAGATAGGTCTACCTTACACCATACTGCTTAGCCGCTGGAAATGTTGTATGGGAAAAGAGGAGGAAGGCAATTTTCCCCGCCGCTTTGGTAATTTATACGTCAATATCGGTAAAAAGTCTGGTTTCTGTAATAAATTCGAACTAACATTTAACTACATAATTCGCCTGTCGCCCGTCTGGATATTTTTGCATTCATTTTTAGAGGATTTTCATTAAATTTGAATTGACAAAGAGAATTATACATTCATATCGAAACAAAGACTGCTTTCTGAAATAAATTCGAAATAATATTTAATTTTATTATTATTATTATTATTATTATTATTATTATTATTATTATTATTATTAATATTAATGAATTACCATTTCTACCTTACTAACCAAATAAACCAACTAATACCTAACATGATGTTTCCAGTTTTTGATACATATAAAAATAAACAAAATGTTTTTGACTCCTGATGGGGGTATGAGACGAATGGATTAGCCATACATTTTTTTAACCAACGGCTTCGTTTTTTTTCCTTTCATACCTACATTTAAGCATATACGTTTTTTTTCCTTCCATACCTACATTTAAGCACATACGTTTAAAAATTATTATAAAAAATTGTCGAATTTTAAATTCAATCAGTTCGCCGTTAACTACGCCACGGACCGCATTTGATTCTTGACCGCCATCTTGGTTACTGATCTGAACTACGCCGCCATCTTTGTTCAACACAATATCTCAGAACTTAACAGGTTAACTACGCCACGGACCGCATTTGATTCTTGGCCGTCATCATGGTTACTGATATGAACTACGCCGCCATCTTTGTTCAACACAATGTCTCAGAACTTAACAGGTTATTCGTCCAGTCACCGTCTTTTCTTTGACGGATCGGAATCTAAATTCGAATTGTGGCAGGTAAAATTTCTGGGATATCTAAGGATTCGAGAACTACACAAAGTGATACAATCTCCAACAGAGAATCCAAACGCCCCGAATTTCTAGAAAAGAACGCGACTGGTTTTGCAGAACTGATTCAATGTTTAGACGATAGAAGCCTGTCTCTGATTATAAGAGACACATTGGATGATGGAAGGGAAGCATTGAACATATTAAAAGAACATTATTTATCAAAAGGGAAACCGAAAATAATATCACTATATACAGAACTAACGTCTCTGAAACGTCACGAGGATGAAACGATTACCGACTACTTTATAAAGGCTGAAACAACCGCCAAGGTGAAATAATAAGCGATAGCTTGCTGATATCAATGACCCTCAAGTGACTTCCAACCGATTTTAAACCATTCACAACTGTTATAACTCAGAAAGACAAACCTTTAAATTTCAGCGAATTTAAAGTGGCATTGCGCAGTTACGAAGAGACTAATTGTATGCTCGTGGACAATAATAACTCCAGTAATATTATGAAGTTCAAAAATGCTTCTCGAAAACAGACACCACCAAATTACGTACCTCACCGAAACTTCTCCAAACATAATTTTCACAAGAAAATAACATTATCTGCTATAATTGTGGACGACCCAACCACAAAAGTTTCCAATATCGATATAAACGGTCAAAAAATGGACTTCGGAAAAAACGTTGAGAACTTTGAGGAAAAAATTTCTATTCACATGTAACTTTGACACTACCACAAATGGTAAAAATCTCCTTGTAGACTGTGGTGCTACAGCGCACGTTATCACCAAGGAATCTGATTTTATTAATTTTGATTAAAAATTTAATCCTCAAAGTCATTTTGTCGAACTTGCCGATGGGAATCAAATAAATGATATAGTCTTGAAAAGAGGCGATGCTAAAATATCCCTAAAAAATAATAAAGGGGAAATCTGTAACTGCATTTTTAAAAATGCTATGTTCATACCTATATTTAAGTAAGACATATTTTCTGTGCTGGTTGCAATTAAACAAGGCGCGAATCTAAAGTTTGGCCAAAACAAGTCAAAATTGATATACCCCAATGGAACTGTATTTGACATTAAAGAAAATGGCCGACTATATTATTTAAAAAGTATGGTTTCCTAAAAAAAACTGCCTGTCACGATTTGGAAACCTGGCATAAAATTCTAGGACACTGCAATACAGCTGATATTTAAAAAATACCAAATGTAGTCGAAGGTATGAAAATAATACCTTCAGACGATCTCCCAAATTGTGATGTGTGTGCACAGTGGAAAATAACAAAATATATAAGCCGAACGCCAGACAAAAAAGCTACGACAATTCTCTCACTTGTGCATTAGGTCCGATCAGTCCGATGGGGAGAAATAAACAAAGGTACGTTTTGAATTTTATTGATGATTTTTCCGGTTTAATTATGGTGTATTTTCTAAAAAACATATCCGACACTATCCTCGCCACTAAGAAATATTTAGCTGATGTTGCCCCGTACGGTTCAGTAAAATGTATTCGCTCAGACAATAGGACTGAATTTACTAGTAAAGACTTTGAACTTCTATTAATTAACCACCGTATAAAACACGAGAAATCAGCCCCGTATTCGCCCTTCAAAATGGCACCGCTGAAAGGGCATGGCAGACCCTTTTTGAGATGACAAGATGCCTACTTATCGAATCGAAATTAGTGCATAGTTTATGGAATCCGCTTTAATGGCAGCAGCATATATCAGAAATAGATCGTTCAATAAGAGGTTAGGAAAAACGCCATATGAAGCGTTTTGCGGTGTAAAACCTAAAATGAACAGAATGCATATATTTGGTTCTGATTGTTTTGCATTTATAGAAAACACCAGTAAACTACATACTAACAGCGAAAAAGGTACTTTCGTAGGTTACGGTAAAAATAACTCGGCGTACTTCATCTACTTCGCAGCTCAAAATGCCATAAAAAAGGGTTAGATGTGTAAAATTCAACGATACATTAAATTTAAAGGCGATCCAGTGGATGAAAAACGTGAAATATTACCTAGGATCTTAATCGATCACAATGAAAATATTAACAACGACGACAATTAGAGTAGAACTTCGGACGCAAATATTAACCAGACACGACGATACCCAATAAGGGAGCGAAAAAGGCCAGACTTCTTACAAATTGAAAAGATACAAGATTACGCCGTGGATTACTGTTATTCGTTGAACAGCGCACCGGAAAGTTATAATGAGGCGATTAATTCACAAAATCACCAAGAATGGAAACAAGCTGTTATGCGAATTGAAAGCTTTATCTGAAAATAACACATACGAAATAGTGGCAAAACCAACAGATAAAAATATAATTTCTTCACGCTGAATATTTTCCAAAAAAAAACACAGCTTCTGGCAGTGAAACTTTTAAAGCAAGATTTGTTGGAAAACGTTTCTCACAAATATCTGGAGTGGAATATTTTGCAACATTTTCACCAACGACAAATTTAACGACAATTAGAATTTTATTACAACTTGCCATTCAATACAATTTAAAAATACATAAAATGGATGTAAAAAATGCTTATTTAAATGCTCCGATTGACTGTGAAATCTACATTTACCCTTCAGAGGGATTTAAATTAAAAATAAAAATTGGGTGTGGAAATTTAATAAATCGTTATAAGAACTAAAACAAAGTGCACACAATTGGAATTTAACACTCCATAATTATTTAATAGAACAGGAATTCAAACAATGTTCCGTAGACGCGTGCATGTATACTAAAAATCTAGGTAATAAAATGCTGATTTTGGTTTTTGGGGTTGACGATATATTACTCGCCTCAAACTGTGACAACACTTTAAAAGATGTAAAAAATGAATTTATTAAAAAATTTAAAATGGCCGATCTTGGACGACTGTCATGGTTCCTCGGTATACAATTTACCTGTGAAAATGAAACTATAACTATGAACCAATCACGATACATTGAAAAGATTCTGCTCAAGTTCGGAATGCAAGATTGTAAGCCGCGTTCAACTCCCGTCGAAATAGACATAAATAAAAATATAGGGACAGAAACAAAATTCATGGATAACCGAATATACAGGAAAATGGTATGGAGCCTCATCTACTTGATGACCGCAACAAGGCCTGGCATATGTTACACTGTAACAAAGCTATCTCAAAACTTATCAAAACCGGCAATTACAGACCTTAATCGTGCAAAACAAACCCTTCGTTACCAAAAAGGAACCAAGGAACAATCTTTAAGATTTAAAAAATCTACATATTCTTTTAAATTTAGAAGGATTTTCGGATTCAGATTGAGCTAACTCTGAGAATAGAAAGAGTATAGTGGGGTATTGTTTTAGACTGTCAAATACTGGACCTATGATCCCTTGGAAAAGCAACAAATTGTTGCCCTTTCTATTTGTGAAGCAGAATATGTGGCCTTTGCTCATTCCGCGCAGGAGGCAATTTTTCTGAACACTTTTCTAAAATTGATTTTGAAACCAGATCTAAGTAAAAATTAATAGTAATTCATTGTGATAATCAGAGAAGTACCTTATTAGCAAATAATTCTATGATTTATCAAAGGTCGAAGCATATTGATATCAGATATCATTTTATAAGGTATGAAATAAAGAAAAAATCTATTACTCTTACTTATGTGACGTCTGAAAGTAATATAGCCGACATTTACACTAAACCTATAAAAAGAATAAAATTAAGATATTTTATAACCGAACTTTTTAGAATCTAATTATGAATAAATCTATTTTCAGAAACCCAAAAGGAGAAGCATGAACAGTCAAAATCACACACAAAAAAATAATAAAAAATGAATAAATAAAAAAAAAATGTAAATTGTCCCAGGCACGACGTTAAACTGTGACCATTTCTACCTTACTAACTAAATTTACCAACTAATACCTAACACAATGTTTCCAGTATTTGTTTATTTTTATATGCATAAAAAATGGCTTCTTTTTGCACACATTATAGCAATATATTAATAATTATTTTAGACCAATGAGAATAAAGACAAATTCCCCCAAAACCAGGAGAAAAAAACAAAATAAAAAACACAAAAAAACAATTATTTTATTGGTTTATTTATTTTTTATTTATTTATTTTTCTTTACTTTTCTCAAGTGAAACCAAAATTGAATCTGAAAGGATGTTTCAATTATATGAAAAAAGGAGGCGTGTAAAATGTTTTTGACTCCGGATGAGGGTATGAGACGAATGGATTCGCCAATCATTTTTATATCCAACGGCTGTGCTAAACAATCAATGGAAACGTTTCAAAATTATTATAAAAATTGTCAAATTTTGGATTCACTCAGTTTGCCGTTAACTACGCCACGGACCGCATTTGATTCTCGGCCGCCATCTTGGTTACTCATCTGAACTACGCCGCCATCTTTGTTCAACGCAATGTCTCAGAACTTAACAATTATTTATTTATTTATTTATTCATTTATTATTATTATTATTATTATTATTATTATTAAACTAAAACATTCAGCATTCCGTTCTTGAGCCCATGTATCTAATGGGAACTCTGTGATATGAAAAGTCAGGTAGTTTATCTACTTTAGCTGTGCAGTTATCATAGCTGAGCGAAAAAAATTATATTTAATAAAAAGGTTAAATAGATGCAAATTAAATATTTGAGAGATAATGAAGAATAAACACATTGACGAAAAGTGTAAATTTTGAACAAATGGATCTGTTTTAGGAATTTAAATGTAAAGAAAGGTGAATTTACAGTAAAGAAAGGTGAATTTACAGTAAAGAAAGGTAAATTTACAGTAAAGAAAGGTGAATTTACAGTAAAGAAAGGTGCCCTTTGTAGCCGGAAAAGCTTATGTAATCAAGTTCTGTAATGTTTTTACACCAATGTTAACAATGCTATTATCTGGAGCTACAGCTAAAATGTAAGAAAAACCGGTAAAGAAATTTGGCCAGCGACTCCGAATGACTCGAAAATGAAAACACTTACGAACTATAACAAGTATGTTTATCGTTACTGTGTGAATGAAAGTTTAGTGTCTTATTTTACAGTGTTTCAAGTCAAATACCAAACACCGGCAAACAAAGGGAAATAGAAACGCAAGATATGACCAATTGTAAAAAGTATTTACTCAAATTAGTAGTCTGTAACGTTTCGTGTGAAATTCCCCTTGTATAAGTACACGTCGTCTCCACACACACCGTCATCGTGCTATTGAAATGGGTTTACATTCAATTATACAAAGGTTTGGAAACTTGCTATGGATATATTAAACACATATATCTGCACACGCGCATTGACAAAATGACAACATCGCATTGAGATTATATCTATCAACCTCCTCTTCGCTCAGTGTAACTCCCACTTTTATTTTATACTGTTTCAATCTATTTGTATTTCTTTATTAACAATCAAATGTATTCAAAAATAATCGGGATAGTACTTTACACAAAAGAGGATAACTCCGCGCGTAGTACAAGTATCTTGCCGATAATCGTGATGGAAAAAGAGAAGAGAAAGTGAGGGAAAGAAAGAGATAAGATGGAAAGAGAAGAAAAAGAGATCGGGGTGGAATAGATATACGAGTAGAGAGTGACTAATTTTTTCTATTTACTTATATTAACGAACTTTGGAAAACTCACATTTAACTGATTCAAAAATTGAAACTAAATAGATGACCCGATCAATCACAATCATTTCAAGCAACGTATATCCGCAAATATTATTATTGTCGTCAGATTACACTGCAATAAATCAACGCATGAAATATTTATAATAATAAATAAATATGTATCTTCGCCGAAATATCAATTCATACAGTTCTTCGTGTAGGCGTAGATAATCAGACAAATAATGAGAGGAGATTTGCTTAACACTCACTCTGGCTTCATGCAAAGAGGACATAAACAAAAACACTTGCAATCAACGATTGAAGAAAAATAAAGGACAAAAAATATGAGACAACGGACAAAAAGTGAAGTTCGGATGGTTTTTAACGAATAACTTATTAGTTTCATGAAATAAGTGTATAGCAATATTATTGTGAATTACTAGCTAAATACTCGTTTAACGTGCTATTATATTTATTGGATCGCCTTGGATAGAACTAAAATATGGAGTGCGGCACAGTTTAAGTTGGCACATGTAAGAATAGAGACATATACGTAAGCGTGATTCACGCGACGTAATCGATCCATTTAAATATTCATATCTGGAGAGGAACTTTCTTTTAACAGATGTAGCGATTTATAATAATCTATATTTGTTGGGTTGATTTTCTTTGTCATATTTGCCATGTGCGACCACAAATAAACTGAAGCAATAACATCAGATTAAGTGAATTAGAAGCACATCGGTGTAAATCAAATACTAAGGTCTTAAAATATTAGTCACATGAGTTCAACTAATTTATCTTTTATTTCTTTCGTTTAAATTGTGTCAACAAAAAAGGAAGAAAAGACCAAGGTGGTAATTTTAAAATAGTCTCCGCTGCGATAGCAGTATCAGAATTTTGGGGGCATTTTTGACACTCCTAACAGAAAACTGCGAATAAAATATAGAAAACTCGTAATTTCTCTTTCTAAAGTGGGTTATTTATTTTCTTTATAGAATATGCTTCCAAAATAAACTATTAAAGTTGTTTAAAAAATAATAGAAATATTATTTTTCATTGTTTAAAAAACAGTGTTTACAAAGTGCGTGCGTGCGCTCTGGGAGCCATTTTGTTACGTAATGAAATCAATTGATTTTTATGAGATGAATATTTTTCAATTTTTAAACTTTAAAAATCTATCAAAATTTTCCTATTCGTTCAATTGTTACGTTTTTTTCAGGGTGAATGTAAAATTTTATGCTCTTTCCGATAAACTGAATATAATATTTTAGACAAACGTTGTTTTATGAATTCACATCCCATTTTGAAATGTCTATGAGAATTTTAATAATTTATTTTGGTCGACACGTTTTATATATCACAAATTGAAGATGAAACATGAATAAATAAAATACTCAAATTTAAAACAACAAAAAAATATCACTTATCTGTAAATTTACCGGTAAAGTCCAAAATGTAAATCCTTCTTTTTTCGATAACCACGTGTTTTTTTTGTTTTGTTTTTTTTACGTGGACGCTTAATTTTTGTTTAGAATTTTCCAGTCATTATTTTTCGGTCAGTGTATATTTTTATATTTAATTCCTTGTTTCCTATTTTTCGATATAAAAAAAAAGACGAAACCCTATAATGCAGATTTATAGTATAATAAATAAAAAAATTGCATATCTTCGTCATTTCGTAATCGGTGTAAATCCAAAAATGAAAAATCCCAGTTTTCATGTACGATAGCGTAAAGGCGCCCACATTAAAAAAAAAGGACGATGTTATCTCCCTTTATTCATATAGGGTCAATATGAAGCCACCCTCGAAAATTCCTTTAAAATTACGGCCAAATCTGTTCATTGCAATGTGGCCATAAAGTGGGTGCCCATTTGACGTCACATCATTATAGAAAAGTGACCCCCACTTTGTGACCATTTGTAAAATTTTTTATCTTGGAAACTACTAGTTTCGTTTGCCGTATATATAAATTGTTATTTCCGTTTTCAGCGCCTCCGAAAACCTTTAAAAGTGGAAAATTTGACGGAATATAATCCAATATCGAGATTATTAAGGTTTCTGAATTAGTGTTTGTTTTTTTACACTTATAGGCTTCCGTACATTAGTAAGTGATAATCTTAACATCCGGTGTCTTTACAACTTTCTTGAAAGACACGCGTTGTCGCGATGTGTTGGAAAATCCTTCCATTTAAAAAATACATGGATTATAATACATAAATATGAATAAATTCTCATACAGGAAGATTAAAAGAAAGCATATCTTACTCATGGAGCAGGTGAGTGATATTTTGCCGTTTAAAATATACATCGTAAGATTCAACTGTGTTATTTGTTCGACATTCCGTGAAATGTTAAGTGAAGAAATCGAAGGAAAAATAAATAAAATTGTTTATTTCTCTATTAAAGCTTTTATGATATTAAAATTTGGCCTTTGCTCGTTTTATTGAAATAAAATTTACGGGTTTAAATTACGTTTTCATATTGTTATAATCTGATAGAAAGATAGGTATCTATTCAAAATGGCGACTCGGCTGAAAATTCCCCCAAAATTCTGATACTGCTACCGCTGCGATGCGTTATATAATGCAATTAACATCGATACAGCCCGACATACGACCCGAGAAAAATTAATCGGCAGATCTTCGGCTCCGAGCAAGTAAAATCGACAAACCAATGTTTTTCTAAGTCTTCAATTTGATTTGCATCTCATCAGCTTAAAATATCATTACAAGGCAAGTATTATGTTATCAGTTGAAATTATTGAATCATTTAGTTGGGTTGAAATGTCTTACAATTTGGATTATTCGAACTACTATTCTTCATTTTGATCACTTATTTAACATGTCTTTGTCGACGTAACGGTTGATGGTCTTTATCTTTTAAAACTTGAAAATATTTGCGTTGAACCCAGGAACTAAATTTTATGTTTTTTTTTTGTTTTGTTTTTTACATAGGCATCACCACATTATCAAGGCCAAAAGGCCACTCAAGGATAAGGGTTAAAGAGTGTACAGTAGAAATTGGACAATATAGTAATCATTAGTAATGAAAATGTGGTAAATTTGATAACTTATATGGAACGGCTCATCAAGAACTTATTCACGTTAGACTTGAAGACAACCATATTGTAGTCAGCCGGAAAGCAGGAAAACGGAAGACAATTCCACAGGCGTGCAGTTCTAAGAAAGAAGCTTTGTTCATGGAATCTACGTTTAGGTTTAGGCACAGATAAAGAGTGGGGGGAATTATTGATAGTGTTTACAGCTAGACGAGCGTTTCTTGTGAAAGTTTGGCGAGGGGGGACCTTAGATTGAAGCTCAGTCGAACACTTTCCATGAAAATAACGATACATCAGAGACAAACTCGCAACATCTCTTCTGTGAGATAGAGGTTGCAAGGAAGAGAAAAGGACATCTCCTACGAGGCTACGAAGTTTATTTTGAACTCTATCAAGGCAGGCCAAGTCCTTTCTAGCAGCTCCTTAATCCACTGTGAGAATCTGTTCTTGTTTTGTAAACACTGACAGAAGATTAAATTGATTATTAAGCTCTTCTTAGTTATGGTCGTCATTAATGAGGACTGATGAAGTCTATCGCCTAATATTGATTATTAGCTGTCGCTTTTATTCGTTGGACCACGTATCCAATAATAAAAATTACACAATAAAACAATAGTTTAAACAATCTAAATAACACAGATTGATTAATTCAGAAAATAAATTCCTAAAAATAATCATTCCAAAAATTTATTTCGTAATTATTTAAATATTTTAGTATTTTATTATTATTTCAATATTTTAGTATTGTTTAAGTATTTTAGTATTGTTTCAGTATTTTAGAATTGTTTTAATATTTAGTATTGATTCAGTATTTTAGAATTGTTTTAATATTTAGTATTGTTTCAGTATTTTATAATTGTTTTAATATTTAGTATTGATTCAGTATTTTAGAATTGTTTTAATATTTAGTATTGATTCAGTATTTTAGAATTGTTTTAATATTTAGTATTGTTTCAGTATTTTATAATTGTTTTAATATTTAGTATTGATTCAGTATTTTAGAATTGTTTTAATATTTAGTATTGATTCAGTATTTTAGAATTGTTTTAATATTTAGTATTGTTTCAGTATTTTATAATTGTTTTAATATTTAGTATTGATTCAGTATTTTAGAATTGTTTTAATATTTAGTATTGTTTCAGTATTTTATAATTGTTTTAATATTTAGTATTGTTTCAGTATTTTAGAATTGTTTTAATATTTAGTATTGTTTCAGTATTTTATAATTGTTTTAATATTTAGTATTGATTCAGTATTTTAGAATTGTTTTAATATTTAGTATTGATTCAGTATTTTAGAATTGTTTTAATATTTAGTATTGTTTCAGTATTTTATAATTGTTTTAATATTTAGTATTGATTCAGTATTTTAGAATTGTTTTAATATTTAGTATTGATTCAGTATTTTAGAATTGTTTTAATATTTAGTATTGTTTCAGTATTTTATAATTGTTTTAATATTTAGTATTGATTCAGTATTTTAGTACTGGTTTAGCATTTTAGTATTGTAATAGTATTTTAGTATTATTTCAGTATTTTAGTATTTTTTTAGTATACATGAAAGAAATAAACTGGATCAGACTTTCTTATTGCTTATATATGATATTATTTAATTTAATTTAAATCAACAAGTGCCCATTTTTGGTATCAAATCCATCATTTTTAGTGCAGCATATGATATATACAATTTAATCAATTTTATTATCGACTTTGCATCAATAAATTTCACTCTATAAAATTTATATTTTATTCTAAATAGCCATTTTATTTGATATTCGTTCATATTGTTTACAGAAATAAAATGCACTTAATAGAGATCATTTCACTAAGCAAATAGCCAGTCTTGTTGAATTTGTCGTATCGGTGACATTTATTTTTGTTTTGTAGCGAAAAATATTTTGAAACACACACAAGATTATGTATTTTTCCTCGTTCATCAAAAACCTGAAAAAATAATTTCAAAACAAGAAATGTAAAAAAATATTGCAAATATTAGACAACGCTAGCTAGAATTCTAAACCATGATTTTGACTACTTCGCATGTCCTAGTACTAAGAACGTTAAGATTCAGTAATAATATTTTCCCAAACGAAAGAAAACCGAATTTTATATCAAGTTTCACAATATATGTGTTAAATATACATCGGGTGTCTGGCATGATAATCAGTTTTTTACAAACTGACGAAAGGTAGACCCTAAGGTAAAATAACCGGAAATAGATTGAAGGTAAACCATTTGAGACTATTAAACTGTGAAGCCATAAAATCAGTATAGAATGTGGATGGGGAGAAAATAGTAATAAAAACACAGAAAATTATAGGGCAAATATCAAGACGCAATTAAGAAAAAAAAGAAAATATATATAAAAAAAATAGCGTTAGACAAGCAGTTGCCGTCTTGGGAAAAGTAGCAGAAAATAGCAATAAACTTGTAGTAATTAAAATACACACTGCATTAAAGTATTTTATTTCAAAATAGGGTGGGATAAAATTCTAGGTATGATTAAAGGTGTAATTTAGTGAGGCAGACGGAAATAGAAACTTGTTGCAGTTTTGGCCAACAGAGCGCTTTCAATATGATGTTTATGTTAGTCGGTTTAAATGAGCATATTAACCTTATATAGTAAATCGAAATTTTCGTCAAGATGAATTTTTATTAGTCACTTGTATATGTTGTTTGTAATATGTACTTATATTTTCAGAAGTAAACGACATGGTCTTTATACTTGAAAATCCCTGTTTATATATAAACCGCATTTTGTTGTTGTGCTGTGTGTGTCTCTCTGCATAAGTTCATTCCCTATAGCCTCCGAAACGACTTCGTCAATTTTGATAGAATTTTACACCAATGTACATTATGTATTTGGGAGTGTTATTATATAGGTTTCGTATAATAAAAAAATCCGATTACAAAGTTAACACCCTATTTACAAGCTAACATCACAAGTGTATTTGATAGTTTTAATCATCACACAAGTAGAAACGTCCGGCGTATATAATCAACAGTAAGTTTGTGCAAAAAACTGCGTTCGAAATATATATTTCTGTTTAAAGCACGACTGAATCATAATGCTTACCATTTATATTTAAAAGTTTAATTCAAGCCACTGTATAAAATAATTTTATGAAATCAACAGTAAGTTCTCTACAGGGCAATGTAGATTACAATGCATTGTGGACTAAGTCATTACAAGAAGGCATGTGAAGTTTCCTCCCTTGCACTACGTTGGGTCCCTGCCTAAAGTAGGCAACCAATTTATTCGATTGAATAATGGGCAATTTCACCTATTTCAATGCCAATAAACGTATTAGAAGTGATCCAGTGATCCTCATTTAATCTCGAGCAATGCTAGTCTTTAATCATTTGTTGTGTAGTTTTGATTAAAAGAACTGTAAAAGATTTGGCCTCTATATACTAACATATAACAATTTGACTTATCAAAAATTCTAGAAATCAACGAAAACATTGCACTGAACTAAAATGTAAAAATATCATACTTGAGGAAAAAATATCTAATTATTGAAAAAAATGTTTAACACTACACAATCTCTATTGCACTATACTTCACGTAGAGTCTCGCTGTGAGACTGACAACCACTTTTTTAAATTCTAATTTGCAGTAGTCGACGGTCAATTATATTATTAGCAGCAATAACACTTTTAATATAGCTGAAGTCATTCAGCGGGTCTTTCTCAGTACGCACATGATCTGTTATTTCTGTCGACGTATAATTCGTTACCCTTCATATCAGACAATTGCGATTTTAGACCCTGCCAAAGTGCTTCCTTTGGGGAGCTGGTTTCTCTCCTCACATTAAAAAAACGGCCTTGTGCCTAATTTGCTCAGTGGGGAAGCAAATAAATACAAATTCGTTCTCTCGTATATTTAACTGTCGATCAAAGATATGGTACGACTTGGAGAAAGTTTAGATTACTCTCTGTCCCGGCCTTGAGTACGAGCTCTGTTCGTAGCTAAAGTTTTATTTTGCTCTTGGACATGTTAAACAGTTGTGATCCAGGTTTTAATTGGACGGAATCTATTCTAATGTCTCTGGGGGCATGCCAATCTTTCTTGTATAAATATTGCTTTCTATGGAAGCATTTTTGTAAAGATTTTTGAGCTGTATCTTGTTTATTTGTTACTATTTCAGTAATTAGCTTACATGAATATATATTTAACCAAATGTTTTCATCTGCCTCTTTATATTTTATTTATGCCAGTATCTGTCTATATTGAAACGAGAATATTTTCGTTCTATTCTTTCATTTTGCGCAATATTAAGAAGTGGTCATGTGTTTTATTCGAATGATTGGATAATCTCTATTTATTTTCTTTATTTACTGAGTTTTATGAAGGAAAACCGCGTTTATCCATATCACCTTTTGTTGGTATGAAGATCGGCCTTACTTCATGATTTAAGATTAACCGGTGTTAGAAATATATAATTAGACATTGCGTCAAATATTCATCATAGTAAATAAAGAGTTCTTGTTATTACAGCTGGAAAGTACAACTGCTGTACATTTAAATCTCCAGCTATGTCTCGAAACCCTACTCGTTACAAAAAGTATTGATATTTTATGTCTCCTTTTTATTGTTTTAGTATTGTTATAGCATTTTAGTATTATATCAGTATTTTAGTATTTTTTAGCATTCCAAAATTAAGGATTCAGTTTGTGAGCGTTGTTAGCTCTGTATGAACCAAAGTGGCCACCAAAATTGAACACTTTTGATAATTGACTGGTTTTATATTTGTTCACTGTATTTTGATGCATAAAACTTTTCTGTATTATAATTTATTATGCTGATTTTATGATTATTTAAACAGTGTTGGGACACAATGTATATATATATATATATATATATATATATGTGTGTGTGTGTGTGTGTGTGTGTGGCTCAGTTTGTTAAAATGGAACACATTCCTCAAGAAAAATTGCATTTTGTTCGTTTATTTACTTCTATTATTTTTTGCAATTTTTTTAATCAATAAAAGTTATTTTTCCTCCCAAAAAGATTAATTTTTCACCATAAATTGTTGGGTGAAAGTTTTTTTTTCAGGAAAACTTGCACTTTTTTTAAAAAGAAATTTGGCAGTAAACGTTTCTCTTTGAAAAGAACAGATGAATGTTTTACATGAATACTGTAAATAGTTATGTGAATGTAGAGAAACCTTTGATTCTTTTTTTCATGAGAATGTACAAATTATTTTTTTTAACAGATGTTAAGAAAATAAACAGAAAAATACTTCCATCATTAATTATGCAGAAAAATAAATAAGATGTTGATTTAGTGTTTCAACATCATGCTTATAAATTATGATAAAACTTGCTGAGTATGCGCTGTTTTACGGTTGTTGTAAAAATTGAACAGAAACTTAAATTTCGCTCCGTTTTAATCTTTCTTATTTTTTTAATTGTGCCCCCCAAACGAATATAATCAAAACAGTAGCATTCAACAATTGTACGTTATGTATATAAAACACAAAATATTTAAAAAAAAAGAAAAAAGTTAATAACGAAAGGGAAATAATTCCATTTTTAAACGGAAAATCAGTTTGGTATATCTTTTTGTTATTTTTTACATAAGTCCAGCTTTCACATTGGACATGGCGATATTTATAGGTTGTCGGGTACGTTTACAACGAATAAACACTCCAATCTAGTAGATGTATCAGAATTTTTGTAGGAATTTTTGACACCCCTATCACGAAACTGCGAATAAAATATAAAAAAAACTCGTAATTTCTCTTTAAAAAGTGGGTTGTTTATTTTCTTTATGGATTATACTTCCAAAATAAACTATTAAAGTTGTTTTAAAAGTAATATAAATATTTTTTATTTAAAAAAAAACAGTAATGAATTTTATGAACTCAATATTTTTCAATTTTTAAACTTTATAAATCTATCCAAATTTTTCTATTGATTCTATTTTTACGATATTTTCAGGATCAATGTAAAATTTTATGCTCTTTCCAATAAATCGAATATAATATTTTAGACAAACGTTTTTTTTAAATTAACGCCCCCCCCATTTTTAAATGTCTATTAAAAAGTAAATAATTAATTGACACACCAAAGTTTTATATATCACAAATTGAAGAGAAAAGGTCAATAAATAATATATTCAAATTTAAAACAAAAAAGTAGTGTTTTTTAGAAATTTACCTGTAAAGTTCGAAGTTTTTTTTTAAACCACGTTGTTTGTTTTTTCTTTTGTTTTTTTTTAAATGAAACCTTGGTTCTTGCTCCTTTAATTAAAATAAAATTAGGGCTTGAATTACATTTTTCGAGTAGTTATAAGCTTGGAAAGACAGGGGGTCGAATAATTCACGCCTCCCATTTTGAAATCTCTATTAAAAAAGTAAATAATTAATTTACTCACCAAAGTGTTATATATCACAAATTGAAGAGAAAAAGTCAATAAATAATATATTCAAATTTAAAACAAAAAAAAAGTAATGATTTTAGAAATTTACCTGTGAAGTCCGAAGTTTAAAACCTTTTTTTTTAAAAAAAGTTGTTTGTTTTTTTGTTGTTTTTTTTTAATTAAACCTTGGTCCTTGCTCCTTTAATTGAAAAGAAAATAGGGCTTGAGTTACATTTTTCGATGAGTTATAAGCTTGGAAAAACGGGGTGGAATTATTCACTATTTTTCACGAAATTTCTGACACGCCTATCAATCTACCCATGTTAGAACGGCTTTCGGAATAGACACCCCTAACCTTGCCAGCATACCGGAAAAGCTATAAAAGTTGACGTGTCGAATGTGAACGATGAGTTGGACGTAATGGAAAAATGTACCGAATTTAAAAGGGAACGAAATTTAAATTTCCGTTCCATTTTTACAACAACCGTAAAGCAGAGCATTCTATGCAAATTTTACATAACTTACTGTATTAATGCTATTTTTTTAAGCAAAAAAATATATTTAGGTTTGGCTATAAATTCCTAAACTCATTTCACCCTAAATAATTTAGGTGACTGAAATAGGAATCTAATTGAATCTTTAATTTCCTGATAGTATGTGATAAATTTATTTTTCTTCGAGTTATATCGAATTCATTAATACGGACTTTAGGGGCTTTTTTCGGAATGTTCCTGTAAAAATTATTTTTTATTGTTACAAATTACGATGCTTTATTTATGTTAAACAAACAAAAATAAATTCTTGCATTTTTCATTTACTACTGAAAACCATAACTTTAGTAAAGGTAGTTTTGTTTAAACAAAATATAACATTTTCACTAAGAGTTACGTAAAAATAATTAGTTCATTATATTCTGCGATCATTATTTGATAAATACTGAAATTTTCATTAAAATTGGTTAATTTCCTGATTTTTGGTGAATTTTTAAGTAAAGGGAATGGTCAAAATGTTTATACACTTTGAGCGTCGGAATTCATTGCCATTTATCGATGAATATTTGATAGCAAAGCGACCACGTGTGGTTAATTTAAATCAAATTTCAATCATATGGTTACATTATCAATACTCATGTGATTAAACCCATTGAAAATTTACCGATATTGTAAACACATTATGTTTACATTAAGCCTGTGAGACCAAAATATCCTTTTCTGAGATTAAAAAAAACCCCGCGAGATCAGGAGAAAGAAATGTCCAGAAAATCGCTAGATTTTAAACTTTTATCATCTGAAATTTTCAAAAATCGCTAATTCAACCCCCCAAAAAACTCCATATTTTAACTTCCTACAATAAAAAAATTATAAATATAGTATATTCAATATATAAAATGTTCTGTGTTTTCTTACTATATGTTTTTGGAATTATATTGAAGCGGTTAGCTCCCCAGAAGGCTTACATATTTTATGAAGCTAGTTTTACCTGTTTTTTTTTTCAGAGAGGGTATTTTTTTTTGCAAGAAACAAATCATAAACTCAAACTTTTTATAATAAAAGTTAAATTGAAATATACTGCAAATTAAACATCACAATAATGGTTCAACATATTTTGAAATTAGAAAAATAAAAAAAACCCAAAAAAACTTTGTTTTAGCATGTTAAAACTTTAGGTTGGTAGATAATGAAATTCTACTGTATTGTTATAAGTTTTTTTTTGCTGTTGTTTCTTGCTTTTTACAATTTTAGTCTAAATACTTCTAAATTAAGCAGGATTGCTTAGTTTGTATTTTAAACTAAACTTTGGTGGTTGGAATGCCCTCCCCACCTAAAAGGTAATTGGAAAAATCGATTTTATAGCGAGATTTAAGAATGGTTAGCCGAAAAAAGGTGAGAAACAAAACAAATAATTAATAAATAATTGTTACCAAAGGCAATAAATAAATGCTACTTTCTTTTACTTACATGAATGAGTTTATTTTATGTTTTAAAGTATTTTCAAGCGCTTTTCTTTATTTTTTAATCTAAAATTGCGGGTGGGTGGGTGCGAAATATCTCCAAATTTTCTAGTATTTCCCACTAGATTGCAAACCGCTAAATTTGACACACTGGTCACGTGACAGGAAGCGGTAATAAATAATTGTCCCTAAATGAAAAAATGGCCTATCGGTACAAAGAAAACCACCTATTTATCATAGAAAAATTAAGTATAATGTTATAATTAAAACGAAATATATAAAAACACACATGGATATAGTAAACATATTATACCAAAACGTGGAATCCATCCGTCCAGTGGTTTTTTAGACTATTAATTGCGAACGAACCAAGAGTTACATTTATATATATATATATATATATATATATATATATATATATATATATATATATATAGAGAGAGAGAGAGAGAGAGAGAGAGAGAGAGGGTGGGGGAGAGAGAAAGACAGAAATAAGCAAAATTCACAGATACCGTAATAAATCAAAATGAAATTTCAAAATTTAATAAGATAAGAGATGGGTTACTTGATGAGTTAGTTGCAAATTAGAACAAGTTTACCCATGTTTTCACGTCCATTAACGCAACGTTACTGCGTATATTTCGTCGTAAAAAGTCTGATTATTATCTTCTTTAGAAGACAAATACTTGCAAAAGTACTGAGTATTACCTATACATCATATTTTGTCGCTGTTAATTCATAGTCAATAGTTTACATGATTCACATGCAGTAATGTCGGGCTGTCACCTTCCAACGCCTTCTAATTATTCTAATTCCCCATATTGAAGTTTTTCTCGAGTATTTTAAGAGTTTTTAAGATGCACATTATCACGATCCTCTGTAATATTAAGATGGTCTAAGCACTAAAGTAATATAACCTGGTGGCATCATGTAATCTGGTCCTATGAATCTAGTCACGTACCCACGAAACAACGGAAATACATAATGTCTAATGACAAAACTGTTTTCAAAGATTTAGCAGAGAAGCCAACAAACGAAAGAAAAGTCAAGAATTAGAATATATAACAAATAAATGTTCCCAAAAGCCAGATCAATTACTCTTCTACCTACCTGTATAAATGTTGTGTTTTATGGAAAACTAAAGCTTTTATTGGGTTTGAAAAAGAATTTTGTCCATAAAGTAAAATGGCAAATGAAAACAAAAACATTGTTTTCGGAGCGTCAAAAATGGTTCAAAATTCGAAAAAATAAACAAAATACTCATACAAATCGAACCAATGTCAGAAAGTGTCACTGTGATAATAATGATGTGGATTTCTATCAGTATTTTGTTTACTTTCTCAAATTTTGAACTATTTTTGACGCCAAGAAGACAGCGCGCTTTCATTTACATTTGGATAATGCAAAAAATATAACATTTGTTATTTGTTCTTTAACTATTTTTTCGAGTCTTTGGGAATTGTAAAACAAACCTGAGTTTTGTAACGTTTTAATATTTAATGTTTGAAATATTTCTATACTAGTAACTTTTGTAACGTTTTAATATTTAATGTTTGAAATATTTCTATACTAGTAACTTTTGTTTGAATTGAATTTACTTTTAGGTGACTAATCTTCCGTCTTTCAGATAAACTAATTTATCATTCGTTTTTGGTTTAAATATTATTTATTTAAATATTATTTATTAATATTGTTAGTTTTGATTTTGATTAAAAAAATATCGTTTTACAACAATAAGACGCATCCACCTGTACTCTCTTTTTTCTCTGTAATAAGTTTAAAATAAATAAATGACAAAGTTGCTTGTACATCAAAGAATTAGTAATTCGTTAAAAATAAAGAAAAAAAGGATCGACAGTGCATACTTTTCATATGTCATTTGTTAAAAGAAAAAATGTAATAAAATACTCATATTTCAAACTTTACAATAATTTATCATTTTTGAAGAGAAAATGGTCGTGTGTTTCTGTTTTTCATAAAATCTGTTCAAAAATTTTCATTGGCAGACGCTAAGTTTAATCATTTTGTAAAGGAATCCTTTTTATGGGAATCTCGCACGACTGGGGACAAAGTTTCAATGAAACACTTTATTCTTACTTATATGAAAATGTTGCACGACAGAGAATAAATTCAAGAAAACAGTTCTCAATTGAAAGAGTTACTTCGAATCTCGGCCACATCTAAGCTTCGTGCGTTTTTCCTTGTTTCTTCTTGTTTCTTATTTTTGCTGATGAATATTTATATTCTAACCTACTATTATTATATAAATATTACTAAAAAAATATTTTTCATTTTCTTTTATAAAGAAATAATAATTTCTGTGCTGAAAATATAAAATTAAATATATTTTTTCCTTTTTATTTATTTATCGTTTGGATAAACGAATTTACATTTGATGTCAAATTTTAATATTTAGCCACTCTGAGTAAACTACAAAATATTCGGAATTTTTCCGATCTTATCAATAAATATGGGATACATTTGGATTTTTTTTCAAATATAACATTCGTAAAACAATGACATTGTCACAATCTTTTTCTTTGAATAATATAATTATTGTTTAGGTTTATCACAAATTCTTTTTTAATACTTTGATCTAAGAAAAATAAATACAATAAATGAAGTGTCTTTAATTTTGCAAAAGAAAACACTGACTCTCTGTCAACGGTTCTTATACTAAATTCTTGGATTTTTTCCTAAAAAAATAAATTTGTCTTCTCAAATTTGTTATATTTACTTAACTAAGAGATTACTCATCTAAACTTCTTTTTAGCCTGAAAGTATGTTAAAATAACGTGTATTTAATTTTTTCTTGGCATTCTTATATCTAGCGATCACAACGGAGAATAATTAAATACTTTACGTGAACACAATTTTCATATATTAGTTCTGATTAAAAACTATATACATTGTTGTTTGGTTTTATTTAAAAAAATGTTGTTTCGTTTAAAAAGTCACTGTTTCTCGTATTAATAAAAAAATTATCGTTTCATTTTAGTTTAATATTTGTTTTATTGTCTAAACTCATATTTCGTGTTTTTGCAACGTTTGATTGTCTTCTAGTTTTAAAGAATAAAGAAAATAAATTATTACTAATGCAATAAAGCATAATACCTGTTATTAATATTTATCCTTTATTCAATTAATAATAATAATAATAATAATAATAATAATAACAATAGTAATAATAATAATAATAATAATAATAATAATAATAATAATAATAACAATAGTAATAATAATAATAATAATAATAATAATAATAATAATAATAATAATAATAATAATAACAATAATTTATCCTTTATTCATAATTGAATAATAAATTATAGTTATTTATATTTTGTTTTTTTTTATCCCCTACTAAAATATAATATTTATTTATTTATTTTTTTTTTATTTTATATTGTTTTTTTATTTTTATTTATTCCATTAGTAATGAAAATAATAATAGCTATTTTCTTTTATTTCATCCGTAATAATAGTAAATATAATAATTGTCCATCCTATCAAATTTTAGTCCATCAGGAATGATAGAAAATATAATAATTATTTATCCTATCAAATTTGACTATTATTTACTAATTATATATCTACAATCATAACCCTCTCCATTTATGTAAAATATCTAATATTAAATCCATTGGCCGCATGTATCCACATTCTTTTAAACTGGGCGTATCTTTGCCCTAGCTATCGCCACCACCACAACCACCACCACCACCACCACAGTAGCTGGACACAACAAAGCTTCTAATCGATGTATGGCTGCATTAGCACGTGCAATTTACTTTACTGCTCTCCTTTGTTGACACTTGTCTGACACATTCCGTTTCGTTATTTCCCTTATATATAATCTATATTTCTACCCCACACCTCTTCCTTTTTTCCTTTTCTTCCCTTTCACTCCTCCCTCTCCGCTGTCTATTCAGCTTTTAAAATATTGGTTTCGATGCTCATTTGTAATTTTTTTTTACTTGAATTGTCTGAAGAAATCGGCAAGATAATCCTATTGTCCTGACGATTAAAAAATGTGTAATGATTTAAGCAAAATACCCCCGAGGTTGATATAAACACACACACACACAAACACACACACACACACACACACACACATATATATATATATGTGTGTGTGTGTGTGTATGTATATATATATATATATTTGTGTGTGTGTGAGAATAATGGAAAAAAGTATTCTGACAAAATAGATAAATAGAAAAGAACAAACCAAGTTATGTGTTCATCAACGTTTCATCTTTATTTCCTCCAGAGAAAGTTTCTAAATAAAGACGAAACGCTGATGAAAACATAACTTGATTTGTTCCGTGTTCATTTTTATTTTTCTCCCCTCTCTCTCTCTCTCACTCTCTCTCTCTTTCTCTCTCTCTCTCTCTCTCTCTCTCTCTCTCTCTCTCTCTCTCTATATATATATATATATATATATATATATATATATATCAAGCTTGCTGTATGTCTTAATACCTTTATGCACAAGTTGAACTGTTTAGACAAAAAATTGGCTGAATGGTTTGCTAGAGACCGCAACGGTAAAATCTTTTGAACTCTGGTCCCTTGGCAGCTAAATTTTTGGCCAAAAACCGATTAAGAAGCTTGCTCTTATGTCTGAATGTAACTTTATGTAACATTTCAAATGTTTAAATAAAAAATTGATTGAGTAATTTGGTAGAGACCGCAGTGGACATATTTTTTTTAACTTTGACACCAATTTTGACTTCTCAACATTGATTGTTTTTGGCTCAAATCAAATTAAAAGTTTGATGCATGTCCAAGAAATCTACATCTAAAGGTGTGTAATAAAGTCGGCATTACATATATCATGTAAAAACATGCAATGGTCTGCGAACTATAGAGTTTGTAGCAATGCAAAATGAACATAACAATAAAGGCAAGAATTAAGAAAGAATATCAAAATGG
The DNA here is from genome assembly GCF_053919585.1 of Euprymna scolopes. Lineage (NCBI taxonomy): Eukaryota > Metazoa > Mollusca > Cephalopoda > Sepiida > Sepiolidae > Euprymna > Euprymna scolopes. The sequence goes on along the minus strand of NC_136503.1, from coordinate 89,673,994 downwards.
CTAAGAAAGTGCGATTTATAGTAGCCGCAGATAATAGAGATTTCATTTTTTTTAAATTAAAAACAATTACACTTCCCCTTCCCATCCTTCATAGACAACTCAGTTATGTTTCATCGTGGCTACCGAGAGTAAAGAAGGCCGATGCACATGATATCGTGACGTCATTATCAGATTCACTTGTAGAGATATGATCTAGGCTATCAGCAGCAGTTTCGTCTAGTTTTCAGTTTGCTGTCTAACATGGTGTATTCTTGCATTGTTACAAAATTGCCGGGGAAATTATTCAAAAGGCCCCAAAGTACATATATTTTCTCATCCTAAACTTTCTCAATTTGGATACGTGCCATTAGAAGGGAACATTTTATTCCAGTAGTAAGTGATGTTATTTGTTAATAATTAAACGTGTATTGAATTAGAACTGTATTCAAGTGCTTTCATAACGTTTGATAACATTTAACTTTGTTTTAGGTTTTACAATTATAAAGAAACAATTTTTACATGAGAATAATTGTCAAAAGTTTTTTTTAATAATAAATAAAACCTTTCATTGAGTATGTCCAAATATTTGAAAGTTCTATATATTTTTCTAAAGTCGGGTTGAAAATTATTCACCTTGTGGCTACTAATGAAATTAGCCGTGGCTGAGCGTTATATATTAAAATTGATTGTTTCTTTTTAGAATTATAAAGAAATAATTTTTACATGAGAATAATTGTCAAAATGTTTTTTTTGATAATAAATAAAACCTTTCATTGAGTATGTCCAAATATTTGAAAGTTCTATATTTTTTCTAAAGTTGGGTTGAAAATTATTCACCTCGTGGTTATTAATGAAATTAGCCGTGACTGAGCGTTATGTATTAAAATTGATTGTTTCTTTTTAGAATTATAAAGAAATAATTTTTACATGAGAATATTTGTCAAAAATATTTCTTTTTAATTTATTTACTTGCCTCCCCACGAGGACGCAGTTAGACACAAGGTCGGTTTTTAATGTGGGAAAATTTAGCTCCCCCAAAAGAGGCACTCTGGATAGGAACAAAAATAAAATAAAAATTGTCTCGGTCATGAAGGATTTCTCCTCCAGTGACCGAGGACAGAACAAATGAAGTATAGCATCAGAACAGATACTACACTGTGAGTATTATTATTGTAAATATTTGTTTACTACCTTTTAGATTTTAGCAATAGTTTACAGTATGGTATGAATGTTTTCTTTAATTATGTTTTTAGGTATGTGAACATCATTTTCGGCCTGAGGATGTAATAAAGGAGAAGTCAAGATTCGATGATAAAACGTTGTGAAATAAACACGCAAGATGAGAACAGTATAAGATGAGTCCGAATAATCTCTAAAGTTCCAAAAAATAACATTCAACCCATGTGATTTTTCTCTAAATTAAATTTAAAAACATATTTCTGAACTAGTAACTTTTATTATTTGTTTGTATTTAAACTATTCCTTTGATTTCAATTTTTTGTATTTTATCGTTTGTTTCATTCTTAAAATTATTTATCGATGGTTTTCACTTTTAAAATTATTCATCGTTGGTGTATAATATGTTTTTTTAATTCTTTGTTTCCTAACTTCATAATTCAGTTTTATCAGTTGTATATTGCTTTAAAATTACTTAATTTTACATAGATAATATTTATATTTTATATTGAATAAAGTTCAGTTTCAGTATTAATCGAATTGTGTTCCTTTTTCTTTTTGAAAATGTTTTATTGCTCTTTTTCAAATGGCCCTCATATAATACTGACAGTCTGACAAATCTTACCTACATTGCCTGCATGCATTTTTCAGTTAACAAGCCTTCTTCTTACTCGCGGTGGTCGTGGTTTCATCATCCTTCCACTTCCTCTTGACGTTGTAATCCACACTTACCTTCTTTTGTATATCTACTGTTCTCACTTTTCTTTCCTTTTTCTTTCGTTCTTTTTTCTTCTCTTGCCGTTTATTTCTTCTTTGCTGTCACTGTCTAGAGTCCAAAGTGTCACTTAACCTCTTAAGTGTCACCTCTTCCTTCTGAATTTAACGTTTTTATTTTATTTTTTTTTAATATCTCCTCTATTCCTAAATTGAAGAACAACACTTTTTCACGGCAACATAAGTTTTATTACGTCGCCTGAAGAAGCCACGTGGTCCAGACTGACCACTTGCCTGAAACATTATCATTAATGTTGTTGCTGATGACGACGACGATGATAACGTATTTCACAGATTATTTAAAAAATTAATAAACAAATGAATCCAGCGCTTTCGCGCGAAGACACTCAAGAAAATCTGCGGCTGATACAGTTATCCTGAATTTGCTTGTCATTGGATTTTGATTGTGGATGCTTAGAGAGTGATACATGTTTCGTACAAACATTTATCATTGAGATCATTTTGTAGAGATATATCTTCTTTACAAGTCTTGTGGCGATAGAAGTTGGAAGTATGTAGTCACAAATCTGCACACAGGCGGCTTAAATATTATCCTAATGTTGCTATTAGTTTTGAGAGACAAGAAACTAGTTTCGGCATTTTGCGACTGAGCATTGCGTTAAAGGAACAGCGCAACTCACCCAGATCATCGGTGATGTCTAGAAAAGGTGACCAAGAAATCGTCTGTTCCTATTTCAGTTTTTGGTTAGTAATCTTCGGCTGTTCATTTCTGCAGAAGAAACAAAAGGAAATAAAAAAAACATTCTAGGATTCATAATGTAATAATATATATATATATATATATATATATATATATATATATATATATATATATATATATATATTTATATATATATATATATAACCGCGTTTCTTTTCCCGGTCTTCGTTGTATCTCATCTAATAAAATGATTGCTGTCTTTTCAATTTAATTATGTTTGTTACCTGCGCGCTAAAGATTTCATAACAAAGGCGAAGAAAATTTAATAATAGATTGTTTATATTTGATCTAAATTCTAATACTAAAAATTCTTACCATTCAATTTGCACGCTTAGTTATAAAAATGCCATTTTAATCTTTACACTAACACGAACAAATATGATACTTAAAAATAAAGACAATTAAAACCCAAAGACAATGTTATTCCAAAGTCAGGCATGGCAACCCAAATGAAAATATTATTATAGGACAAACCAATCGACAGAGAAAACTTGCTGAATAGAGAACAGAGGCATAATAATTCTATTTCAAACTTGAATCTCACATACTTCAGCGTTACAGACTGAACAACAAAGATGAGCGAAGAGAAATAACATATAACAATAAAAAAAAATGGGCACAGAAAAATTTTAGCCGAATTAAGGACATTCTATAGACATGGTTTATCTTCACGAATTTTATTAAGTTAATAGTAATAAATAGCAAACAAGAATCTGTAATGTTTTTATTTATTTATTTGCGGAACATTATCCTTATCTTTTTGTAGTTATTGTTTTAACGACGTTTCGGCCAACTATTCCTCTGGCTTTCGTCAGGTTATTAACCGCAACAGGATAGGAATGCTGAATCTTCACTTGCATCTTCAGTAATTACTGCCTTCCATAGTTGTTGTCGTCTCACCACGTTTTGGCTAACTAATCATTTGGCCGGCTTTGGGTAGGATTGAAACTGCTATCCTCAGACAATGCTCCCCTGGAACTGCAGAGACTGCGCGTACGAAATGAATGTTTCATTTTCAGCACAATTGAACTATAATACTTGACGTTGTTATTTTAAACCTTAAGTGAAGCTCATTATTTACATATAAATTTATAGAATTAACAGTAGGTTCTCTACAATACAATGTGGAGTAAAATGTGTTGTGAACTAAAGCATTGCGAGGGGAGGCATGCGAAGCTTCCTCCCCTCGCACAGAGGCTGTGTCCCTTACTAAATCAGGCAACCAATCGATTTGATTAAGAAAAAGGGCGATTTCACCGATTTCGAAGACAATAATTGTATGAGAGTGTGGAACATGTGTTGACCTTATTCAATCCCGGACAATGTCGGGTCTCCTTAGTAGTATATATATTACGCACAGAAATCAACATTTCTTTTGCTTTTAACGGAAAAGATGTGATGAACCTAGAGCCACATGCTGAACTGCTACCAACCACTGTAAAAGAGTAATAAATAATGTGAGACATTCGTATGCTCAGTACGTCAACTTTAAAGTATCTGAACAACGGCTTGGGTCCCAATAGGTTTGGGCGATTAACAAACAGGGTCTTGAACAGAGACGTGCTCTCTTTCTCAATAGAGCTGAGGTAATTTCATCAGCATCTGACAAAAGAACTTTGCGACAATGGCCGTCTACCACTCCCTCGTATTTCAACTTATGAATGAAAACACACTATGCAACATACAAATATCTGTGCGTGATGTTGCCAAACTTATCAAAGACCTTGATTCCAGTAAGGCAACTTGCCTCGACCGCTTTCCAATCATAGTGCTCAAAGGACTTCTGTCAAAACTAGATCCTATGCTTACAAAAAAACAAAAAACAAACAAACACAAAAAACGTTGCCTTGAGAAAAAAAAAGGCTTCCTAACACCATCGAAAAAGTTAACCTGTCTACCCCATACTTAAAAATTTCAGATATCGGTCATCTGCCTCTCAGTACAGATTTATTAACCTCTTGTGGGTCATGCGTAAGTTGATGGATCTGTTATATATAGAGAAGTGGTCAACCACCTTAGAACAAATAAGGTACTGACATGCACAGCAGTTTCTGTTCTGCTATATCTACAGCTGATGTGCTAACTGTAATATCACACAGGATTAGTAAATATCTCGACAAAGGCTTCGTTTCTAAGGCAATATCCCTTGACAGTCTTTCATGAGGTAATGAATTAAGGTCTAGTTCACAAGATTTCCAGTTACGAAATAGCAAGAAATCTCCTCTCAATTATCAAATCCTTTGTCTACGATAGGCTTATAAGAGAATATGGGCAAAAATCAGACGGTAATCAACGATAGCGTCCATTACGGTTTCATCCCGTGACTAACTCTATTCCTGATCGTCATCAATGATCTGCCAAATCATACGTTTAGATTATTCGTAGAAATTTACGCAGACGATACTACAATATATGGCAACACTTCAAAGGCCATCAATGACTAAGATCTTTCTGATTCTTCTGATCTTGAGTACATGGTACAGTGGGGAAAAGGTGGCTGGTTAAGTTTAATGCATCTAACACCAAGTTTCTTTTTTGTCACAATAATCGCACTGACTCCTCAATCAGGAGTAAATTGAAATGAATGGCTTTCGTCTTGGGGAAGTAACATATTTCAATACGCTTCTAGGGCTGACTTTCACTTTCACTCCTGATCTGAAATAGAATAAATACATCGAATCTGCTGCCAATATTGCTGGGAAAATGGTTGGATCATTCTACCGTTCTAGTGTATCTGTATGAGGGCAAGCTATGCCCTAAAATGAAGTATTGTTACTACATCTGGACAGGAGTTTCTTGACCCGTTATACCCTACCTGTCTCTTATAATTTTCATCGCAAGTGCTCATCTGAGTTCCAGTCTATGATTTCGCTTTGCCAAACTTTCACAAAAACACTCGACTACCTACAACCACTATCAAGAATCCCCCCCCACTTTCTATTTGTGCTTGAATAGAACGCAGACTCTAATGAAAAATTTTTCTTTCCCAGAATTACCCGCATGTGAAACACTGTGTCACTGGTCTGTTTCCCGGTCGACTACAATATGGTACCTTTCAGTTCTAATGTAAACAGATTTTGGTGGAGCCGTCCCGTTAAATAATCCAAGTTTATCCAATCTCCAACATTAACGATTACTTCGCTACCACCTTGTTGCTGTTGTTGTTTTTGTTGTTGTTGAAAATCCTCTGGAAATGAATCCCATCTCTTTTCAGGAAGACGTGGATAAACAAAATCAAAATTATTATTATTATTATTATTATTATTATTATTATTATTATTATTATTATTATTATTATTATTATTAACTTTATCTTTAGATGGCCTTTGGGCCTTGATAAGTGGTGACTCCCTTTGAAAAATATTAATATCTTAATACTTATGTACAAATCACCTTTTATTGTACGATTTCAGTTTCTAACCTTTTCTAACCATTTCATGCATCAATTTCATTTGAAAAGTATCCAAATCTAATTATATATAATCTTATTAAAATATAGAGAAAATATGCAAAAACGTTTATTTTTCTCTTCATTTTAATTTTACTTCTCTTCATCTGGCAACTTTTATTGACCTATAATAGCTAATTTATTTTTCCCAATCCCCCGTCTTTCCTCTAACGATACTAAACTTTAACCATTTCTTCTCATTTCAAACATCCATTGAAGCCAGAAATGACGAATCCTATTTGTCGCTTTTTCAATTTTCTCTTTCTAAAACGCGATCGCCCATAATCAATCTGCACATCAAACAAGAGATTAATCGAAGCACACACATAAAAATAACACACATAGAAATAACACATATAGAAATAACACACATAAAAATAACACACATATAAATAACACACATAGAAATGACACACATAGAAATAACACACAAAAAAATAACACACATAGAAATAACACACATAGAAATGATACACATAGAAATAACACACATAGAAATGACACACATAAAAATAACACACATAGAAATAACACGCATAGAAATAACACGCATAGAAATAACACACATAAAAATAACACACATAGAAATAACACGCATAGAAATGATACACATAGAAATAACACACATAGAAATAACACACATAGAAATAACACACATAGAAATAACACGCATAGAAATAACACACATAAAAATAACACACATAGAAATAACACACATAGAAATAACACACATAGAAATAACACACATAGAAATAACACACATAGAAATGACACACATAGAAATAACACACATAGAAATGACACGCATAGAAATAACACACATAGAAATAACACGCATAGAAATAACACACATAGAAATAACACACATAGAAATGATACACATAGAAATAACACACATAAAAATAACACACATAGAAATAACACATATAGAAATAACACACATAAAATAACACACATAGAAATAACACACATAGAAATGACACACATAGAAATAACACACATAAAAATAACACACATAGAAATAACACGCATAGAAATGATACACATAGAAATAACACACATAGAAATAACACACATAGAAATAACACGCATAGAAATAACACACATAAAAATAACACACATAGAAATAACACACATAGAAATAACACACATAGAAATAACACACATAGAAATGACACACATAGAAATGACACGCATAGAAATAACACACATAGAAATAACACGCATAGAAATAACACACATAGAAATGACACACATAGAAATGACACACATAGAAATGACACACATAGAAATAACACACATAGAAATAACACACATAGAAATGACACACATAGAAATAACACACATAGAAATGACACACATAGAAATAACACACATAGAAATGACACGCATAGAAATAACACACATAGAAATGACACACATAGAAATGACACGCATAGAAATGACACACATAGAAATAACACACATAGAAATAACACACATAGAAATAACACACATAGAAATAACACACATAGAAATGACACACATAGAAATGACACACATAGAAATGACACGCATAGAAATAACACACATAGAAATAGCACACATAGAAATGACACACATAGAAATGACACGCATAGAAATAACACACATAGAAATGACACACATAGAAATGACACGCATAGAAATAACACACATAGAAATAACACACATAGAAATAACACACATAAAAATAACACGCATAGAAATAACACGCATAGAAATAACACGCATAGAAATAACACACATAGAAATAACACACATAAAAATAACACGCATAGAAATAACACGCATAGAAATAACACACATAGAAATAACACACATAGAAATAACACACATAAATATAACACACATAAAAATAACACGCATAGAAATAACACGCATAGAAATAACACGCATAAAAATAACACACATAGAAATGACACACATAAAAATAACACACATAGAAATAACACACCTCAATTATTCATTTAGATCAAAGCATAAATAGGCAAATGAACGGAAAGCAGATACGTGACAAAAGGTTCCTTTTAGAATTAAGCCTAAAAATACAGCGACTAAAATTCTAATAAGTTGTCCGAAAAATACTGACTGATTTGTCACAATTTAATGTCACTGAAGACTTTATAAAATTGCCAAATTTCACATGTGAGTTCTTCATAAATTGCAATAATTTCTTTTAAATACAGGTTGAAGCATATAAACCCTAAAAAAGAACAAACAAATACTGATACTTTATTGCGCAAGTAAATAATTAATAAATAATTGACGACCGTAGTCGAAAACGACCCGAAAACGCCCTTTTCATTGGCTTCTGAAGATGAAGAGTACGTGGATTAATCCAGGAAAACGATTAATTCAGGTACTCTGCATCTTCGCTTTAAAACGCATTTCGTATTTTGCATTTTGATTTTAAGTACAAAATGTATTTTGAATTCAACCCTAGTCTATCAACACTTACCTTAATTATTTTCAAACATCATTGAATATTTAAAATAGTTTGAAAAAACCATGCTTTCTTGAAAATGAATACTTGAATACGATTGTTAAACAGAAACCGGAATCGCGATAGAAAATTTAAGTCCTTTGATGTCAGTAGTTTAACTGCGGTCGATCATCTCAAATTCGTAACATTAACAAGTTAAAGATGAACTCAGTTTTGAAATCAGTTTTTTACGAGCAACTTGATACGTCAAACTGAAGCGGGAAGAATCAAATAAAATCAACATTTAAGCGCAACAAGTTGAAAAATAATTTTAAAATCTTACATGCGATTCTATTTTGAACAAAAACGTGACAAACAAAACGAAAGATATGCTAGCCTTAACTGTGAGAAACCGAGAGGATTGAGCACATCTAAATTACGAGGGGTTTTAATAAGTAATGCTCCTGGCCCATCCCTAGTTTCCTGATCTAGTTAAAATGATTTACATTCTTATAGGTTATGTGAAAATTTACAGTTCTGAACAATTTGTCTATGTTACAGAGGTTTGAACTGAGTACGATGTGAAATGGAGTGTTTTGCAGTAAATCATTTGTTTGTAGAGTGGGTCAGAGCATTTTGCTTATTTAAATTTGGCGTGCTAAAGCGAGGGTTGTTCCAAAAATGGAATATAGACTTATTTAAGAGGGCGATATTAAAGTTTGATTCTTAATATGCCTTATTAAATTTTTGTTTATTTTTCAGGAATCCTAGCGAGCATCATGCAGTGGCGAACTCAGAAAGCGCTTTCGATGTCGAGACATTTTCTCCAGCAGTTGCTCAATTGTCCAAACGCAACGTGTATTCCGTAGACATTTCAATATTGTCCCCCTATGGTCGTGTTTCTGGCCGACAGTCGATTGTTTCATGTGTAAACAACTTTAGAGGGTGATGTAAAAAAAAAAGTAATCTAGCCTTCCACGAACAACTCGCGGAACAATTCGTTAAATAGCAAATAGCCAATAGAGTCGAGATTATTACAGGGTCTGTAGAAAGTTCATCCCAAAACAGTGACGCAGAGAGACTCTGTTTTGAGATCTCCCCCACGGTCTGGTCTCAAACATGCATCTTCTCTTGCGTTATCTGCTTATTCTGTGAGACAAATCCTCCATGAAGAATTTACATTTTATCCCTACAAATTAGTTATGGTGCAGGAAGTTAATCCTCGCGATTTTATTAAATGCATGCGAGGCGCTTTTTCCTGACGATACACTTGTTTTCTTCAGTGATGAGGCTTACTTCCATCTTTCGAGATCTATGCATAAGCAAAACATGCGCTATTGGAGTTCTGAAACCCCAGAGAACTTCATCAACATCCTCTACAAGAACCACGTGTAACTGTTTGGCATGCACTACTGTGAGTTGGCCTAATTGTCCTATAGTTTTTTCAAGAAAACGAACAGGCAGTATCAGTGACATCTGACTGTTATGTTAACATGATCAATGAGTGTTTCCTGCCAACAATGAACCAGATGGATGTGGAAAATGCGTGGTTCCAGCAAAACGTTGCTACGGCACAGACAGCGCGCGCGTTAATGACTGTCTTGCTGCAGAACTTCACAGGACACTGCATCTCCTTGACGGTTGATATGCACGGTCCTCTAATTCATCACCATGTGACTATTTTTATGGGGCTATCTGAAGTCAATTACGATCGTCATAGCACCTTGACTCACATGAAAAACAACATCTGTCGAGCTGTCGTCAACATACCCATCGATATGCTGGAAACAGTTAACCGGAACTTCAGAGTTGGAATAGACGCCATCTTACTGACACCATCTTTAAAACTAGTAAAAAAATACATGTTGTACTAGTTGCAGTTCAAAGCATTGCATATACTAATATTACTTGCGTTTTAATTGATATTCCTAATAAGCAAGTCGTTCTGCCTCGCCCTGTATTTGAAAAGGATCACTACAGGAGACTTGGGGAAAAGTATGGTAATGATGCCCAATCATATAATCTTATAAAACATTGGCATCGATCATTCAAACAGGATTAGACATCTATGAAAACAGCTACAAGACTTGGTTACTTTTTTTTGCTATTGGTGAGGTACCTATCAGTAAATTTAAGGTTGTCATTTTAGAAGATCGACGCCGAACAATTCGTTAAATAGCCAATGTTGTCGGGATTATTACAGAGTCTGTAGAAACTATGATCCTTGATCATTTGCATATGGTGTATGCTAGATACATTGCCAGGTTGTTGACACCATTTTAGAAAAATCGTTTAGTGCCTGACAATGGATGTTTTTTTAGCTATTACAATAAGACGAGTCAATATACTTCAAAAACTGATAAGAGAGAATGAAACAGGAGTCTATGGCCATGAACTAAAGTCCATAACCCAGCCAATGCTGTTGAATAACTTGAACTCACCACTTCAAAATCAGGCCAGAGTGCACTCCACTACTGTCAAGGGCATGGCTACAAACGAGGGCGATATTGCGATAACAGTAACAGATTTGCTAAGATAGACTTAGCAAAGGGTACTACAGGAACCTATTATGCTTCATTCTCATAAGGAGAAACTATCAAAACGACCAGGCGAATTAAGATCAACAAGGGTATCATCATCTTGCAAGATAACGCCCCGGTTCATAATAAATGGCACCAGATCAGAAGCGTCAGCATGTGGAGATGAAATCTTCCATTCTCCTACTTGCGACCTTTGACTTTCACTTCTTAGCCATGAAGGTTGTTGTTCAAAGTCAGGTGTTGGTTAGAGGACAAAACTAGGAGGTTCTACAAATATGTTCGTCAGAGCTGCATTAAACAACGGAAGAAATGCATAGCTATAGGTTGTATCTACCAGATTGTCGAGAAAGTTCTTGCGGTTTTTAACTTTTAAATTCAGATTAACATATCTTGACTCAAACAAAAGCTTATTGATCGAAATAAGCACCATCAGAATCCACCCATTTTTTGATGTTGCTTAGATTTTTTAATCATCTCTCATGCAGAAAGTTGTCGAGATGCTTGAAAAAGTGGTAGTCGGTAGTTGAGAGGTCTGAAGCGTACAGCAGATGAGGCAGAGTTTGTAGCCAATTCGTTCAATATCTGCAGGGTCAGTTTAGCAACGTGAGGTCGGGCATTGTCGTAGGGAAGAATTGGGACTTTTCTGTAGACTTATGCTGGGTGTTGTTGTTGAAGTTTATGATGCAATTCATTTATTTATTGACAGTATTTCTACGTCATAATGGTTTCGCCTGCATTAAGAAAAAACTGCAATGGATAAAACCGATCGTAGACCACAAAACAGTCAGTATGACGTTCTTTTGATGCAACTCCGGCTTCGGGAAGTGTCGTGGAGCTTCATCGGCATCTAATCACTGAGGTGTCTAACATCACCGGTTGTCGTGCAGAACCCGACTTTTTATCACCCTCACGTGGTTGGAAATCGTAACGTCTACTTCAGCAGCAAGTTTTCGAATAATTGTTGGTTAATAGACTTTGACTAATACTCTTAGTTGATCGTTGTACACATCCGATGGCTGACCAATACGTTTATCATTTTCAAGACTCGTTGCCGCCACGAAATTTTTTAAAACCACCATTCTGTAGTGCAGTCAGTAGTGGTTCCTGAGCCAAATGCTCAGAAGATATCGCGAGATTTTTAAGAAGATTCTCGACCTAACTTGAACTGAAATAAATTGTGCGAATTAACTTTCTTTCCTCTTGTATTCAACATTCTGAAAAGAAAACAATATTGTTTAAAAACTATTCTAATTTAAACGGGCGAAAAACGCTCTTTAAAATCTATTATATAAATCTAAACGACGGTTATTTGTGTGTTCGTATGTTCGCTAAAACCTTTCGTCAGCTCCATTGGACCGACTCAAAACCGATTCCATCTGAATGAGTAAGCCCTCCTTATCTGAAAATTAAAAACAAAGAATAATTTTCTGGTGGCAAAAATATAGATCATTTTTTTTACACGGTGGTCACCACTTATCAAGGCCCGGAAGCCACTCAGGGATAACGGTTATTGCAAGAATAGTACGTTAGTGTGGAGATTTGATGAAGTGTTTACTTAAGGGGGCGGTTCATTAGGAATTTGTTAACGTTGGACTTGAAGACATCCAAGTTGTAGTCAGGTGGGAAGCAGGCAGACAGAACAGAGTTCCACAGGCGTGCAGTTCTAAGAAAGAAGCTTTGTTCATGGAATCCACGTTTTGATTTAGGAACAGATAAAGAGTGGGGGAAATTTTTCACAGTGGATTCAGCTAGACGGGTGTTTTTCGTGAAAGATTGGCGAGGGGGGAACAGAGATTTTAGTTCAGATGAGCACTTTCCATGGAAATAACGATAAAACAAGGATAGGCTCGCAACGTCTCTTCTGTGGGAGAGAGGTTGCAGGGCGATCATTTTTTGCCACGCTATTTTCGCAAATCAAACACGTGTAGTTAACTGAAATCATATTTAAAAACGCTATTTTGACGGCTAAGATCATAAGACATCGTGGTCCGATGCGCAAAAGCGTTTACCGGTAACGTTTTCCCTTTTTTCACGTATTAGATTCGAGCCTGCTTACCGCGGCTATTTTTATTTTTTATTTTTATTTTGGTCACACGGGCAGTCGCTGCTAGTTTAATTGATTTTTTTACAGGGGTATGGTGGAAAAGTTATCACCTACTTCTTCCGTTTTTTCTGGGAGTTGCTCAATATCTGCTGGGACCAAACCGATCTTTACGACCCCCCCCACAGCAGCACCGTGTATTCATGCTATTGATATATAAATAAAGATATTATAACGATAACTTATTTGAAAATACATCATTTTGAAATTAAAATTTAAATTTCCGCAAAAACTTTCTTGTCAATTTGATGCAGAGAAATGATAACTGTTCGATGTTTAGCTACTCTGCTGATATAAGAAGTGGGCCAGGGACATTACTTATTGGACGCTACTCGTATAATGTAACGAATCAATCCACGCGTTTATTTGACGAAAATACGTTTTTCAGACGGTTCAATTGTGACAGACCAATTAACAGACGTAGAGATTCAACAAAACATGCCGACGAAACATCAAAGATAAAAATCAATTTAATTATTGTTTTTTCTTTGATCAAATTAAGCCTGACACCTTCGCCCGCTTTATTTCGGCGCACTGCGATAATTATATGACGATCTGCCGATACCCAAGAGACAGGTAGACTGAGGCAGTTTTTAATTGCGTTCGATGATAGAACAATGAGTTTAATGATTTCTTCTTTTGGATATGCAATACGTCCATCGAAACAGGGCGATAAAAATATTGCATTGATCAAAGAGGTTTATATCGTAAAATAATAAGAGAAACTACAAAAACTTAGATTAAAATGCTTTCATGTTTCATAAAAGCTATCGTACGTCCAGAATATATTGCTCTTTGATTAGCGTATTCTATAGCATACTAGTTGATGTTCTAAACATGTTAGGATGTTACAAACGATATAGAAAGCTATATTTCGAAGATTAAGGGAGTGTGAAATTACCTATTCTATTACTCGTATATCAATCCTGACACGGAATAAGAGCATATATATATATATATATATATATATATATATATATATATATATATATATATATATATATATATATATATATATATATATAAGCCTGAAGAATCCTAGAGTGGATGAAACGCGGAATATTCAGTGTAGCTTAAGCACCATATACATTTTAAAACTTACTATATATATATGAATTATAATTTTGGCTTAAGATTACACATGCATATAATGGTGAGGCAAGCATTTGGGAATTTTAGCACGTTTAGAATCTGTCATTACTTGTTATAAAACCTCGGGCCACCTTGAGTAAGCTTGAATTCAATAGAATCTATGGTGAGTATTATATGAAACTGCATCCGATCGTGATACCAACCATTTGGCAAAAAATATTGTGTGTATTATTACCACTTTGGTTCCATTACTTCACGTGGATGTAACAGAAAAATTGTCTACCGCTCTTACGGGCATAATTAGAGCTGTAAATATGGTAGTACATGTCGCTGGTAGCACAAAATCGATTCGTTTCAAACTGAATTTTATTCATCAAAAGTTGATTTCTAAATGTTTGCTATACAAACCTATGACATCCAACCAGTCGTTGGTTTATTCTCTGGTAAACATAAACGCGTGTCTTACACAAATGACTAAAAAGTGTTTTCTATATTTTTATCTACGCTTGTACGCAGAAGTTGGAGGATATATATATATATATATATATATATATATATATAATTTTTTTCATATAATCACATAGAAAAGCGTCATAGTGTGTTGGTCATCAATTATAGGATATATATTCATCTACTCATTTACCTCTTTATTATATAGAAAGAGAGAAAGAGAGAAAAAAGGGATAAGCATAGAGTGGTTTAAAGACAGGATATCTACACGATGAAAGCTTCGTATGTTGTATCTACATTAGAAGTCGTAATCTGAAATGCGATTTTATAGAGATATCGTGTAAATTAGTATTAATCAACAATTACAATCATACCCATTTATATTTAAAATTATATAGCTAAATATAACTTCAGTGCCATCAGCTAGAATCGAAACCAAAGCATATAACTTGCCATGGTCAGTCGTTACCACTTGAGCTATGTCCACATTTATATTAGAGATATAAATATTAACTTAGCTAAATGTATGAATGTATATTGGCACATGTGTAGATGTAACACGTTTTGTCGTCCTACGTCTGTCACATACACAAACATAGACAAGGTGATTTTATATATATATATATATATATATATATATATATATATATATATATATATATATATATATATACTTCATTTACTCACATAAAATTAATATACGAAAGTATAAATTTATGCGTAAACTTTAAGTATTTACTTCAAAAGTGTTCAATACGCAGGTAGAGCTAGTTAGTCAGTTATAAAATATATGTGGCGATTAAGCTACACTGAATATTCCGTTCATTGGCTGATAAGAAGGGCGCGGTGGATACTTGAAAGATGATTGGCTAACTAAAATCTTAATAGAAGGTGCGTATATAGAAACGACAGACAACCACACAATTCGCGCATAAGCTTGAAGAGTCCTAGAGTGGATGAAACGCGGAATATTCAGTGTAGCTTAATCGCCATATATATTTTATAACTTACTATATATATATATATATATATATATATATATATATAAATATATATATATATATATATATATATATATAAAGTTTATTAATTACCGTCTCCCTAAACATCTGTGCAATACACTATATATCTTTTAAAAGAAAGTATTTGTGATTGAACAAAAATAATTTTAAAAATCTATCTGCATCTTTCGGAGAAAGTAGGAGGAGAGGACGATGAAAATGGAGAGAGGTATAAATAAGTGAAACGTCTTTAATAAAAGGAAGATGAGTGTAGGATGTGAAAGTGAACCCGATCGAAGTAATTTTTTATAAGGAATAAAAATAACTTCTCGTTATGATATTCAACAAGTTAAAATGTACAAAAATTCATTAATTCAGGTTGAATTATCCGTAGATGAGATCGTAAAATACGGGAGATGGGATAAGTTTCAGAAGTTGAGATGTGTTCGGTTAGAAAAGGAAGGAGCTGGGGTGATGCGTTTGTGGTTTGATGAAAAAAAGAGTAGGAGGTGATATATTCGTTAACTAAGCAATGTGCAATTAAGCGTGAAATGACTAGAATAGAATGTCGGTTGAAAAGTAATTAACCAAGCTCTAGTCCATCACCTTACAGATGCTAAACTTCTGACCGACGAACAATTCGGATTTAGGCAAGCCCGTTCCACAGCAGACATCCTAACTGTGATCTCTGAAGTATATACCATTCACTGGACAAAGCTGGGGAGGGTAGAGCGAGAGCTCTAGATATATCTAAGGCTTTGACATGGTATGGGATGAGGGTCTTCTTAAGAAAATCAGATCATACGGTATCACTGGAAGAATACTTAACATAATTAAATCCTTCTTAGATAAGAGAAAAATCCAGGTTGTCCTCGAGGTTCGTGCATCTAAATAATATGATATAAATGCGGAAGTGCCTCAAGTGTCTGTCCTTGGACCTCTATTGTTCCTAATATTAATAGATGACCTCCCTGACAAAATTGTCTGTAAGATGGGTATACATACTGATGACACCACGCTCTATAACAGGCTCGACAGGAAAACAAATGAACACATATCTAAAGAAATGGCAGAAACACTAGAGGACCTCCAATCTGTAGTGGAAAGAGGACAAAAATGGATGGTCACATTCAATGCTGCCAAAACTAAACTTGTTGTATTCAATAATTACAAGAAACCTTCTCTACCACCTATAGCAATGACCAAAGACGCTTTATCCGAAAGTACATCTTATATACTCATTGGCCTAACGTTCACAGGAAACATGAGTTGGAACAATTACATTGAGAACATTGCCAGGACCGCTGCGAAGAAGCTAGGTTCTTTCTACCGTGCTAGAAAGATACTAAGCCCGAAAGTATCCTGTACCTCTATAAGGCCACCGTTCGGCCATGTATGTAGTATTGTTGTTATATTTGGGCTGGTGCATCTGCTACTAGTCTCTCGCTCCTAGACAATGTTCAAAAGAGAGTCGCCAACCTGATAGGTCCTGAACGACAGCTTCATAACGATATAAGCTTCAGCCTCTGTCCCATCGACGAAATGTAGCATCCCTCTGCCTGTTTTACAAGTACTTTAACGGCGAATGCTCCGACGAACTGCAAGCACTCGTAGCCCCTCGACGTAAATACTCCCGACAAACCCGCAAGCAGCTAAATCCCACCCCTTCACAGTAGAGATCCCTAGATGTAAGAGAGCCTTCTACTCCAATTGTTTATTCCCCAGAACCGCTAGACTTTGGAATTGCCTTCCGGGTTCCTGTTTCCCCAACTGTACTGACATGCAGAAGTTCAAGTGTAACGTGAACCGACATCTTGTTGCCCAACGTCCCACATAGTACCCCTGTTGATTATGTCCCTGATAGTAGCCCCTACATCAAACTAGCAATATACCTTGTTTGGGGTGAAAATGTAATTTAAAAAAATGAAAGATAAAAATGTAAAGAAAAGAAAGAGTTGTTGCATAAGAAGAAGAAATAGAAAAGGAGGGAGAAGAAATATAAGAAGAAAGAGGTAGGGGAGGAAAAAAGCATTAATGTTGATAATGAAATATAAGAACAAAAATCAGGAGTAAAACAAAAAAAACAATGAAAACGATAAGAAAGTGAATTGGAAAGCTTCAGAAGTAGAAGCAAATAAGAAAGTAAAAAAAAAAATAAACGGGAGAAAATCAATGAAGAGAACTTGATTAAAACCATGAAAGGATAGAAATTTGAATTATGGCCATTCGGGGAAAAATATATATTATGTTATAGAGTGACGGAAGTAATTTTTAAAAAAAGTTTATTGAGTTATTGGGTTTGTATCAAATGAGATTATCTGTAGTACTTTCGGTGCATTTATTTTTCTGTTGCTATACACGAAAACATTGTAGCAGTGATTGCAACTGTTTGTAATTTAATTAATGAATTTTAAGCTTAATAAAATACTTTTTTAATTTTCGCATACGTCGATTTATTTACATGTTAAAATATCCGTTGCACTGGACACCCAAAAACGCCGTACACTGGTCATCAGTCGATTTCTCATAAATAATTTTGAAAGAATGTGAATCTTAAACGTTTAGCTTTAAAATAACAAAAACAGTCTTTATTGCTTTACTTTTAAATATAAATATAAATCCGTTTATATAAAACGGTAAAGTTTTAAATATACCATCCGTTTATATATAACGGTAAAGTTTTAAATATACCATCCGTTTATATACAACGGTAAAGTTTTAAATATACCATCCGTTTATATACAACGGTAAAGTTTTAAATATACCATCCGTTTATATACAACGGTAAAGTTTTAAATATACCATCCGTTTATATAAAACGGTAAAGTTTTTAATATACCATCCGTTTATATAAAACGGTAAAGTTTTAAATATACCATCCGTTTATATATAACGGTAAAGTTTTTAATATACCATCCGTTTATATACAACGGTAAAGTTTTAAATATACCATCCGTTTATATACAACGGTAAAGTTTTAAATATACCATCCGTTTATATACAACGGTAAAGTTTTAAATATACCATCCGTTTATATACAACGGTAAAGTTTTAAATATACCATCCGTTTATATAAAACGGAAAAGTTTTTAATATACCATCCGTTTATATACAACGGTAAAGTTTTAAATATACCATCCGTTTATATATAACGGTAAAGTTTTAAATATACCATCCGTTTATATAAAACGGTAAAGTTTTAAATATACCATCCGTTTATATATAACGGTAAAGTTTTTAATATACCATCCGTTTATATACAACGGTAAAGTTTTAAATATACCATCCGTTTATATAAAACGGTAAAGTTTTTAATATACCATCCGTTTATATAAAATGGTAAAGTTTTAAATATACCATCCGTTTATATATAACGGTAAAGTTTTTAATATACCATCCGTTTATATACAACGGTAAAGTTTTAAATATACCATCCGTTTATATACAACGGTAAAGTTTTAAATATACCATCCGTTTATATACAACGGTAAAGTTTTAAATATACCATCCGTTTATATACAACGGTAAAGTTTTAAATATACCATCCGTTTATATAAAACGGAAAAGTTTTTAATATACCATCCGTTTATATAAAACGGAAAAGTTTTAAATATACCATCCATTTATATATAACGGTAAAGTTTTAAATATACCATCCGTTTATATAAAACGGTAAAGTTTTAAATATACCATCCGTTTATATACAACGGTAAAGTTTTAAATATACCATCCGTTTATATAAAACGGAAAAGTTTTAAATATACCATCCGTTTATATACAACTGTAAAGTTTTAAATATACCATCCGTTTATATATAACGGTAAAGTTTTAAATATACCATCCGTTTATATACAACGGTAAAGTTTTAAATATACCATCCGTTTATATACAACGGTAAAGTTTTAAATATACCATCCGTTTATATAAAACGGTAAAGTTTTAAATATACCATCCGTTTATATACAACGGTAAAGTTTTAAATATACCATCCGTTTATATACAACGGTAAAGTTTTAAATATACCATCCGTTTATATAAAACGGAAAAGTTTTAAATATACCATCCGTTTATATACAACTGTAAAGTTTTAAATATACCATCCGTTTATATATAACGGTAAAGTTTTAAATATACCATCCGTTTATATACAACGGTAAAGTTTTAAATATACCATCCGTTTAAATACAACGGTAAAGTTTTAAATATACCATCCGTTTATATAAAACGGAAAAGTTTTAAATATACCATCCGTTTATATACAACTGTAAAGTTTTAAATATACTATCCGTTTATATACAACGGTAAAGTTTTAAATATACCATCCGTTTATATACAACGGTAAAGTTTTAAATATACCATCCGTTTATATACAACGGTAAAGTTTTTAATATACCATCCATTTATATAAAACGGAAAAGTTTTAAATATACCATCCGTTTATATACAACTGTAAAGTCTTAAATATACTATCCGTTTATATACAACGGTAAAGTTTTAAATATACCATCTGTTTATATACAACGGTAAAGTTTTAAATATACCATCCGTTTATATACAACGGTAAAGTTTTAAATATACCATCCGTTTATATAAAACGGAAAAGTTTTATATATACCATCCGTTTATATACAACTGTAAAGTTTTAAATATACTATCCGTTTATATACAACGGTAAAGTTTTAAATATACCATCCGTTTATATACAACGGTAAAGTTTTTAATATACCATCCGTTTATATACAACTGTAAAGTTTTAAATATACCATCCGTTTATATACAACGGTAAAGTTTTAAATATACCATCCGTTTATATAAAACGGTAAAGTTTTAAATATACCATCCGTTTATATACAACTGTAAAGTTTTAAATATACTATCCGTTTATATACAACGGTAAAGTTTTAAATATACCATCCGTTTATAAACCACTGTAAAGTTTTAAATATACCATCCGTTTATATACAACTGTAAAGTTTTAAATATACCATCCGTTTATATACCACTGTAAAGTTTTAAATAACACTGATGTCTAGAAATAGTAATCCAGTTGTTTGTTTACGTAGCATTTCTGTCTCTTTAATGTGTACTCTATTTTTTCGTCTTAAAATGAAATTATCACTCAATCGATCTCTAAGGTTCATGTTTCATATAGCATAGCTGAAATTTTAGACAATCTATGTGTAATAATTAAGTTTTAAATATCAATTCCGTTCATCTGCACGTTTTTATTTGCGTTTTAAATAGTACTGATGTATGTTTGTAACGCTTATATTTTAGTTAATATTCGCTGAGTCATAGTTTTTTTATCTATCTGATCCATCTATTTCTCTCTCTTTCTCTCTACACACATTCATACATGCATATATATATATATATATATATATATATATATATATATATATAAAATAAAATAAAATAAAATAAAAATTACAATTAAATTTACCAAAATTATCCAAGATGGCAAAACTAAAGTATATTATAAATATTAAAGAATTAATATTTATAAAGTTATCTCAGCCATATGTAGAAGCTCGATAAAACAAAACAGGAGATTGAGCTTATAATACGAGCAAACAGTTAATAAAACATATTAAAACACTTTGAAAAAGGGTTAAAAACATATTTAATCTGAAAAAGAAACACTTTATAAGTGGATAGTCCTTAATCCGCGGAGTTTCGAAGAAATACTTTCCTTTTCATCAGAGGGTAGGAATTAGCAAAATGCGGGATAAGATTGCTAATTCCTACCCTCTGATGAGAAGGAAAGTATTTCTTCGAAACTCCGCGGGTTAAGGACTATCCACTTATCAAGTGTTTCTTTTTCAGATTAAATATGTTTTGAACTCTTTTTCAAAGTGTTTTTTAACATGTTTTATTAACTGTTTGCTCGTATATATATATATATATATATATATATTTATATATATATATATATATATATATATATATATATATATATATATATATGTATATATATATATATACTTCTATTCATATCCGCCGTTTTCTATTTTACTAACTCATTTTCCGTAAATAATATTCCTGATAAAAGTAGGACTTTTAATAAGAGAGACGTAAAAATGTCTCTTACTCAAAGTTGTTTTAGACAATGTATTTCGATAGTTCACGTATTCACAAAATAAAGTAATTCCTGTAGAGAGATAAAAAGGAAAACTAGAGACGAAATCGCATTTTATGATACGATGTTTACGACGGTGCCATCAATGTCGACTACAAGCAGGACATCTTTGACAAAGCTGTCAAACCATCAATTATAGTAGAAGCATTCAGGCAATGTTCTATCGACGATGCCATTGATTTTGGAAAGGTAAAGCTTCTACAGTAGAACAATGCAACGTATTCTACTTGACTGAGAGCGACGTTTTACCGCGTGATAAATATTCCATAATGATTACCTTCTCTGTATTGCACATGAAAAGCTATCATTATTGAAACCGACGTGGCTTGGCTCACATCTATCTTTTTATCTGTCTATGTATCTGTCTTCGTTTGTTTGCTTCCCTTAATATGTCTGTCTCTATATCTAGATAGTCAATATGACTGTCCATATATATATATATATATATATATATATATATATATATATATATATACATATATATATATTATATTATACATATATATTATGTTATATTATATTATATATATATATATATATATATATATATATATATATATATATATATATATATATATATCTTTACAGTTGTGTGTGTTTCGTCTTTGCCAAAACTTGTCAGTGCAGATGATTGATTTATGATACCGGTCGTTGGGTTTGAAACAACTTTTTTGTTCTTACCTACGCCATTTGTTTTCTTGATCACTGATTAACTTATGGGAAAGAAAGGTTGGAAGCCTAATTAAAATTAAAACAAGTTTAAAATTCCCCTTTTTATTAATGCGAGTGAACTGGAAATCCGATTTAAATGGAGAATTCACGACAGACAGTAAGCAATAAATATTTTGGTAAAACTTGTCGAGAGCGCTCTGTTTTTTTTTTTGTTTTTTTTTTGTAAACGGAAGGGAAATTTAAATTTCGTTCCGTTTAAATGTTTTTTTTTTTAGATTGCGCCTGCGTCAGAAAAATCGGACATTCACCGTTCAAATTCGAAATGTTAACTTTTATAGGTTTTCGGGTACGCTGACAAGGTAGGGGAAGTTTATTCCGAAAGCCGTTCTTAACCTGAGGAGGTTGTGGGTGTCTATTCCGAGAGCCGATCTTAACATGGGGAAGTTGGGGGTGTTTATTCCGAAAGTCGTTCTTTACATGGGAAGTTGGGCGTGTTTATTCCAAAAGCCGTTCTTCGTTGCCAAGCATACCTGAAAACCTATAGAAGTCAACATTTCGAATGTAAATGGTAAGTTGGACTTAAAAAAATACAACATTTTTTTACCAAATAAACTTTTTCGTTTAAAAATTTAATTATTTCGTTTTTTTTTTTAATAAAATGTTATTTTTATAAACAATCTTTCGTTCATTTTTAATAAAATATTATTTTTATAAACAATCTTTCGTTTATTTTTAATAAAATGTTATTTTTATAAACAATCTTTCGTTTTTTTTTAATAAAATGTTATTTTTATAAACAATCTTTCGTTTATTTTTAATAAAATGTTATTTTTATAAACAATCTATCGTTTTTTTAAATGTATGATTGTTTAACTCCATTCTTTCAATTACTTTCGATTTTATTGGCGCATGCACAATTAAAAAAATTAACACGGAACGAAATTTAAATTTTCGTTCCATTTTCAAAACAACCTAAACAGAGCGCTCTCGACAAGTTTTATCAATATTTTTATTTATTTTTACTTACATACGTGTTATGTCAGATTCTGTAGCTATGCTAATGGCCGTTGGATTCGAACGCCAGACTGCCTGATTTAGCTATGACCTCAACCATGGTTTAGTCTAATTTATTTTATTAAGAAATACCCGAACTTTACTTTACATGTTAAAATATGATTCGTACATAACAAACATTATTACTTTTTTCATCGTAGTAGAATTGTATATGTTTTATTATTCATTATTGTGTATATATAAAAGTAAATATTACTCGTTATTTTGCCATCTAATTTAGATCTAATTTCCATATGTGTTTACGATGTGTAAAGATAATCAGATAGCAATGACGAAAAAGAAATTATTCTTTCGCAAAATGTTCTCATAAACAAAAAATATTATCCAATAACTGAATCAGAAAGCAATATGTTCAGTTAATTACGAATTACGACTAATTGAAATATTTAAAATCGATGGGATATTTTAGTATGCATTTGTGTAGGCACCGCCAAAGCTGGGGGGCAGGCAAGTACTTTTTGACGGGACGTCTTTTTAAAAATCTACCAAAAATCAAGTAATTATCCAATCAATACGAAATTTTCAGCGATTATTAAGAGAAGAATGAACTTTATAACAGTGCACTTATTTGACATAAACAACATTTATACATATATATTTTTTTGCTTACAAACCCCCTTTGTTTTGAGGGAGTTCCAAATATGCTTAAAATAATTATCTGAAACTGAACAAAACATATTATGTTGTTGTAAGGGACGAGATTATAGATAAAAAAAACTTGTTTGCATACCTTATTTTGATGTCTGAATATCAAAACTTCGATTGTGTTTAATTATCCCGCTTTTGAGTTTTGAAGTGTGAAATTCGGTGAATATGTTAAATAAAATAATTAATTTAAGTTAAGCAAAACAAAAAAAAATATTTATACGAAAAAAGCCATTTTAAAATCTTTGATAAATAAATTAACAATTTCTTTTTAGCGAGCCGAATAATGCATGACCATTATTAAATAGGGCATGCTTTGAAGAATCGATACAAAAAAAAAAATTCGATAAATATTGTGCCCTTTGTGTTAAAAATATCATTATTTTTTCGATCAAGTTTGGAAATGTTTGCCGCCTTTCGACTACGGTGGACCACAGGCGCTGAAATAATTTTTATTATTCTGCTTTAAATTGCCTCCCTCTCCATTTTGGAGAACCTGGCCCCCACACACATACACATTAAAAACCAAACTCATACAAATGGTCACCCATCTGGTACTGGCCAGCCTCAGCGTTAATAATACATTGAAATTTTCGTCACTGAAAAATAAGTTGTTTTTTTTTTGGCTTTTTGGTCTTCCGTAGTTTGCTTTTTATCAAGCACAAATGTAAACAGTAATCAAATCGACTCGAAGTAACTGGTTGTCTATATGAATAAGTGGAATTATTTGAAATCCAGGTACTTATATTATAATATTTTTTGCATATTATCATAGAAAATCACCCTAAATCTTAGTTAGACAAGAAATAAACAAATTAATTCTTTCAAAAACCTTCTTTTTTTTTAAAACTATTATATACGTTTTTTGTGCAAAACAAAAAACGCCAATTGTTAACTTTTGGGGAAAATTTAACATTTAAAATTGAATTAAAAATAGTAGAAAAAGTTTTACATTATTCTGCTTTCTATATGATAAAATTCAGGGTTTTATCTTTCTGGAAAAAAAAAGTTACTCAGAAATAATGGATTTTAATAAATGTAATTTCGTTTTAAAAAACAACAACTTGATTTTTCGGCCATTTTTGGCGGTGCCTACATTTGTGTAATTAAAATCCTGAGGTAAAAGCCTTAGCGAGAGAATTATAACTTCGATTTCGTGTAATATATTCGATTGAACTGTACATTGTATGCGATTACTTGGACAGGTTCGTCTATATTCCCGAGCTAAGGTGGAGCTGTGTGTTCTTATCTTTTCCAAGTGTATTATTAGCGGATTTAACCTCGTAGATCCGATATGACAGGAATTACCATCGGCGATTTAAAAAATATGTTACCGTAGACTATTAGAGCACTCCGTTTGCAATTCGTATTCAATAATAAAAATACATTTATTATAGAATTTTGTCTACTAGTAAACTATCTGTAACGTTAAATTTGGAATTTCTCTTGACCTAAACAGATAGTGGCTTGTTGTATTTGCGATTGTTGTGACATATAGTAGTAGTAATAATCTTAATGGTAGTTGGAAACAAACAAAAAAAAATTTCGTTCTTTTATTGTGACTTTAGCAGCCGTAGAAATAATAACTGTTGATCAAATAGCAAGAAAATACATTTCGAGAGTTCAATATGTTTCTAATTTTTTTTATTTTTTATTCAAGTTTTAATGGAAATAACATCTTTACAATCATACCCATGTCTTCTTATGAATACCAACCGAAAAAAAATCAGACTAATTTCTTTTACAATGTGGACTTTCTGCAAAGCTGCAACATTCTAACACATTATCTTACCTTCTTCCCCTTAGATTATTTAAAAGGAAAACCGCTCCAGACAAGGCATGAATCCACTTGATGTAAGGAACTAATAAATTCTATTTCAAGGTCAAAAGCTATGAAGTGCAGTGATGTACGGCAATTTAAGCGCATCCTAAGCACTTGTGTGAGAAAAAGTTGGTATAGAAGAACAAAGAAGAACCACGAATCAAATTAAAACAACAAAATAGGAGCGAAATATTGTTGACAGTAACCAATTCATTTTGAATATTACGATATAGGAGAAAGTCATTAAGTGCTAAAATATCCCCAAAAAGATGTGATAAATACAAACTTCGTCACTTATAAAGTTTGTATTGCGATCGATGCAACTTTTGGTGCTAGATTTAATTTACCCCCCCCAAAAAAAATTATCTCAGAAACATCTCCCGATTATCTGATTAAAATATTTTAGTTCAAGGATAATTCATGCGCTACGATCTTCTGTAACAGTTACGTTGGATAATGTAATTGTTTCACAATAACATTGACAATAACATTCACAATAAAGAAATGTATGAGCGACAGGCGGACAGGAAAACCGCAAACGAAATATATTCCAAACAAATATGTCGATTCAAACAAAGATATCTTCATAATGTATTAAGGATAAACTTAGTTGGATGGTAAATAATAAAAAGGCAAATGTTTCTTTTAGATGCGTATTACTATGTATTCGCTTGGATGATAAATAAAAACGAAAATAAAACTACTTTTTATATATTTTGTGTTAATGTGTATGTATGTAGTATACCGAAATATATTTTGTGTTAACGTGTATGTATGTATGTATGTATGCATGTATGTATGTAACCCAGTACTACCTGCCTCATGGTCGGGTCACCGGCGACTAAACTGGTTCCCCCACCAGACTCGTTTGGTGAGGAGGGCGGCTAGTCTCCCTGAAGGATTAAAAACAAGACCTTCCAAAGGGCGAATGAACTCTTTTTCTGGGTCAACGGCCAACTAGCACCGTGTATATTTGTGTGTGTGTATATGTGTATTGGGGTGGAGAGGGCTCCCGTAAGCTGTGGTGAAGGCAACCTTTCTAGGAGAAGCAAATCTCTGATTTAAAAAACCATAAAACGGGAGACCAGTACCCGCATTAAGCTGGTCTGCAGTTTAATTTGTTGCTGGCTATCTTGCTCTTGCTTGTTGCTGGATCTCAACATTTTGAACCGAGAGAGAGACTTAGCTGTCGTACAAAGCTAAGACTCTGTAACATCATCTTTGTATAGATACTCCCTCAGGCATTTGGGCTCATGGATTTTAAATGTCTGAGGGAGTGGCACTCGTCGACAAGACGTTGCAATCATCATTATTATTATTATGTATGTATGTGCGAATACATAAATCAACAGTTCATGAAATATTTTTAAGAAATTCGTGAAAATATGTACAGAATATGCATTTGTAAAAACACCCTTTCGTTGAAAATTCCTTAAAAATCGTATTAAACAGTTTATTTAAAATCCAATAAGAGTCGAAATAAACATATTTTATCAGCAATGAAAATAACATTAAAGAAAATGTATGTCCTACCAACCTTATAATGAAAATTACACTTTTCTGGCATTTTCTGTGGCAAACTACTGTACCAAATTCTCCGTGTCAATTTTTCTTATAACAGATATGCTAGTAAGTCTTTCTCTAGAAATTGAGTCCGAGGAAAGATTTAAATTAGTTTCAATTTAGACAAACTTCGTTCACAGAATGGGACAGTAACTGGTAATATGGTTACACTTCTGAGTGCAACATTTACGTATGTTAATCAACAAATGTAGGTTTCATGATATAATTTACACGTTCAACAACTGAACATGTAATACACATCAAGTAATCCAGTGATAGATCAGAAGATTGAGTTTCCTTTTACACCTTTCCGCGAGCGAGACCCACTTTTTCACTTCTTCAGCGAATATCTGAATATCAGCCTTTTTATGCGTCTATCTTCATCCGTCCATGGGTCGACTAAACTTCTTATGAGCGCATTGCTGAAATGCCGGCCTCCACGTGTCTATACCTTGAGAAGAGGACATGACAACTGTATTTACTTTTTAATATTTTTGAATCTGCTTCATTGTTTTTCTTTAAGTAAGACCAAGGTATGTGAGGGGGATGAGTGTATGGAATTGATTTATGTCTGGACTGTTTCTGGTCGAGTTTTAAGTGTTGTTTTAATTTTACCGTCGTCTGTCTTTAATCACTTAATGATTCAGAAGTGAAAAGGGGGGTGTATTTTAATGCATTGTGGCAGATGCAGGCTCGCGCGTCACTATTCTAATAATTATTTTCTTCGTTTCTTTTCATTGCAATAGATCTGCTAAACCAAGGAGTTGTCCGGTGCCTTGTGCCACTCCCCCTTCCCACCCAATTGAGGAGTCTGCTAAATCCCCGGGAGGGATATAAACTCAGTTTTACCGCTTTTACGTCTGCTATTTAATTTAGAAGGGTGGGTTAATTTATCTAAACAAAGAATGAAACCGATGGTCAATGGACAAATGGACTAAAATGCAACGTACGTTTTGATAAAAAAGTAATACGGTGGATAATAGCTGATTCTTGCTCGACCGAACCGTGATTGCTTTTTATTTACATTACGTGTATTGTAGTCATCTTAAGTGTTATTTGTGCAACGTTTCGGTCGGTTTGGCCGTCAAATGTTCTCAGGCATGTTGGTTGTTGTTTGGAAAAGAATACAGAAATGTTACTGGCTCTGTAGATATTTTCGTATTCTTTGAGTTAGTCTTTGTTTTATGGCCATGGTTTCGTACTTGTAAAAATATTGGTTTACAGATGGGAGGCAACACTAATAAAGGATTATCTTTCCGTTGCAGTGCCGAAATCTTGAAGATGTGGAAATTTTGATTTTTTCGAGAGGGCCTAAATGTATTAATCTTTAGGCTAGGTCTGCTAAGTAATTTCTCTTTTTTTAGCATATATGCTGCCACCTTGAGTCGCCTGACCCTCCTCCACCTGTTCATGAATCTGTGTCAACTATTTTGATCTCGTTCGACAGAGGGAAGCGTGTTCCTTTTTCTTTTCATATGTGATCGGCTAGTCCCTACTTTTCGACCTCTCTCCCTGTTACGGTTTACAGTGTTCTTCTAGCCTTTCCTTAAGGGGGCGACCGGCCTCGCATTGTATATAACTAAACAGTAAGTAATTAACGCCTTTTATTTCAAAGGATTACGAAAATTAATTCACTTTCATGTAATCGTAAACATATCTATGAATAAGTCTATAAAAACTTCTTTTTAATAATTTTTAAAAAGAAAATATAAGCATTTAATATACATGTCAGAAAAAGAAAAATTCAACTATATATATATATATATATATATATATATATATATATATATATATACAGTTTAAAATACGAATACGCACTTAAGGAAACAGTTTTTACCTATTAAACAATTTCCAACGCTATTAATAATGCTTAATCATAAAAATATTTATTTTTTATTAGTGCTTATGCTTGAATAAATATTTTGCATCAATAGAAAATTATGAATCTCTGACGTCACATCAAATTTATAATAATTTTCTTAAAGGTAATGTTTTAAATATAAGAAAAGTAAAATATATAATAGTTGGACATTGAACTAAAAAGTTTCACCGTTTAGTATTCGTGTTCCGGTCATGAAATGCACTTTATGTGTTGTGAGTTTATTATTCAGTATCTATGTACAATTCTCTATTTTTTAAAAAAGTTTATACAGTCATAAAACAATTGTGGCCGACGGAGATAATAGAATAGAGAA
Source organism: Euprymna scolopes (assembly GCF_053919585.1). Lineage (NCBI taxonomy): Eukaryota > Metazoa > Mollusca > Cephalopoda > Sepiida > Sepiolidae > Euprymna > Euprymna scolopes. Next base: position 89,644,159 of record NC_136503.1, on the reverse strand, counting down.
AATTAAGGTAGGTAAAAAACAAGAGTGTGAGGAAAGAGTGTGAGGAAAGAGTGTGAGGACAAGAATGTGAGGAAAGTGAGTGAGGGAAAGAGTGTAAGGAAAGAGTGTGAGGGAAAGAGTGTGAGGGAAACTGTGAGGAAAGAGTGTGAGGAAAGAGTTTGAGGGAAAGAGTGTGAGGAGAGAGTGTTAGGGAAAGAGAGTGAGGGAAGAGTGTGAGGAAAGAGTGTGAGGAGAGAGTTTGAGGGAAAGAGTGTGAGGAAAGAGTGTGAGGAAAGAGTGTAAGGAAAGAGTGTGAGGAAAGAGTGTGAGGACAAGAATGTGAGGGAAAGAGTGTGAGGAAAGAGTGTGAGGAAAGAGTTTGAGGGAGAATGTGTGAGGAGAGAGTGTGAGGAAAGAGTGTGAGGAAAGAGTTTGAGGGAAAGAGTGTGAGGAGAGAGTGTGAGGAAAGAGTGTGAGGAAAGAGTGTGAGGAAAGAGTTTGAGGGAAAGAGTGTGATGAGAGAGTGTGAGGAAAGAGTGTGAGGACAAGAATGTAGGGGAAAAAGTGTGAGGAAAGAGTGTGAGAAAAGAGTTTGAGGGAAAGAGTGTGAGGAGAGAGTGTGACAGAAGAGTGTGAGGAAAGAGTGTGAGGACAAGAATGTGAGGGAAAGAGTGTGAGGAAAGAGTGTGAGGAAATAGTTTGAGGGAAATAGTGTGAGGAGAGAGTGTGAGGAAAGAGTGTGATGAAAGTGTGTGAGGAGAAGCATGGGAGGGAAAGAGTGTGAGGAAAGAGTGTGAGGAAAGAGTGTGAGGAAAGAGTTTGAGGGAAAGAGTGTGAGGAGAGAGTGTGAGGAGAGAGTGTGAGGACAAGAATGTGAGGGAAAGAGCGTGAGGAAAGAGTGTGAGGAAAGAGTTTAAGGGAAAGAGTGTGAGGAAAGAGTGTGAGGACAAGAATGTGAGGAAAGTAAGTGAGGGAAAGAGTGTGAGGAAAGAGTGTGAGGGAAAGTGTGAGAAAAGAGTGTAATGTAAGAGTTTGAGGGAAAGAGTGTGAGGAAATAGTGTGAGGAAAGTGTGAGGAACGAGTTTGAGGGAAAGAGTGTGAGGAGAGAGTTTGAGGAAAGAGTATGAGGAAAGAGTGTGAAGAAAGAGTGTGAGTACAAGAATGTGAGGGAAAGAGCGTGAGGAAAGAGTATGAGGAAAGAGTGTGAAGAAAGAGTGTAAGGAGAAGAATGCGAGGGAAAGAGCGTGAGGAAAGAGTGTGAGGAACAGAATGTGAGGGAAAGAGTTTGAGGAAAGAGTGTGAGGATAAGAATGTGTGGAAAAGAGTGTGAGGTAAGAGGGTGAGGAAAGAGTTTGAGGGCAAGAGTGTGAGGAGAGAGTGTGAGGAAAGAGTTTGAGGAAAGTCTGTGAGGAAAGGGTTTGAGGGAAAGAGTGTGAGGAGAGAGTTTGAGGAAAGAGTATGAGGGAAAGAGTGTGAGGAAAGAGTGTGAGGACAAGAATGTGAGTAAAGAGTGTGAGGAGAGAGTGTGAGGACAAGAATGTGAGGGAAAGAGTGTGAGGAAAGAGTGTTAGGAAATAGTGTGAGGAAAGAGTGTGAGGACAAGAATGTGAGGGAAAGAGTGTAAGGAAAGAGTGTGAGGACAAGAATATAGGGGAAAGAGTGTGAGGAGAGAGTGTGAGGACAAGAATGTGAGGGAAGGAGTGTGAGGAAAGAGTGTGAGGACAAGAATGTGAGGGAAAGAGTGTGAGGAAAGAGTGTGAGGACAAGAATGTGAGGGAAAGAGTGTGAGGAAAGAGTGTGAGGAAAGAGTGTGAGGAAAGTGTTTGTGGAAAAGAGTGTGAGGAGAGAGTGTGAGGAAAGAGTTTAAGGGAAAGAGTGTGAGGAGAGAGTGTGAGGAAAGAGTATGAGGACAAGAATGTGACGGAAAGAGTGTGAGGAAAGAGTTTGAGGGAAAGAGTGTGAGGAGAGAGTGTGAGGAGAGAGTGTGAGGACAAGAATGTGAGGGAAAGAGCGTGAGGAAAGAGTATGAGGAAAGAGTTTAAGGGAAAGAGTGTGAGGAAAGGGTGTGAGGAAAGAGTGTGAGGACAAGAATGTGAGGAAAATAAGTGAGGGAAAGAGTGTGAGGAAAGAGTGTGAGGGAAAGTGTGAGAAAAGAGTGTAAGGAAAGAGTTTGAGGGAAAGAGTGTGAGGAAATAGTGTGAGGAAAGTGTGAGGAAAGAGTTTGAGGGAAAGAGTGTGAGGAGAGAGTTTGAGGAAAAAGTATGAGGAAAGAGTGTGAAGAAAGAGTGTGAGGACAAGAATGTGAGGGAAAGAGCGTGAGGAAAGAGTATGAGGGCAAGAGTGTGAGGAGAGAGTGTGAGGAAAGAGTTTGAGGAAAGTCTGTGAGGAAAGAGTTTGAGGGAAAGAGTGTGAGGAGAGAGTTTGAGGAAAGAGTTTGAGGGAAAGAGTGTGAGGAAAGAGTGTGAGGACAAGAATGTGAGTAAAGAGTGTGAGGAGAGAGTGTGAGGAAAGAGTGTGAGGAAAGAGTGTGAGGAAAGTGTTTGAGGAAAAGAGTGTGAGGAGAGAGTGTGAGGAAAGAGTTTAAGGGAAAGAGTGTGAGGAGAGAGTGTGAGGAAAGAGTATGAGGACAAGAATGTGCGGGAAAGAGTGTGAGGAAAGAGTGTGAGGAAAGAGTATGAGGACAAGAATGTGCGGGAAAGAGTGTGAGGAAAGAGTGTAAGGAAAGTGTTTGAGGAAAAGAGTGTGAGGAGAGAGTGTGAGGAGAGAGTGTGAGGAGAGAGTGTGAGGAAAGAGTATGAGGAAAGTGTGTGAGGAATGAGTTTGAGAGAAAGGGTGTGAAGAGAGAGAGTGACGAAAGAGTGTGAGGAAAGAGTGTGAGGAAAGAGTTTGAGGTAAAGAGCGTGAGGAGAGAGTTTGAGGAAAGAGTGTGAGGAAAGAATGTGAGGAAAGAGTTTGAGGAAAAGAGTGTGAGAGTGTAAGGAAAGAGTTTAAGGGAAAGAGTGTGAGGAGAGAGTATGAGGACAAGAATGTGCGGGAAAGAGTGTGAGGAAAGAGCGTGAGGAAAGTGTTTGATGGAAAGAGTGTGAGGAAAGAGTGTGAGGAGAGAGTGTGATGAGAGAGTGTGAGGAAAGAGTGTGAGGAAAGTCTGTGAGGAATGAGTTTGAGAGAAAGGGTGTGAAGAGAGAGAGTGACGAAAGAGTGTGAGGAAAGAGTGTGAGGAAAGAGTGTGAGGAAAGAGTATGAGGACAAGAATGTGCGGGAAAGAGTGTGAGGAAAGAGTGTGAGGAAAGTTTTTGAGGGAAAGAGTGTGAGGAGAGAGTTTGAGGAGAGAGTGTGAGGAAAGAGTGTGAGGAAAGAGTGTGAGGAAAGAGTTGGATGGAAAGAGTTTAAGGAGAAGAATGCGAGGGAATGAGTGTGAGGAAAGAGTGTCAGGAACAGAATGTGAGGGAAAGAGCTTGAGGAAAGAGTGTGAGGATAAGAATGTGTGGAAAAGAGTGTGAGGTAAGAGGGTGAGGAAAGAGTTTGAGGGCAAGAGTGTGAGGAGAGAGTGTGAGGAAAGAGTGTGAGGAAAGAGTGTGAGGAAAGAGTTTGAGGGAAAGAGTGTGAGGAGAGAGTTTGAGGAAAGAGATTGAGGGAAAGAGTGTGAGGAAAGAGTGTGAGGACAAGAAAGTTAGTAAAGAGTGTGAGGAGAGAGTGTGAGGACAAGAATGTGAGGAAAGAGTGTGAGGAAAGAGTGTTAGGAAATAGTGTGAGGAAAGAGTGTGAGGACAAGAATGTGAGGGATAGAGTGTGAGGAAAGAGTGTGAGGACAAAAATGTGAGGTAAAGACCGTGAGGAAAGAGTGTAAGGAAAGAGTTTAAGGGAAAGAGTGTGAGGAAAGAGTGTGAGGACAAGAATGTGAGGGAAAGAGTGTGAGGAGATAGTGTGATGACAAGAGTGTGAGGAAAGAGTGTGAGGAATGGCGTGAGGAAAGATTGTGAGGAAAGAGTTTAAGGGAAAGAGTGTGAGGAAAGAGTGTGAGGACAAGAATGTGAGGGAAAGAGTGTGAGGAAAGAGTGTGAGGACAAGAATGTGAGGGAAAGAGTGTGAGGAAAGAGTGTGAGGAAAGAGTGTGAGGAAAGTGTTTGTGGAAAAGAGTGTGAGGAGAGAGTGTGAGGAAAGAGTTTAAGGGAAAGAGTGTGAGGAGAGAGTGTGAGGAAAGAGTATGAGGACAAGAATGTGCCGGAAAGAGTGTGAGGAAAGAGTTTGAGGGAAAGAGTGTGAGGAGAGAGTGTGAGGAGAGAGTGTGAGGACAAGAATGTGAGGGAAAGAGCGTGAGGAAAGAGTATGAGGAAAGAGTTTAAGGGAAAGAGTGTGAGGAAAGGGTGTGAGTAAAGTGTTTTAGGGAAAGAGTGTGAGGAGAGAGTGTTAGGAGAGAGTGTGAGGAAATAGTGTGAGGAAAGAGTTTGAGGGAAAGAGTGTAAGGAGAAGAATGCGAGGGAAAGAGTGTGAGGAAAGAATGTGAGGAACAGAATGTGAGGCAAAGAGTTTGAGGAAAGAGTGTGATGATAAGAATGTGTGGAAAAGAGTGTGAGGTAAGAGGGTGAGGAAAGAGTTTGAGGGCAAGAGTGTGAGGAGAGAGTGTGAGGAAAGAGTGTGAGGAAAGAGTGTGAGGAAAGAGTTTGAGGGAAAGATCGTGATGGGAAAGTGTGAGGAAAGACTGTGAGGAAAGAGTGTGAGGAAAGAGTGTGAGGACAAGAAGGTGCGGGAAAGAGGGTGAGAAAAGAGTGTAAAGTGTTTGAGGGAAAGTGTGTGAGGAGAGAGTGTGAGGAGAGAGTGTGAGGAAAGAGTGTGAGGAAAGATTGTGAAGACAAGAATGTGCGGGAAAGAGTGTGAGGAAAGAGTGTGAGGAAAGTGTTTGAGGGAAAGAGTGTGAGGAGAGAGTGTGAGGAGAGAGTGTGAGGAAAGAGTGTAAGGAAAGAGTGGGAGGAAAGACTTTGTGGGAAAGAGTGTGAGGAGAGAGTATGAGGAAAGAGTGGTAGAAAAGTGTGTGAGGAAAGAGTGTGAGGAAAGAGTGTGAGGGAAAGTGTGTGAGGAAAGAGTGTGAGGAAAGAGTGTGAGGAAAGAGTGTGAGGAAAGAGTTTGAGGGAAAGAGTGTGAGGAGAGAGTGTGAGGAAAGAGTTTGAGGGAAAGAGTGTGAGGAGAGAGTGTAAGGAAAGTGTGTGAGGAAAGAGTTTGAGGGAAAGAGTGTGAGGAAAGAGTTTGAGGTAAGAGTGTGGGGAAAGAGTGTGAGGAAAGAGTTTGAGAGAAAGAGTGTGAGGAGAGAGTTTGAGGGCAAGAGTGTGATGAGAGAGTGTGAGGAAAGAGTGTGAGGAAAGAGTGTGAGGAAAGAGTTTGAGGTAAAGATTGTGATGGGAAAGTGTGAGGAATGACTGTGAGGAAAGAGTGTGAGAAAAGTGTGTGAGGAAAGAGTGTGAGGAAAGATTGTGAGGACAAGAATGCGCGGGAAAGAGTGTGAAGAAGAGTGTGAGGAAAGTGTTTAAGGGAAAGAGTGTGAGAAGAGAGTGTGAGGAGAGAGTGTGAGGAAAGAGTGTGAGGAAAGAGTGTGAGGAAAGAGTGTGAGGAAAGAGTGTGAGGAAAGAGTTTGTGGGAAAGAGTGTGAGGAGAGAGTATGAGGAAAGAGTGTGAGAAAAGTGTGTGAGGAAAGAGTGTGAGGAAAGAGTGTGAGGGAAAGTGTGTGAGGAAAGAGTGTGAAGAAAGAGTGTGAGGAAAGAGTGTAAGGAAAGAGTTTGAGGGAAAGAGTGTGAGGAGAGAGTGTGAGGAAAGAGTTTGAGGGAAAGAGTGTGAGGAGAGAGTGTAAGGAAAGTGTGTGAGGAAAGAGTTTGAGGGAAAGAGTGTGAGGAAAGAGTTTGAGGAAAGAGTGTGAGGAAAGAGTTTGTGGGAAAGAGTGTGAGGAGAGAGTGTTAGGAAAGAGTGTGAGGAAAGAGTGTGAGGAAAGAGTGTAAGGACAAGAATGTGCGGGAAAGATTGTGAGGTAAGAGGGTGAGGAAAGAGTTTGAGGGCAAGACTGTGAGGAGAGAGTGTGAGGAAAGTGTGTGAGGAAAGAGTGTTAGGAAAGAGTTTTAGGGAAAGATTGTGATGGGAAAGTTTGAGGAAAGACTGTGAGGAAAGAGTGTGATGAAAGAGTGTGAGGACAAGAATGTGCGGGAAAGAGTGTGAGGAAAGAGTGTGAGGAAAGTGTTTGAGGGAAATAATGTGAGGACAAGAATGTGCGGGAAAGAGTGTGAGGTAAGAGGGTGAGGAAAGAGTTTGAGGGCAAGAGTGTGAGGAGAGAGTGTGAGGAAAGAGTTTGAGGGAAAGAGTTTGAGGGAAAGATTGTGATTGGAAAGTGTGAGGAAAGAGTGTGAGGTAAGAGTGTGAGGAAAGAGTGTGAGGACAAGAATGTGCGGGAAAGAGTGTGAGGAAAGAGTGTGAGGAAAGTGTTTGAGGGAAAGAGTGTGAGGAGAGAGTGTGAGGAGAGAGTGTGAGGAAAGAGTGTGAGGAAAGTGTGTGAGGAATGAGTTTGAGAGAAAGGGTGTCAAGAGAGAGAGTGAGGAAAGAGTGTGAGGAAAGAGTGTGAGGAAAGAGTGTGAGGAAAGTGTGTGAGGACAAGAATGTGCGGGAAAGAGTGTGAGGAAAGAGTGTGAGGAAAGTGTTTGAGGGAAAGAGTGTGAGGAGAGAGTGTGAGAAGATAGAGTGTGAGGAAAGAGTGTTAGGAAAGAGTTTGAGGAAAGAGTTGGAGGAGAAAGAGTGTAAGGAGAAGAATGCGAGGGAAAGAGTGTGAGGAAAGAGTGTGAGGAACAGAATGTGAGGGAAAGAGTTTGAGGGAAAGAGTGTGAGGGCAAGAATGTGCGGAAAAGAGTGTGAGGTAAGAGGGTGAGGAAAGAGTTTGAGGGCAAGAGTATGAGGAGAGAGTGTGAGGAAAGAGTGTGAGGAAAGAGTTTGAGGGAAAGATTGTGATGGGAAAGTGTGAGGAAAGACTGTGAGGAAAGAGTGTGAGAAAAGTGTGTGAGGACAAGAATGTGCGGGAAAGAGTGTGAGGAAAGAGTGTGAGGAAAGTGTTTGAGGGAAAGAGTGTGAGGAGAGAGTGTGAGGAGAGAGTGTGAGGAAAGAGTGTGAGGAAAGAGTGTGAGGACAAGAATGTGCGGGAAAGAGTGTGAGGAAAGAGTGTGGGGAAAGTGTTTGAGGGAAAGAGTGTGAGGAGAGAGTGTGAGGAGAGAGTGTGAGGTAAGAGTGTGAGGAAAGTGTTTGAGGAAAAGAGTGTTAGGAGATACTGCCAGGAGAGAGTGTGAGGAAAGAGTGTGAGGAAAGATTGTGAGGACAAGAATGTGCGGGAAAGAGTGTGAGGAAAGAGTTTGTGGGAAAGAGTGTGAGCAGAGAGTATGAGGAAAGAGTGTGAGGAAAGAGTGTGAGGAACAGAATGTGAGGGAAAGAGTGTGAGGAAAGAGTGCGGGGAAAGAGTGTGAGGACAAGAATGTGCGGGAAAGAGTATTAGGAAAGAGTGTGAGGAAAGTGTTTGAGGGAAAGAGTGTTAGGAGAGAGTGTGAGGAGAGAGTGTGAGAAAAGAGTGTGAGGAAAGATTGTGAGGACAAGAATGTGCGGGAAAGAGTGTGAGGAAAGAGTTCGTGGGAAAGAGTGTGAGGAGAGTGTATGAGGAAAGAGTGTGAGGAACAGAATATGAGGGAAATAGTGTGAGGAAAGAGTGCGAGGAAAGAGTGTGAGGACAAGAATGTGCGGGAAAGAGTGTGAGGAAAGAGTGTGAGGAAAGTGTTTGAGGGAAAGAGTGTGAGGAAAGAGTGTGAGGAGAGAGTGTGAGGAAAGAGTGTGAGGAACGATTGTGAGGACAAGAATGTGCGGGAAAGAGTGTGAGGAAAGAGTGTGAGGAGAGAGTGTGAGGAAAGAGTGTGAGGATAGAGTGTGAGGAAAGAGTTTGTGGGAAAGAGTGTGAGGAACAGAATGTGAGGGAAATAGTGTGAGGAAAGAGTGCGAGGAAAGAGTTTGAGGGAAATAGTGTGAGGAGAGAGTGTGAGGAAAGAGTGTGAGGAAAGAGTGTAAGGAAAGAGTGTGAGGGAAATAGTGTGAGGAAAGAGTGTGAGGAAAGAGTGTGAGGAAAGAGTGTGAGGGAAAGTGTGTGAGGAAAGAGTCTGAGGAAAGAGTATGAGGAAAGAGTGTGAGGAAAGAGTTTGAGGGAAAGAGTGTGAGGAGAGAGTGTTAGGAAAGAGTTTGAGGGAAAGAGTGTGAGGAGAGAGTGTGAGGAAAGTGTGTGAGGAAAGAGTTTGAGGGAAAGAGTGTGAGGAAAGAGTTTGAGGAAAGAGTGTGGGGAAAGAGTGTGAGGAGAGATTTTGAGGGAAAGAGTGTGAGGAGAGAGTGTGAGGAAAGAGTGTGAGGAAAGAGTGGGAGGACAAGAATGTGAGGGAAAGAGTATGAGGAAATAGTGTGAGAAAAGTGTTTGAGGAAAAGAGTGTGAAGAGAGTGTGTGAGGAAAGAGTGTGAGGAAAGAGTTTGAGGGAAAGAGTGTGAGGAGAGAGTGTGAGGAAAGAGTGTGAGGAAAGAGTGTGAGGAAAGAGTGTGAGTGAAAGAGTATGAGGAAAGAGTGTGAGGAAAGAGTTTGAGGGAAAGAGTGTGAGGACAAGAATGTGAGGAAAAGAGTGTGATGAAAGAGTGTGAGGAAAGAGTGTGAGGAAAGAGTGTGAGGGAAAGAGTGTGAGGGAAAGAGTGTGAGGAAAGAGTGTGAGGGAAAGAGTGTGAGGAAAGAGTGTGAGGACAAGAATGTGAGGAAAAGAGTGTGATGAAAGAGTGTGACGAAAGAGTGTGAGGAAAGAGTTTGAGGGAAAGAGTGTGAGGAAAGAGTGTGAGGAAAGAGTGTGAGGAAAGAGTGTAAGGGAAAGAGTGTAAGAGAAAGAGTGTAAGGGAAAAGGTGTGAGAGAAAGAGTGTGAGGAAAAGAGTGTGAGAGAAGACTGTGAGGGAAAGAGTGTGAGGGAAAAAGTGGTAGGGAAAGAGTGTGAGGAAAAGAGCGTGAGGAAAAGAGTTTAAGGAAAAGAGTATAAGAATGAGAGTGGGAGAAAGAGAGTGTGATGAAAGAGTGTGAGGAAAGAGTGTGAGGAAAGAGTTTTAGGAAAGAGTGTGAGGGAAAGAGTGTGAGGAAATAGTGTGAGGAAAGAGTTTGAGGGAAAGAGTGTGAGGACAAGAATGTGAGGAAAAGAGTGTGATGAAAGAGTGTGACGAAAGAGTGTGAGGAAAGAGTGTGAGGGAAAGAGTGTGAGAAAGAGTGTGAGGAAAGAGTGTGAGGAAAGAGTGTAAGGGAAAGAGTGTAAGGGAAAGAGTGTAAGGGAAAAGGTGTGAGAGAAAGAGTGTGAGGAAAAGAGTGTGAGGAAAGACTGTGAGGGAAAGAGTGTGAGGGAAAAAGTGGTAGGGAAAGAGTGTGAGGAAAAGAGCGTGAGGAAAAGAGTTTGAGGAAAAGAGTATAAGAATGAGAGTGGGAGAAAGAGAGTGTGAGGAAAAGAGTGTGAGGAAAGAATTTCGGGAACGAGTGTGAGGGAAGGGTGTGAGGAGAAGAGTGTGTGGCGAAGTATGTGGCGAAAAGAGTGTGAGGGAATGAGTGTAGGGAAAGGGTGTGAGGAAAGTGTGTGTGGTAAAGTGTGTGAGAGAAAGAGTGTGCGGAAAGAGGGTCATGAAAAGAGTGTTATGGTATGAGTGTGAGGAAATTGTCTGAAAAAAGAGTGTGAGGAAAAGAGTGTGAAGAATAGAGTGTGAGGAAGAGAGTGTAAGGAAGAAGAGTGTAAGGAAAAGAGTATGAGGATAAGAGTGTGAGAAAAAGAGTGTGAGGAAAAGAGTGTGAGGAAAAGAGTATGAGAAAGAGAGTGTGAGAAAAAGAATGTGAGGAAAGAGTGTAAGAAAGAGAGTGTGAGGAAAAGAGTGTGAGGAAAAGAGTGTGAGAAAAAGAGTGTTAGAAAAAGAGTGTGAGAAAAAGAGTGTGAGGAAAGAGTATGAGAAAGAGAGTGTTAGGAAAAGAGTGTGAGAAAAAGAGTATGAGAAAGAGAGTGTGAGGAAAAGAGTATAAGAAAGAGAGTGTGAGGAAAAGAGTATGAGAAAAAGAGTGTGAGCAAATGAGTATGAGAAAGAGAGTGTGAGGAAAAGAGTGTGAGGAAAAGAGTATGAGAAAAAGAGTGTGAGGGAAAGAGTGTGAGGGAAAGAGTGCGAGAAAAAGAGTGTGAGAAAAATAGTATGAGAAAGAGAGTGTGAGGAAAAGAGTGTGAGAAAGAGAGTGTGAGGAAAAGAGTGTGAGAAAAAGAGTATAAGAAAGAGAGTATGAGAAAGAGAGTGTGAGGAAAAAGTATGAGAAAGGGAGTGTGAGGAAAAGAGTGTGAGGAAAGAGTGTTAGGAAAAGAGCGTGAGTGAAAGAGTGTTAGGAAAGCGTGTATGGAAAAGAGTGTGAGAGAAAGAGTGTGCGGAAAGAGTGTTAGGAAAAGAGTGTGAAGAAAAGAGTGTGAGGAAAAGAGTGTGAGAAAAAGAGTGTGAGGAAAAGAGTATTAGAAAGAGGGTGTGAGAAAAAGACTGTGAGAAAAAGAGTGTGAGGAAAAGAGTATGAGAAAGAGAGTGTGAGGAAAAGAGTGTGAGAAAGAGAGTGCGAGGAAAATAGTGTGAGGAAAAGAGTGTGAGGAAAAGAGTGTGAGAAAAAGAGTGTGAGGAAAAGAGTATGAGAAACCGAGTGTGAGGCAAAGAGTGTGAGAAACAGAGTTTGAGGAAAAGAGTATGAGAAAGAGAGTATTAGAAAGAGAGTGTGAGAAAGAGAGTGTGAGGAAAAGAGTGTGAGAAAAAGAGTGTGAGGAAAAGAGTATGAGAAAAAAGTGTGAGAAAAAGAGTGTGAGAAAAAGTATGTGAGGAAAGAGTGTGAGGAAAAGAGTGTGAGGAAGAGAGTGTGAGAAAAAGAGTATGAGAAAGAGAGTGTGAGAAAAGGAGTCTGAGAAACAGAGTGTGAGGAAAAGAGTGTGAGAAAGAGAGTGTGAAAAAAAGAGTGTGAGAAACAGAGTGTGAGGTAAAGAGTATGAGAAAGAGAGTGTGAGAAAAAGAGTGTGAGAAAAAGAGTGTGAGGAAAAGAGTGTGAGGAAAAGAGTGTGAGGAAGAGAGTGTGAGGAAAAGAGTATGAGAAAGAGAGTGTGAGGAAAAAAGTGTGAGGAAGAGAGTGTGAGGAAAAGAGTATGAGAAAGAGAGTGTGGCAAAAGGAGTGTGAGAAAAAGAGTGTTAGGAAAATAGTATGAGAAAGAGAGTGTGAGGAAAAGAGTGTGAGGAAAAGAGTGTGAGGAAGCGAGTGTGAGGAAAAGAGTATGAGAAAGAGAGTGTGAGAAAAGAGTGTGAGAAAAAGAGTGTGAGGAAAAGAGTATGAGAAAGAGAGTGTGAGGAAACAGTGTGAGGACGAGAGTGTGAGGAAAAGAGTGTGAGAAAGAGAGTGTGAGGAAAAGAGTGTGAGGAAAAGAGTGTGAGAAAGAGAGTGTGAGTGAAAGAGTATGAGAAAGAGAGTGTGAGGAAAAGAGTTTGAGGAAAAGAGTGTGAGAAAAGAGTGTGAAGAAAAGAGTATGAGAAAGAGAGTGTGAGGAAAAGAGTATGAGAAAGAGAGTGTTAGAAAGAGAGTGTGAGAAAGAGAGTGTGAGGAAAAGAGTATGAGAAAGAGAGTTTGAGGAGAGGAGTTTGAGGAAAAGAGTGTGAGAAAAGAGTGTGAGGAAAAGAGTATGAGAAAGAGAGTGTGAGGAAAAGAGTGTGAGAAAGAGAGTGTTAGAAAGAGAGTGTGAGAAAAAGAGTGTGAGAAAAAGAGTGTGAGAAAATGAGTGTTAGAAAGAGAATGTGAGGAAAAGAGTATGAGAAAGAGAGTGTGAGGAAAAGAGTTTGAGGAAAAGAGTGTGAGAAAAGAGTGTGAGGAAAAGAGTATGAGAAAGAGAGTGTGAGGAAAAGAGTATGAGAAAGAGAGTGTTAGAAAGAGAGTGTGAGAAAGAGAGTGTGAGAAAGAGAGTGTGAGGAAAAGAGTATGAGAAAGAGAGTGTGAGGAAAAGAGTGTGAGGAAAAGAGTGTGAGAAAGAGAGTGTGAGAAAGAGAGTGTGAGAAAGAGAGTGTGAGAAAGAGAGTGTTAGGAAAAGAGTATGAGAAAGAGAGTGTGAGGAAAAGAGTGTGAGGAAAAGAGTATGAGAAAGAGAGTTCGAGGAAAAGAGTGTGAGAAACAGAGTTTGAGGAAAAGAGTATGAGAAAGAGAGTGTTAGAAAGAGAGTGTGGGGAAAAGAGTCTGAGGAAAAGAGTATGAGAAAGAGAGTGTGAGGAAAGAGTGTGAGGAAAAAAAGTATGAGAATGAGAGTTTGAGGAAAAAAGTATGAAAAAGAGAGTGTGAGGAAATGAGTGTGAGGAAAAGAGTGTGAGGATAAGAGTGTTAGAAAAAGACTGTTTGGAAAGAGTATGAGAAAGAGAGTGTGAGGAAAAAAGGGTGAGAAAAAGAGTGTGAGGAAAAGGGTAGTAGAAAGAGAGTGTGAGGAAAAGGGTGTGAGGAAAAGAGTATGAGAATGAGAGTGTGAGGAAAAGAGTGTGAGAAAGAGAGTGTGAGGAAAAGAGTGTGAGGAAAAAAGTATGAGAAAGAGAGTGTGAAGAAAAGAGTATGAGAAAGAGAGTGTGAGAATAAGAGTGTTAGAAAAACAGTGTGAGGAAAAGAGTATGTGAAAGAGAGTGTGAGGAAAAGAGTACGTGGGAAAGAGTGTGAGGAAAAGAGTATTTGGGAAAGTGTGTGAGGAAATGAGTGTGAGGAAAGAGTGTGAGAAAAAGAGTATGTAGGAAAGAGAGTGAGCGGAAGAGTTTGAGGAAAAGACTATGAGGAAAAGAGTGTTAGGGAAAGAATGTGAGGGAAAGAGTGTGAGGGAAATTGTATGGGGAAATGAGGCTGCGGAAAAGAGAGTGTTGGAAAGAGTGTGAGGAAAAAAATGTGGGGGAAAGAGTGTGGGGAAAGGAGTGTTAGATATACAGTGTGAGCAAATGAGGAAAAGATTATAAGGAAAAGAGTGTGTGGGCAAGTGTTTGAGCGAAAGAGTGTTAGGGAAAGAGTGTGAGGTTAAGAGTGGGAGTGAAAGAGTGTGAGTGAAAGAGTATAAGGTAAAGAGTGTGCGGAAAAGAGTGTGCGGAAACGGGTTGGAGGAAAAGAGTGTGAGGCAAAGAGTGTGAGGCAAAGAGTTAGAGGTAAAGAGTGTGAGGAAAAGAGTATGAGGGAAAGTGTGTGAGGAAACAATGTGATGGAAATTGTGTAGGGTATAGAGTGTTAGGGAAAGGTTGGTAGGAAAAGATTATGAGGGAAAGAGACTGAGGTATAGTCGGGGAAGTTGTGGCTTGTTACTTTTAATGCAGCTAAAACCAAGCTCCTATATTTACATCATCAATGCTCTGATCCCCATTTGGCATCCATTGAAATGGATGGTTATCGTCTAGGGGAAGCTTCATATTTTGATAAGCATTTGGGCATGACCTTTAGTTCTGATCTTAAATGGAACACGCACATCAAGTCAGTTTCCAAGGTAGCTTGAAAAATGGTAGGATCCTCCTACCGCTTCAGTAGATATCTCACTGCTGATTTTATTCTCTATCTATATAAAAGCCAAGTACGTCCAAGGATGGAGTACTGCTGCCACATCTGGGCAGGAGCTGCTAAAAACAGCCTATTCGGCCTTGACAGAGTACAAAATAGTCTTCGTGGATTAGTGTGAGGGAAAGAACGTGAGGGAAAGAGTGTGAGGGAAAGAGTGTGAGGAAAGAGTGTGAGGGAAAGAACGTGAGGGAAAGAGTGTGAGAGAAAGAGTGTGAGGGAAAGAGCGTGAGGGAAAGAGAGTGAAGGAAAGAGTGTGAGGAAAGAGTGTGAAGGAAAGTGTTAGGAAAGAGTGTGAGGGAAAGAGTGTGAGGGAAAAGGTGTGAGAGAAAGAGTGTGAGGAAAAGAGTGTGAGGAAGACTGTGAGGGAAAGAGTGTGAGGGAAAAGATTTGATGAAGCATAAATTACCAACACATTTAGCACTCAAACCATGCAAGACTGCGGGAACTTCACAGACTTCTTAACGCATTCTTGGTTGTACCCTTCCGTGATTCGTCGCCAAACAAGTCTCCCTTGATCGCCGAAGGAGATACAAAATCCCTCTTTCCTCACACTCTTTTCTTCATTCTTTTTTTCTCACACTCTTTCTCTCACACTCTTTTCCTCACACTCTTTCCTAACACTTTTTCCCTCATTCTCTTTCCCTCACAATCTTCCCTCACACTCTTCCCTCACACTCTTTTCCTCTCACAGGAGAGACGTTGCAATCCTGTCTTTATTACTTCCATGGCAAGTGCTCGTCGGAGCTCGAATCTCTTGTACACGCAATATCCCTTATCCCCGAGTGGCTTCGAGCCTTGATAAGTGGTGAATACCTGACAAAAAAGAATCCATATATTAAGGTGCAGAATTCATATATTTACACACACATATATAGAAGCAGAATTCATATATTCAAACATACACATATAGACGAAAAATGCATATATTAACATGCACACATATAGACGCAGAATTAATATATTCACACACACACATATCGACTTAGAATTCATATATTCACACACACATATAGACGCAGAATTAATATATTAACGCACACATATACATACGCAGAATTCATATATTCACACACACATAAAGATGCAGAATTCATATATTCACAAACACATATACTTATGCTGGTCCAGACAATAGAACATCATGTTTTTGGAGCTAAATTCTTATTGAGACGTAATTGGTGCTTTAATATCCCTATCATCTAAACTAACCGACATTTTTTTTTTCATATCAATGAAATGTCTGTTTTTGAATATTTTGTGTTTCAAACTAATAGAACAAGGCAGGTAAGTAAACAAAATAGTTATTTAGCATAAATACAAATAAAATTAATCAATATTTTCTTTGCCTTGATAACAGCATCAATTCGCCGGGCATGGAATCAACAAACTTCTCGCAATCCGTTGTAGACACTGAATCCGATGTGTTCTTGATTGAAATCTTCATAGCTGCAAGGGTAGTAGGTTTTTCTTTGCGGAGCTTCCTCTTTATCTGGTTCCACAAGGCTTCAAAACCGTTTAAATCTGGCAAGTTCGCCGGCCGTTCAAGAACAGGGATCGGTCCATCTCGGAGCCAGGAAGACTTTTGCGCTTACAGTTCATTTGATGAAGCATAAATTACCAACACATTTAGCACTCAAACCATGCAAGACTGCGGGAATTTCACAGACTTCTTAACGCATTCTTGGTTGTACCCTTCCGTGATTCGTCGCCAAACATATCTCCCTTGATCGCCGAAGGAGATACAAAATCGAGACTCATCTGAAAAGATCATACGCCGCTATTCGTCTGCAGTCCATGTTTGATGAGCAGTTGCCTATCGCAGCCTCTTCAACATCTGCTTCTTGTTAAGGAGCGGTTTGGTGGCAGCTATACAATTTCGGTATCCCAGTTGCGAAAGTCTTCGGTAGGTAGTGCTTCTCAAAACATCGGCACCAGAAGCCTCTTTCCACGCTTCAGTGATTTCACTCGTTGATTTGAATCGACTTTTCTTTGCCACCTTGTCCAGTTCTCGGTCTTGTCTTTCGGTGGTGCTTTTCTTTCGTCTGCATTTCTTGCGATTGCTGTTGAAAACACCCTCAGCGCCTTTCTGGAGCACTTTGGTCAACATCGATCTTGAACATCTGACCTTGATTGCGATTTCCATGTGCATATTTCCTTCTGCCCGCACATCAAATACATGCTCAGATCGAAATACCAGCAAGCGAAGACTTCATTCCAAATATTTCTCATATGTAGGGAAACGTGTGCATAATTCAACGAATAGGTCGTGGAATGAAATGAATGAAGAAGAAAGAAACAAAAATGGCTGCCTTATCTCTTTATATGCCTGCAATGTGACCACCCGATATGCAAATGAGATGCTCCTGGTTGGAGATAAAAGAGGGTTGATTTTTTAGACGGGTGACCGTGTTAGGCCTAGAGGTCTATGAGAAGGGCAATACTTTGCGATGGAAGTGAGGGAGCGCAATTCCAGAGTTACCCAGTGTATTGAAAGACGCATTGTATTTTCTATTTGCGGTAAATTAGTAGGACATCTACCTGTCTGTGGATGGCTCCGATCGGCAAAATGAATGTTAAAAAGACGAGTAACTGCAGTAACCAAAGGATGGGACGACATGGTGGATGATGATTCTCTCCAGCAAATGATGGCCGAAATGTTGTCCAGATTACATAGAAACGACCCTGCCCAGGGTGAGTGGCAAGTATCTGGAAACCAACTAAATGCATGGGTTGACGCAAGTTCACTGGCTACATGTGTCGTGTTCGAATAGTTGGGTGTCGTTGTGGAAGATGCGTGCTTGCTTCGTCCGAAAAATGATGCCCAGCATATAAATTTGGCAGAACTCGATGCCACGTTAAAAGGGCTTAATCTTGCATTGCAATGGCAGGCTAAGGTTGTGCATCTTCACACTGACTCGTTGTGTATTTACCACTGGTTGACCGACACCTTGATTGGAAAGACTCGAGTTAAGACTAGAGCTGGAAGTGAGATGTTAGTACGAAGGAGACTGACAATAATAAAGGGTATAGTTGACGAATAAAGCTTGCAGGTGGACATTACCGTAGTTTCGTCGATGCAGAATTTGGCTGATAGCTTGACTAGAGTAACAAAGAGGTGGATTGATGTAATGAGGCAGGGATCTGATCCTCCACAAGAGACATGCGCGACTGTAACAGATCAATTAACACCTGACCAGATCCGTACACTACATCAGCAGAGTGGACATCCCGGAATTCGGAGAACAACATATTTTGTCCGAAGAGTGTGTCCCTCAACTACAAAAGCATCAATCAAGGCAGCTATACGCTCGTGTGAAGAGTGTCAGCGAATTGATCCGGCACAATCCCAATGGCAAAAAGGGAAGCTTGAGGTGGAGGACAACTGGTATCGAGTAGGAATGGATGTAACGCATTATGAGGGCAGGCATTTTTTGACCTTGGCAGATTGTGGTCTGACACGTTTCACGATATGGCGCCTGTTGACACGACAGGATGCATCTAGCATTATATAACAGTTGAGAGCTGTCTTTTTTAACGTGGTACCCCGCTGGAAATTCTGACTGATAACCCCACTACATTTCGATGTCAAGAATTTAAGAAATTTACGCAGGAATGGGGGATTAGAATGCGTTACCGATGTGCATATTTTCCAGAAGGTAACGGTATAACAGAGCAGTGTCACCGCACCATTAAAAGAATTGCGGCCAAGACACTGTTCTTTTCCAGAAGCTGTGTACTGGTATAATGTGACACCAAAGGACGATTCAACACCAGAAACTGCACCAGCTAATGGGATTTACTGCTATTAACAGCGTATAAAAGGAATTGATGTCACACCATCAGTGGTTAGCGTTGTCAATACACCATATAAAGTGGGAGACCGTGTTTGGGTAAAAACCCCAAATGCTGGGCGCACTGTAAAATTTTGCAGAGGAAAAATAGACAAAATCATAAGTCCTCAGACCATGTTGATTAATGGTGTACCACATCATGTAAAAGATATCCACCCCTGTTATACCTCTTCTGATTCTGAGGATAGTGAGGAAGATCACATACAGTTCAGGGATAGTAATACCACCAGTTCCTCATCAAAATATCCGAGAAAGACGAATACTGCCCACCAGCCGTGATTGTGAAACCTATAGCACCACGAGAGGGAATGATGAAACATACTGAGGAAGATGGAACCGAGGAAGTGATGCCTCCGATTCTTCGAAGGAGTACCCGACAAAGACGGATACTGCCCCCTTGCCCTGGTTGTGAAAAACCGCATAGGGAACCAGAAGAGGGGATAACCGAACAGACTGGTGGCAATAACGGTGGTAATGAGGAAGATGGCAATGAAGAAGTGCTTCCCCCGATTCTTCGAAGAAGTACTCGACAAAGACGACTGCCCCCTTCCCTGTGTGTGATCATGAGATCAGGGGGGAGTGTAGGGAAACGTGCGACTTACCTAATTAGCACGTGTGCATAATTCAACGGGTCGGTCGTGGAATGAAATGAATGAAGAAGAAAGAAACAAAAATGGCTGCCTTATCTCTTTATATGCCTACAATGTGACCACCCGATATGCAAATGAGATGCTCCTGGTTGGAGATAAAAGAGGGTTGATTTTTTAGAGGGTCGTTCATTTTGAAGTTGGATTTCGAAGAAATAAGTTGAATCAGCAGAAGTACGTTGGGAATTGAGAGAAGGTGCGTTACGTGTACAGAAGTTGGAAGTTTGGATAAAAGTGTTAACCTTACCCAGGAAATTATTGGTGTGACGGGCGGAAGAAATAAAACTCAAGTTATTGAATTATATCTCCCCTCTTTTTGAAATAGGTTCCGATTATGTCTTTAGAGCGACTTATAATTATATAGTATTATTAAATCGTTTACAAAATCCGTTTAAACAACATTTGCAAATTTTTTTGAGTTTAAGATTACTCAACGAAAAAATGTTCTATTGAATTGAAACGTTGACTTTCCTAATGTGACAATAAAGTACTCTTTGTCTGCCATATGCACCTCCTCAAATGATAAAAATATTGCAGTTGTATATAAATATAAGATATCTCGTCTGTACAATATACCAGCCGAAAATTATCCCAACTGGAATGAATTTACATATGTTCTATTATTTAGACAAGCAGGGGTAGTCGCAGAATTCATATATTCACACACACATATAGAAAGAAATTATATATACACAGACACATATAGAAACAGCGTTCATACATTCGCTCACACATATTGACGCAGAATTCATATATTTACACCCACACACAGATAGACGGAGAATTCATATATTTACACACACATATAAAGACGTAAAAATAATATATTCACACACATACTTGTATAGACGTAGTATTCATATATTCACACACACAGCATCTACATATTCACACACATAGACGCAAAATTCATATATCTACATACAAACATATAGACGCAGAATTCAAATATTCACACACACATATAGAGGCAGAATTCATATATTCACACACACGTATAGACGCAAAATAACTAAATAAACACACACACATATAAACGCAGAATTCATATATCCACACACACATATAGACGAACAATCCATATATTCACACATACACATTGATAAAGAATTCATGTATTCACAAACACATATAGACTCAGAATTCATATATAAACAAACACTTACATAGACGTAGAATTAATATATTCACGCACACATATATACGATAAATTCATATATTTACAAACACATAAATACCAGAACACACATATTCACACACACATATATAGAGACGAAGAATTCATATATCCGCACACTTATGGACGAAGAATTCATATATTCACACATATACAGACACAGATTTCCTATATTAAAACGCACAAATATAGACGCAGAACACATATATTTTCGCAAAAATGTATACGCAGAATTCATATATTAACACGGACACATAGACGAAGCATTCATATATGTTCAAATACAAACTAATGGACGCAGAATTAATATATTCACACACACATATTTAGAAGAAAATCCCATATATTTATACACATACACAGACGCAGAATTTCTATATTTACAGACAGACATATAGATGCAGAATTCATATATTCACAAACATATATAGATGCAGAATTAATATATTTACACACACGAACGCAGAAATCATATATTCACACACACACATACATAGACGCTGAATTCATATATTTACACACACATATAGATGCAAAATACATATATTCACACACACATGTGGACGTAGAATTAATATATTTAACCATACATATAGACGTAGAATTAATATATTTAACTATACATATAGACGCAGAATTCATATATCAACACACACATATAGAAGCAGAATTCATATAATCACACTCATATAGAGGCAAAATTTATATATTCACACATACACATAGACGCAGAATTCATAATTTAACTCTCACAAAATACATATATTCCCAAACACACGCAGAAGTCATATATTCACACACTCATATAGACGCATAATTCATATATATCATATAGACGGAGAATTAATATATTGAAACACGCATATAGACGCAGAATTCATATATTTACACACACATCTAAACGCAGAATTTTTATATTTGCACACACATAAAGCAAAATTAATATATTCACACTCACATACAGACGCAGAATATTTACACTCACACATATAGACGCAGACTTTATATATTCACACGCATATATAGACGCTAAAATTCAAATATTCACACATACATGCGGAATTCAAATATTCACACATATACATACATAATATATTTATATATTCACACGCATATATATACGCATAATTCATATATCTACACACACATGTAGAATTTATATATTCACACACTTATAGTCGTAGAATTCATATATTCACACACATGTGGATGGAGAATTCATATATCAACACACATATAGGCGCAGAATTAATATATTTAACCATACATATAGAAGCAGAATATATATACACACTATATACACGCAGACTTCACATATCAACACAAACACATAGACGCAGAATTCATATATTCCCATACACACATACAGACGCGGAATGTATATCTTTACGCATACTCATATAGACGCAGAGTTTATATATTCACACACACATGTAGACGCAGAATTCATATACTCATAAACACATATATACGCAGAATTAATATATTTACAAACGCATATAGACGCAGAATTCATGTATTCACACACACATATACACGTAGAATTCATATATTCATACACAGATATGTACGCAGTATTCATATATTCACACACAGGTATTGACGCAGATTTCATATATTCACACACATACACATAGACGCAGAATTCATATATTTACACACAAACATATACGCAGAATTCATATATTCACACACAAATAAATACGCAGAATTCATAGATTCACACACACATATGGACGCTGAATTAACACGCAGACACAGAATTTGTACATTCACACAAAGATATAGACGCGGAATTAACATATTCACACACACAAACACATATAGAATTTATATTTTCGCACAAGCATGTACGCAGAATTCATATATTCACACACACACACACATACGCAGAATTCGTATACGCACACAGACATATAGACACAGAATTTATATGTTTATGCATACATGTAGACGCAGAATATTCACACAAACATAGACGCTTAATCTAGATATTCACACACCAACACACACACACACGCACACACACGTACACACACCAATATAGACGCAGAATGTATATAATCCCACACATATAGAGGCAGAATTCATATATTTACACACACACATATAGACTCAGAATTCATATATTCACACCCATATATACACGCAGACTATATATATTCACACACATAGACGAAGAATTCATATATTCACACACACATATACACAAACTATACGTGGGTGTGAATATATATTCACACCCACACATAGACGCAGAATTCATATATTCACACACACATATTAACGAGAGACTTCCTATAGAGACTACAAACACATATAGACGCAAAATACATATATTCACGGACACACATAGACGCAGAATTCATATATTCACACACACATATAGACGCAAAAAGTATATAGTCACACACACATATAGACGGAGAATACATATATTCACGCACACACATATGGACGATATTTAATATTTTTACGGCTTCACCACTGCAGCCTCTGTAGTCACCATTGTGGCTGCCAAGAAAGATTGGTGCTTCAAATCTTGCCCGTTTTTCAAATCAAAAATTAGCATTCATTATTATTTGTTGCTTAATTTTGTGGTCGCAAACCAACCGAAAATCTACGTATTTTTACTTTAGGAGAGGAGATCTTGTTCTTCATTCTTTTTGGCCCGGGAAAATATCTTTTTATTACATATTTCGCCCATTGTTCATTATAATCTAATTTGAACAAAGACCGGAAGTGCTGTGACGTCATTTCCTCGCAACATCATATCTTAGAGGGATCTGTACTGGCTGAAAGCGATATAGTTATTAATTATATATATATATATATATATATATATATATTTATATATATATAATGATGTTAAACATGCTCTCTTGAAAGTTATTTTCATCACCGTCTAATATATATATATATATATATATGTATATATATATATATAAGCATAAATATATGTGTATATATATATATATATATAAATGACAAATGTCACTCGCCTAAATAATACAAAATTACCCACTTGTTACCCAACATATACGTACACACACACACACACACACACACACACACACACACACACACACACACACACACACACACACACACACACATATATATATATATATATATATATATATATATATATATATAGTTAGGTGACTTCGCGACTGGAGTTTAATCACTGGACCAGCTGTATTTATCACTTCCTGCAACGATGATGACGAAAGCATGACACAGTAGTGTATGTAGGTATAAAAATAAGTATTCATGTTATTTATAAAATTATAAAAAGTTTATTGAAGTTGTTCTTTGTCTGATAAACTAAAATGGCTGTCATCTTGCAATATGTTCATGATTTTCGGTCGCTACATTACTCTGACTTATTTACTGTTATGCTCACATGTGGTGTTTATAGGTGGTTATTTTCTTTTTAGTTGAGTGGTAATTTATGCTAATACAGGTGGAACCTGTTTAATCAATAGAGTAAAAAATTACTTTGTAACTATGTTCGAATCCTATGACCAGCAATAATTATAATTTCCTGCATTAAAAAGAGCAAATATTCGTTTTAATTTTTATTACCGTATCTTTCTGTTAAGTTACATTATTGTTTCGGTCACACGGCCGTTTTTTTGGCCGTCTGTAGCGTCCTCAGACTTTTACAGAAATGTTCGCTATTTTGGGATGTAAGCGTTGGAAGAGTGGATAAGTTCAGGGGTGAGGAGGGCGGAAGAGGAAGAGAGGAAGGGAACAAGGAGGGAAGTTGGGGGACGTTTGGTATGTGGATAATGTTTTAGTTTTGGGGTTTGAGGAACTTGTGGGGGAGGGTCTGGGAAGTTCATTTCTGGTGTGGCTGAGGGCATAGGAATACATGAGGGGAAGGGGAATATGTGGGGATGAGAGGAGGGGGGTTACTTTAAAATTCGAGTTTTAGTGTTAAAACTTTTAGCGTCTCGTTGGTGAGGTGATTTCTTGGTAAGTATGTCTTGAGCTGTTGTTTGGAGGCGGGGGGCTATGATTCGGTTTATTTATTTTTATTTTGTTGTTAATTGTTTGGAGAGGGTCAACTAGCGGTCGCAGCGGTACACACATGTGCATGTACACACATATATACTTAAAATAAACGGTCACGGGTATACATACATGCCAGCCCTTGCGTGCAAATATATGTGCATATGTGTGCCTGCATGCATAGACACCTGCGTTGTTCTCGCTTGCGCTTTTTTATATGGTATTATCGATCAGTTTTGGCGGAAGGCTATATTGGGGTGTCATACTCTAAGGTGTGCGTCTATGCTCATGAGGCATCGGTTGGTTGTACATTTCCATGTGCACTTACCTGTGCAGGTGCAAATCCACATAGTCATATGTAAAAAATTTCCGTGTTAAGTCGTGGAGGTTGCATGTAGGGTGTGTTGGGGTTGGGCGGTGGGTTTGGCTGGGGGGAGGCGGATTTGTGCCGATTATTGGGTGGTTATGTGGGATGAGGTTATGTGGTGTTTAGAGTTTGTGGTGATAGGGGTATGTTTTTTTAGGGGGATTCTTAGGAGAAGGGGGTAAGGTGGTGTGGGGTGTGGGGGAGTTGGTTGGGGGTTGGTTGAGTGTATGTCATGGTAGTTGTGGTGGGTGTTTGTATTGGATATATAGTTAGGGGGATTTAAGGTGGTGCTGTCTAAGGGATGTTTTAGAGAGGTGTATAGTTGCTAAGGAGGTGTGATCTGTAATGCCTACAATTTATGGTGGTTTCCTGTTTTTTGTTTAGGGATTTGTCTCTGTCTTTAAAATTGGAAATAAGGAGTTTCTCATTTAGGCAGAGGAGACATGGGGAGTTTAGGGATTTACATGTGCTAGATTTTCTAAGGATTTAAT
Source organism: Euprymna scolopes (assembly GCF_053919585.1). Classification (NCBI taxonomy): domain Eukaryota; kingdom Metazoa; phylum Mollusca; class Cephalopoda; order Sepiida; family Sepiolidae; genus Euprymna; species Euprymna scolopes. Next base: position 89,620,002 of record NC_136503.1, on the reverse strand, counting down.
GGTTGGTGTAAGGTTATTTTGGGTTAGATGTAGGTAGTGGGTAGTTAGTGGATGTTTTATTTAGGGCGGTTAGGGTTTGTGAAGGAGCATTTATGTACTCTGAATCTATCCCTAAATGAGGTGCCGGCTATGTCAATATAATATTTTTTGTCGTTTGGGTTTTCTTTAGGTGCGATTGTGGCTTTATATACTACTTCTGTTTGTAGGCATTCCGATTTGTTGTTGCAGTTGCACTTGTTCTTTTTGGTGTTGTTTGTATTTTCATCTTTGTTAAGTATTTTTCTGTTATTGTTTTTTTAATTATTTGTTCTAGGTTGTCCGTACAGCTGTAGCTGAGTTTAATTGTGTTTTTGTTGAAGATTTTGTGTAGTACGTGGCTGGGTGGGAAGTGGTTGTTTATTAGTTGGAAGAATTTAGTGCCAAGTTTTGTTTTGACCATTGTATTGAAGGGGTGGGGTGAACCAAATTATTTTCCTAGTCCTATTTCTCTTGTTTGCGGTATTGGGTGGATTTGGTTTAATGTAATTGAAGGTAGTGTTTGGGTGACTTAAGAGCATTTTCGTAGAAGGGTTTATGTTTGTTGAAAATTTCGATTTTGGAGGAGTTGGTGCTAAGTTTTTTCTATAGATGTGGGTATATATATATATATATATATATATATATATATATATATATATTTGTTTACTGTTTTATGGGAAAGAATTCCAACAAAGTGCTCGATTGCAAAGAAATGATTTTTTCAATATAAGGGTTTTTTTACATAGGCATCACCACATTATCAAGGCCCAGAGGCCACTCAAGGATAAGGGTTAAAAAGTGTACAGTAGAAATTGGACAATATAGTAATCATTAGTAATGAAAATTTGGTAAATTTGATAACTTATATGGAACGGCTCATCAAGAACTTATTTGCGTTAGACTTGAACACAACCATATTGTAGTCAGCCGGAAAGCAGGAAAACGGAAGACAATTCCACAGGCGTGCAGTTCTAAGAAAGAAGCTTTGTTCATGGAATCTACGTTTAGGTTTAGGCACAGATAAAGAGTGGGGACAATTATTGATAGTGTTTACAGCTAGACGAGTGTTTTTTGTGAAGGTTTGGTGAGGGGGGACCATAGATTGAAGCTCAGTCGAACACTTTCCATGAAAATAACGATACATCAGAGACAAACTCGCAACATCTCTTCTGTGAGATAGAGGTTGCAAGGAGGAGAAAAGGACATATCCTACGAGGCTACGAAGTCTATTTTGAACTCTATCAAGGCAGGACAAGTCCTTTCTAGCAGCTCCTGCCCAGATGTGGCAACAGTATTCCATCCTTGGACGTACCTGGCTCTTATATAGATAGAGAATAGCATCAGCAGTGAGATATTTACCGGATCAATAGAAAGCTCCCACCATTTTTCCAGCGGCCTTGGCAACAGATTTGATGTACGTGTTCCATTTAAGATCAAGAGTAATGGTGAAGCCCAGAAGCTTGTCAAAACTTGAAACCTCCTGAAGACGAGAGCCATTCATTTCAATTGATGCCAAATGTGGATTAGAATGTTGATGATGTAAAGAGAGAAGCTTGGTTTTAGATGCATTAAAAGTAACCAGCCACTCCTTTCCCCATTGTACTACGTGCTCAAGATCAGAGGAGATAGAATTGGAGAGAACTTGGTCGTTTACTGTCTTAGATGTGCTACCATAAATGGTAGTATCGTCAGCATAAATGTCTACGAATGATGTAAGGATGTGGTTTGGAAGATCATTAATATAGATCAGGAAAAGAGTTGGGCCCAGGATGGACCCCTGAGGGACACCGGCATTAATACTGTGAGCTTCTGATTTTTGCCCCTCAACTACTACTCTTATGAACCTATCAGAAAGAAATGATTTAATAATTGAGAAGACTTTTCCAGCTATACCATAGCTAGCGATCTTATGAAGTAAACCTTTATGGCATACCCTATCAAAGGCTTTAGATATGTCAAGAGCAATTGCCCTAGAAAGATTGCCACCGTCGAGAGATTTGCTAATCCTATGCGATATAACTGTAAGGACATCTGCTGTAGATCTAGCAGAACGGAAACCATATTGAGTGTCACTAAGAAGGTTATTTTTGTTGAGATGGTTGATTACTTCTGTATTTAACACAGATTCTAGCAACTTACTCATGACGCACAGGAGACTTATTGGCCTGTACTGAGAGGGGGATGAGCGATCACCTGAATTCTTAAATACAGGGCATACTGATGAGATTTTCCAGGGAGATGGGAAACTATTCTCCTTAAGACAATGTTTAAACAGTTTTGTAAGTATGGGCGCTAGTTCAGGTTGAAGTTTTTTGAGTACTATAATTGGAATACCGTCAGGGCCAGTTGCTTTACTGGAATCAAGGTTTTTGATTAGCTTGGCAACATCACGTACAGATATACGTATATCACATAGCGTGTTTTCAGATACAGGAGGAAATATTGGGGGTTGGCGGCCTTGGTCGCAAAGGGTAGAATTAGCTGCAAAGTTCTTGACAAAGAGTTTGGCTTTGTCTGATGTTGACAAGATTACCTCAGGTCTATTGATAATAGTTAGGATGGAGCACACGCTTCTGTTCAGGATTCTGTTTGCTATTTGCCAAAACTGGTGGGAACCAAGCCGCTGCTCAGCTACTTTGGACTTAACAGATTGAGCATACAACTCTCTTGCGTTACTTATTACTTTCTTACAATGGTTGCTGGCAGTCCTGAAAACGGCTTTAGTTTCCATACATCTATTACGTTTGAAGCAGTGGAAGAAGTGATTTCTGTGCGCAATGGCAGCAGCACATTCTGGAGAGAACCATGGCTGGCTGTTAGGTTTTTGCTGAAACTTTTTAGAGGGTATGAAATGGTCAATACCTACAATTAACCATTCAGTCAGGTCTAATACTATAGAGGACACATCCTTTTTAAACATGGAATGCAGAGGTAGATCAGATATAAATGTACGGAAGCTATCTCAGTCAGCCTTAGTGTATCGATATACTGTACGATGGAGAGGTACGTCTGGGGACTTATTACATTTCATTTTTATCTTAATTGATACAACAGAGTGGTCGGAAGATCCAAGAGGCGACAGAACAGAAACTGAACATAGTTTAGGGCAAGTCGTGAGAAAAAGGTTTAGTAGGTTCGCATACTGGCCGTCATTGTCGGGCACACGGGTGGGTTCCTGAACAATCTGAGTGAGGTCATAGGCAATGGAGAAATCATGACAGAACCTCTCCTCATCATCGGTCTTGTTTGAGTGGGTCAACCATTCGACGTTGTGAACATTGAAGTCTCCACATACGTGAATGTTAGCTGAAGGATAAGCAGATAGGACTTTTCTCAGATATGCTTTGAAAGATAGTAACTCCGCTGTTGTGGGGGCGATAGAGAGTAAATATAAATGCAGTAGTGTGAGCTAAAGCAACCCGGAAGCACATATAGGGTAAGTTAGGATCTTCCCTGGAGATGTCCCTCCCACATGGAAAGCTATCTTTAATATAGGCACATATTCCATGCCCATGGCGATCTTGGGGGTCAGATTTAGAAGTTAAGTTAGAGTATCCTGTAATTGCAAACTCTTCTAGGGAAATAGTCTGTCCAATGCCAGTTTCACTTAAAAATAAAAGGTCTGGTTTAGCCTCCTGTAATTGGGTTTCAACCTCTGGAAGGTTAGAACGTAGACCCCTGATGTTGGAGAAGGAGACATGGTAGTAGGGGTCTACGTTGGAAGTTGGAGAACCGGGTTTAATCGTGTATTTTTTCTTGAAACTTGTCACGATGAAATTTTGGAATTTGTGGACTAGGTCGTCAGATTTACTTAGAGCAGGACAGAGAGGGGAAACTAAGAGAGAAAAAGAAACGAATAATTTTTTTTTGTAGCTAATGATAAGGTAAAGCCGTAACAATTACCCACTAGTATGGCATCGAGAGGCCCCATCAGAAGCTACTGCATGGTCCAGAATCCATTCACCAAATGGCAATACAGCAGCCCCAGTACTTTGCACCTGCTGATAGGACAGCCTCCTTAGTGGTTAATCCAAGGTTCGGGTCCCTGACTATCAGGCGGATAACGTCAGCCCAGACAAAACGTTTACCTCCAGCACCCTATCTAGTGACATAGCTACAAGGATAGACATAGAAACAGAAAATTTCCACCAACTCTGCCAACTGTTCGCTCAAAATACTGCTAACCTAGAAAACAGAGCTTAATGTTTATTTATTTAAAATTGTACAGAATGTAAGAAAAACACTGGTCCCGTCGGTTTCAAGCTTAACATAAGGAGCCCAGTTAATGGTAAATAATGTTAGACTCTCGACAGCCATGTTGTTTTCTGTTTGAGGAAAATGCAGGACCGCATATATTGTTTATAATGATATTCACCTTTATTTAATATAGCTTATCTCTATTTCTATATATTTTTTATGTTTATATTAATTTTCTAATTTTTATTTTTTATTTGCATTTAGGTCTTTTTTTATATATTTTTTATGTTTATATTAATTTTCTAATTTTTTTTATTTATTTATATTTAGGTATTTTGCATTTTTTTCTCCGTTCTACAGCATATGTTCTAGATGGCCTACATTTAGCTTTTTTTTTTGGTCATCCTGTATATATATATATATATATATATATATATATATATATATATATATGTATGTATATATACACGGGATTATAATATTCTTTTATATAGCCGTAAACATTCCTAATTTTAAAAATTAAAATAGCCTAAATATGTGTTTTAACTTTTACTAAATTATTTTATGCGTTAAATTCACTTCTAAAATATGAGTCTATAAATATATATATATATATATATATATATATATATATATATATATATATACAATAAACAAAATAAAGAAACAAAGAAATATATAAAGAAATATAAAGAATAACATAGAATAGAAAAGCAAAGATTCATGATTTATCCATCCTTTAACTAAAATAAAAGAAAGACAAAAGTTTAAAGATTTAATCAGATAGATTAATTACCTACCTTGGACCAGCCAGGAATAACCGCTTAAGAGCGGAAGCTATGCCAATTAAGAACAGAATAGGACAACATTAATTTAAACATGCATTTATGATATAATGGAATGACCTAACATCCCTTCATAGATTAAATGAACTATACCCTCTCACGTGACTGAGAGAAAAGGAAAAAATACAGAAAGAGAATAAGAAAATATGTCGAGTACCTCTTATGTCACCTGTATTTCATCGTGAATAAACCCCGTTGTCTTTCTCACCCCGTGTTTCTTGCTGTATTCTTATTTAAAGTAAAGGATATATCAAATGGCGAAAGGATTCGAATTCACAAAAAGGAAATTTTAAGCCAAAAACATTGGTAAACGAAGAGAAAAAATACTGCACGGAAAAATTCAACTACTGAAAAAAAATCTGAGACACGTACAAAAAATTATTTTCAGTGTAAGTTTCGTGTATGTTGCAAAAACCTTGTCTACAAAAGAATGTTTTTTGTGGTAAAAAAGACTATTCAGTGAATTTATTTAATGCTTTGTGCAAGTACTGTTAACCTTTTGTTTTATTACTGCGTTTAAAAAATTTTCAACATGGAACAATTAGCCGAGTTTTAAAAAAACGATACAATTAGCTCAACAAAGCTAGATGGAATCTTTACAAAAAGAACAGTTAAAGCAAAATGAAGAATTAAAAAAAAATTCCGGAAGGAATTAGAAATTTAGCTGACAGAATCATTATATGAACCAACTAATGGCTTAATGTCTCCAGCATATTATCGTAGATACGAAAATATTCGGATGAAGAAAAAATATTTTACTGTTGTAAAAACTGAGTTCCCATGAACATACCAAGTATACCAATTTTATACTCCCAAGAAAACTCGAAGATATTGTTTTGAAAGAGACTATAGAAATTTTATCGAACATTTTTGGGGAACCGGATAGCTTATTTTATACTCGTTATAGGTGTCTAAATATGTTGAAACAAGATGAAGACTTGATCGCCTATGCTGGGAGAGTACATGCCCAATGCGAGTTATTTAAGTTGAAAGACCTAAAAAAAGGACATGTTCAAATGCTTGATATTTGTGCAAGGGTTAACATCCTCGAAGGATAAAGAGATTTTTTCTAGGATATTATCCATTATGAACCTTACTGAAAGTTACTGAGGAATGCCAGAAACTGTTACATCTAAAACAGGATAATACTAGTATCGATGAGAAAAATGTTGACAACATACAAAAGGTAAAGCAAGGTGACCACTATGTAAAAAATACTGTAAGACGTGTGGAGGAAAGAATCATTCACAAAAGAGTGCTACTTCAAAAGCAAAATATGCTATAAGTGCGGGCGTAAAGGACACAAGTCAACAGTATGCAAAAAGGAGAAATACAGTAAGCCTGAAATAAAGACCATTGATACAAAAAAAGAGTCCATGTATTGTAAAAAAAGGAAATATATGTAAGTTAAAATCAATGGCCGGAAAGTAAACTGTCTTTTGGATACTGGAAGTGGCATATCCTTAATTGATGAAACAACATGGAAGAAAATTGGTTTTCCAAAGCTGCAAAATACAAAGAAAATTGCCAGAGGAATGTTTGAAAATAGATTAAAATTTAAGGGTGAATTTTATACTAATGTGACCCTAAATGAAAAGACATTAAAAACTAAAATGTATGTGATACCTGGAAAAAATTATAATCTATTTGTTGTGGGGAATCACCCTTCAAATGGACTGTTCTATCCATTATATAAACCATAGACCTTTTGATCCCAGGTGTGGATTAAACACCAGAGCGACCCTGGCCTGCTCGGTGACGTTTACTACTCTTTTCAGTTGTAACCTTTGTACGTTGCTGTTCCAGTAATACATTGTTTAAACTCTATTCCGTTGTTCTGTTTTCTTTGTGGCTTATTGCAAACCATAACACTATTCTGTATAAATTTGGTAATACTTTTCAATTTATGGGAGAAACCAATAAAGTTTTTTTTGCAAACGAGTAAATGTGACAGGATCTGAAAGTCCCAAACTGCCAGGAAGATTTGTTGGTGATTTGAAGAAGGATTTTAAAAATGTATTTTCTGAAGGTCTTGGTTGCTGCACTAAAACGGAAGTGAAATTTGAACTAAAAGATGAAGCGAAACCGGTGTTTAAACCCAAAAGGAAGGTTCCGTATTCGGCATTAGAAACAATCGAGGAAGAATTAAACAGACTCGAATAAATCGGAGTAATAAAACGTGGACTACTCTGAATGGGCATCAACCACAGTTTATGTGAAAAATAAAAATTAAAAAAATCAGGGTATGTGGAGATTTTTCGACGGGACTGAATGATTGCTTAAAGGATCATAACTATCCACTCCCTACCCCTGAGGAAATATTTTCTAAGTTAAATGGAGGAAACGTTTTACCCAAAATTTACTTGTCAGAAGCATATTTGTAGGTCAAAGTCCACGAGGATTGTTCTAAATACCACACAATGAATACTCATAAAGGATTATTTTCCATAAAATGATTGCCATTTGGGTTGAAAATAATACCAAATTTATTCCAACAAATTATGGATTCCATGCTAGCAGGTTTGGATTTTGCAATGGTTTATATAAACGACATTTTGATAAGAAGCAAAAATTTTGAAGAACATAAAAACCATATTCGGAAGGAATTCGAGAGAATAGAAGACTACGGATTTAAAGTGGCTCTCAAAAAATGTATTTTGGGTATGAACAAGATTGAATATTTGGGACAAATAATTGATTGGAAAGGTAGAAGACCTAACTCAAATAGGGCAGAAGCAATTAGAGGCATGACAAGGCTAGACAATGTAATGAAGTTACAGTCATTCTTGGGTCTAGCAAACTACTATAACTTTTATATCCTAAATATGCACGAACTAAGAGCATCATTAAATGAATTATTGAAGGAGAATAAAAATGGCTCTGGACAAAAGAATGTGAGGAAGCATTCCAAAATTCAAAAGATGATTGTTATCGGATCTAGCGTTAGCACATTACGATCCGAAAAAGGATTTAATTGTAGCGGCAGATGCGAGCGAATACGGTTTAGCAGCGGTGCTTCTACACAGAATAGAAAATAGATCTACTAAACCAATTTCTTATGCTTCGAGGGGTTTATTACCCGCTGAAAGAAAGTACAGTCAGATAGAAAAAGAAGGTTTGGCGATTGTGTATGCCGTGAGTAAAGTTTCATATATTCATTCCTGGAAGATCTTTCGTCTTGGAAACGGACCATAAACCATTACTATCGATTTTTTGATCGAAAAGGGATTGCTACTCATACGGCAAATAGATTACAGAGATGGAGTATTATTTTGCTCAATTACGATTTCAAAATGAAACACATAGCATCTAGTAAAATTGCATATGCAGATGGTTTGTCGAGATTAATCCCCAGTAAAATTGAATTTGAAGAAACTGTTATAGCAGCACTAAAAGAAGAGAAAAAACTAACAGATATATTAATAAATACTGTTAGGGAACTTTCTGTTACACTTGAGGAAATAAAGAAAGCAGCGAAAACAGATAAATATATTAATAAGATAAAAAAAAACAAGTGGGACAAGACGAAAAGAATAGAAAAGGATTAAAAGTGTTTCTATTTTCTATGTATGATGAAACTCTGATGTACGCAGACAGAGTGGTAATACCGCAAGTATTACAAAAGAAAACCCTAAAAGAATTCCACATGGGACATCCTGAAATCTCCAGAATGAAGGCCCTAATAAGAAGATTCACAGACTCGCCTGGAATGGATCAGGACATTGAGAAAATGGTGAAATTATATAAAGGTTGCCAACTAGCTGCAAGATCTCCCCCCATACGGACGCAACCTTGGTCTAAAACAGATGTACTCTGCACACGCCTCCATATCGATTACGCGGGACCTCTAAAGGAAATTTATTACATAGTAATCGTAGATAGTATGTCAAAATAGCTAGAAATTTTTTAATACAAACACCCTACAGCGGCAAACAATAAAAACGCTGGACGAGGTATTTAGTCGGTTCGGAGTTCCGAAAACAATTGTAAGTGATAATGGCACTATGTTCACAGGTCAAGAATTCAAGCACTACTGTGAGGCACTGGCCATTGAACACATTACAAAACCAAATTTTAATCCTCGATCAAACGGACAAGCGGAAAGATTTGTCGATACTTTTAATCGAGCTTTAAGAAAGAATAATAACATCGACATGGAAGAAAAACACATTCAGAAATTCTTAGCAATATATTGGATGACACAAATACAAATTGCTAAATTATCCCAAGCTAAAATTATGTCAGCCAGGAAGTACGTTCGGTGTTTGACCGGTTAATCGCAAGAGAAAAAGTAAACAAAAGTATCAAGGATAATGTAAGGTAAAAACTTACAATGACGAGGATAAAGTTTCCTTCAAAAATTATCGGGCGGGGAAGAATTTTTGGGAAGAAGGCATAATCTCAAGAAGAATTGGGAGAATGGTTTACATTATAAAAGGGCAGACTTTTTACACAAAAAACATATTAACCAACTGTGACCCCGATACATAGAAACATTCAGAAACCAAGAGTTACCAATGGAAGTGCTATATGACACTTTCCATATACAACTTCCAAACAAGGAAGTGCCAGTAACTCACAAATCCAGTCATTCTCCAAAAGTAAAAATCGGCAAACACAAATGGTGAGGAGAAGTGAAAGGAAAAGGAAAAAGACCGAAGTTTTTGGACAAAGTCTAAAAAGGAAAAATATGGTAGAAGCAAAATTCTATGGAAGAATTTAGCTTGAGAGGAAGATGATGTAATGGAATAACTTAACATCCTTTCATAGATGAAATGAAATATACCCTCTCCCGTGACTAAGAGAGAAGGACAAAAAGACAGGAAGAGAAAAAAAGAAAAGATGTCGAGTAACTCTTATGTCACCTGTATTCTCTTGTAAATAAACCTCTTTGTCTTTCACTCATAACCTTGTATCTTGCTGTATTCTTATTTAAAGTAAGTATATAACAATTTACTAAAAATGCATTAAATAAAAAAATTAAAAAATTAGAAAATTAATATTAAAATAAAAATATATACAGAAATAGAGATAAGCTACAGTTAAATAAAAATGAACATCATTATAAACAATATATGGTGTCCTGCATTTCTCTCAAACAGAAAACAGCATTATTTACCATTAACTGGTTCCCTTATGTTAGGCTTTAAACCGACGGTGCCAATGTTTTTTCTTACCTTCTGTACAATTTTATATATATATATATATATATATATATATATATATATATATATATATATATATATAAATAAGTATAACTTTACATTTTTCTTATTCTCTATATTCCACCTTCCTTTCTTAATATACAAGAACTCTAAATATTATCCCCTTTTATTCCGCTTTATTTGTATCAACAAAATATTTCTGGTATTGCTATTTTCTTTTTGGCTGTTGAATTTTAATCGGTCATATTTTTCCTATCCCACCATGTTTTGTATCTAGAAAACTTTTTACTGTTTGAAAATTTTACTCATAGCAGAACATAATGACAAATGTGTTTTAATAAAAAAGTGCAGCAAAATGTGAAGCGAATTTTCTAATGCCACGCTGATAAAATAATCCTGCATTTTTCTTATTAGTACTTAGTGTTGATCAATCCGAAAGTCTGAACCTATTTAAAGCGTTTTTAGAAACATTTTCATGCCACTAAGCCATATATACGGTTGAAAATATTACTCCTATTACGAAAAATCCAGTGATGATGGTTTTAACCGATCTAATTCTTAATGTACATGGTTATCTACTGTAACTCTAATAGACATGTAGCACAAGAACAGGTCATTTTGTGGAATCACACTGCTAGCTAATAAGATACTCATAATTTTAACAACTACACAACTTATCGATACATACATTTTTTTCTTGTGTCTTTGAAAATACATGTAATATATTTTATGTCAGTGATATTGTTCTAATTACTTATTCAATAGAGAATGTCCTCGGAAGATAAGGGTTTAGTTTCGTCTAAGAAAAATTATTGTAGACTAATATGAGTGCAAACGTGAAAAATGCCCTTACGTGTGACAGCAGTTTGGAGTGAATGCATAATTCACAAAACCAGATTGTTCCAATATGTCTTAATAACAGCTATTGAGAATCGTTGAATGTATTTTTTCAAATGAGCAATCGTTATTGAGTTTTAATAGCAATGGTATTATGTAGTCACATTGCAATAATGAAGATGAGTTTACAAAAAAATCCTTGCATTAAAAAATACCTCGTGTGTTATAGGTCGCCGTTATAAAGAAGGAAAACGGCAAATGCATAATTGGATGGCGACACATATATATACATGGATTATTAAGCTAAAAGCGATTGTGTTGAATCGATTTTCTCTTATATACGTTCTGTCACCTACGATAAATCTAGCATTGCGCCCTATTATTTACTCGGCCACAAATCGGAAGTCGTTTGCAGCACAATCAAATTTTAAAACCACAAATTTCACACCCAATTATCACAGGAAGACTGTTCACTCACTTCAGTCGAGAAATCTTTTCTCCTCTTACGTTTCTAATTTCTCTCAATGAGTGCAATCGTTTTTTGCAATCGTTATTTGCAATCGTTTTTTGCAATCGTTATTTGCAATCGTTTTTCTGATCATTAGCAATATTCTTCAAAATCGAAACAAATGTTTAACACGAATAAGCAAAACCATGGTATTCCGAACCCGTGATAGATTGCTGATTGAATTAACACCTTTGATTCTCATCATGTATTTTCATCGCCTATTAATTTGCATAACCATGACAATTTTTGTATGTCTGCTTTCACCTATTAAGTTAGTTCCATAACGAATTGTTATCAGAGAGAGAAAAACTTTACTTCAAAATGCATGTCTGATTTGATCTTTAAGGTATCTCGAATTAGCAGGTTGGTAATATCCACTTCTATTTCGTATTTTTATATGAAAAAAAACATGAAAGATAAAAAAAGGAAAAGAAAATATGAAATATATACATGCACACACTATCATATATATATATATATATATATATATATATATATATATATATATATTTGAAAATTTTGTGGGGGGGTACAGAATTTTATAACGGCTAAATACAGACCAAAAAGCATAATGAATTTAAAAAATAAAAAATGAAAATAAAGGTTAGCTAACCAGGTTTCGTTCCTCACTTATCAAAGCTAAATCGAGGAAATACGATTTAAAACAAACAAAAAAGTCATGAATATGGTGAGGGTAGGAAAAATAAATATAAAACAGTAATAAACAGGAAAATTACATAGAGACTAAATTAAGTCCTAGAAGATTTTCTTTTTGCTTGCAAAGAGAAGGTCTCAAAAGAGTCTCTAAAATTTTCAAATGATAGGGAGAGTGCGACTTACTAAGGATCATAAACATGTTAGCACCGAAATTCGTGGCATAAGATGGTCGCAAATCGCAGAACCATACGTATTAGAACATCCAAGGGTGAAAAATTTGCATAACGAATCTTTGAAGGCACATGCTGTTTCAAACGAAAAACCAATCTTTGCTATGTTCGCCCAACATAGTGCGCACTGCAACTACATTTAAATAAATAAATAATATAATTATTATTATTGTGGTGGTGGGGGGAGAATATATTTGCGAATAGACGGCAACATAGGCCCAGTTGAAAAAACAATACGCGGGTTCGATGCAAAATAATACCGTTGCACAGACAAAGAAATTTGCTTAGCAAATCGGTCAATGATGTTACCTAGCCAAGGTAAACGTAGGTACACAGGACATCTATTAACTATAATTTCTTTGGGTTTATGAAAATTAGAAACTTTCTTATTGATAGTAGTTTCAACAATATCCAAGGGGTAACCATTATTACAAAGGGTCTTAGTGATAAATTTGAGTTCGTCATCTAAAGTAACTTCAGAACAAATCATCAAGGCCCTATGTGCTAAAGTTTTGATTAAATTATATTTTTGGTTTATAGGGCAGAAAGAGTTCCAACGCGTATCGAGACCCGTAAAAATTGGTTTACGATAAACAGAAGTAAGAAAACACGAGGATGTCTTGGACACAAAAACATCCAAAAACAGAAGAGTAGAATTCGTTTCCTTGTCTACCGTAAACTTAAGGGCTGGATGAACATTATTAAGGGACACATAAAAAGCATCCGAATTCGTCTCATTGTCAAATAAGCAGAAAGTGTCGTCAACGTAACGAAAATAAATGTCTGGTTTGCATAAACCAGACAATAGACCCTCTTCATGAAAACCCAGAAAGATGTTAGCTAATGCTGATCCCAATGTATTTTTTCCTACCCCCGCCATATTCATAACTTTTTTGTTTGTTTTAAATCGTATTTTCCTTGATTTAGCTTTGATAAGTGAGGAACGAAACCTGGTTAGCTAACCTTTATTTTCATTTTTTATTTTTTTAAATTCATTATTCTTTTTGGTCTGTATTTAGCCGTTATGATAAAAAATCTAAGACAATATGAAAATCTTTAAAAGGAAACCTTTTTTAAGGATACATTTTAAACTAGAATGCAGTTTTTTTCTATAACCTTAGATATTGTAATATTGATAACCTTAAGTGGAAGGAGTTTAAAATCTGTCATTATAAAATAGTTTCTTTTCCAGTGGTTTTAACTTTTGATCAAGAGTGTATATCAAAACAAAATAGAAAAATAAAAATAAATAATAATAATAATAATAATAACATAAAAATAATTATCTTAATACTAAAATTATAATTATAAAATACTAAAAGTAAGATTTAATACTATACACATGTTTTCATTTTATTTTCTGTTATATATATATATATATATATATATATATATATATATATATATATATATATAAGCCATTATATGGGTCGAACCTCCTTAACATTGCAAACACGCATCAATCAACATATACCGGTAGAAATTAGACAAGGCTTTAGAATCTGCCGTTAACTAACATCTAATTGAATATTCATCTTGTGCCAACGTCTATAAAATAGATTGTTTTCTTATATGGTACCGGACTGTCTCTCAGAATAATTTAAGGATTTTGGAGTCAGTCTCAACTCTTAGACGAAATCTGTCGCTTTTCCAAGAGAAAGAATTCATTAAATCATTAGACATGCTCGAAAATATATCTTAATCGTTCTCATATCCCCCCTATGTAAATTGTACATATATTTTTTTATTGTTTATATATTTCACACGAATTCCCATTCCCAATTTCCTCCCTTTTTTCGTATTTACTCTTACTTGACAATTAAATTCGTCTGTTTGCATCTTTTTGAAACCAACGATTAACTGCTAATGAGTTTGTATACTATTTTTATTTTTTTTCAAAGTGCTGTATAGTTTTTTGTACCGTGAAAAAGTTATATATATATATATATGTGTGTGTGTGTGTGTGTGTGTGTGTGTGTGTGTGTGTGTGTATGTGTGCGCGCGCATTATCTCTTTTTTTCATTCTCCTTTCTTTTTCACATATATTTAATGCCATTAGCTTCATTTTAAATATCACGTGACGCGAACTTATGAATTACTTAGCGTTGGAAACATTGAAATCTTCATTACAAACTTTACGTTTGTATAAGCAATACGTCTCAAGAGCCTCTAGTTACTTGTAACTGGTTGATCGAAACATGCTCATGAATATATAATTATTCTGTGAAACATATATATTCTTATGTAGAACAAATAAAAAGTATACCTTGCCCTACTACGGTATTGAACACTCTTGTATGAACCTCGTTGCTTTAACTCTGGAAGATATTAACTTGGAATATATATATATATATATATATATATATATATATATATATATATATATATATATATATAAATGATATTTAAAACTATGTGTCAGATATTTCTTTCTCATTAATCCAGGACCTCAAAGTCCCAACCTACCTTACATTCAACACCGGATAAAAGCTCCTTTGTCAAGAACGTTTATCCATATCGCCGACATGTGTCACACCCTTTATTTGCAAAACAAACGAGAGTGTTTCCATCTCTATAAATAATAGAGTTCTCCCTTAAATTGTGTGACCTCACTAATTCGCAAGAGGTGAAAGCTAAAATTAGCAGAATAGAATTATTTGTTATGTTGCCAAACTTTTGACTCCGCTTTAAAATTCACTTCCGTAAAATGAATCAATGTTCTTTGGTTCGTAACCGAATCCGATGTTCACAGTTGACCGGTCACAATAATAATTCATCTACTTCAAAGACCAACCACCGCTATTTTAGGTGTTTGCCCTCGAAGCCAACAACTGTGATTAATGCCTTCGGCGGATGGAAACGATTCAAATCTTGATTTCGAGAACGAAACCAAAAAACGGAAATATCAGCTATTGTTTAAGACACGGCCATTTAATCTGCGTCGTTTCTGATGAAAATCGCATTTCAATCTCGACAGAGAGACAGCCCAGCCAATTGATGAAGAGAACCTGGATGTATCTAAAATGCTATTTAATCATTGTATTACACATTTATGTGTTCCTGACCGAATAAATGACATGGTATCTTATTGTAGAGTTATTATGGATGAAAAGACTGACAGACTTCCTTAAAGAGAATGTTGGTTTAAATCTAAAATTCGATTTCAACATAACTGTGACCGATAGTCGGACAAATCCGCTATTAGATATTTGTGGATCCATCTAAATGAAAGTCTTCAAGGACGTATTTCACGTCGCTCGGTTTGAAAGAAAAAGCAAGTCGGGCATATTCCAATTCATTATTTCGGCATCGAAATATTGTTTACTCCTTTGACCTCACTGTCACAAAGTTATTTTTGCGGGTCATCGGATGATCAGTTCTGATTTTTCAGGATAGAATGATGCCACGATGAGAAAGTATCAGATGTATATGAAGCGGTTATGTATGTTGTTTTAATTTACAGCCTGCTAAATGACCCACTAGAGTAAACAGACCAACGGGCTGGATTAGACAGGCAGTATATATATATATATATATATATATATATATATATATATATATATATATATATATATATATATAGACTTGTATGTAATATACTGAGTTCGTGTAATCCAGTAAATTTTCATATGCCAATAAGTTTTAAGCAAAAAGAGATGACTTAAAAAGTAAGCTACAAAATTATCATACTTCATAATTTAGCATTAATATACTGTGTAAGCAAAATCAAGACATTAAAAAAGGTGTGCATGTCAACAAAAAGTGTATTTCATTTTACGTTACAATTGTTTCCATGTCCAATCGACAATTTCAAACATTATATCATTTGAACATTTTCAAAAACCAGCATTTCCTCAGACTTTATGTCAAGAGTGTTTTTATTCATAATAGTGAGGGGGAGAAAGGGGTACTGATAGGTAGCGTTTTAATGACTAGGAATAATACATATTTTTAACGCCCCTTTCGCAAAATTAAAAAAAAGTGATAAGAATCTGAAAACTGTTTTTCAGATATGATACTGAGAAGAAAACTTGAAGCCCAAAAATCACTGCAATCTGCAAGTGTCTAAGTTCTGTCGTCAGTCTGTACAGGGCTTGTCAGGGCAATCTAACATGAAGATATATTTACCGTAAAGCAAACTCTTACTAAATATTCAAAATCACATGGTATTTGTGGCCAAGTAAGATCCTCTTGATATGGCTAACACACAGTGGAGTATAAGATGATTGCTGTACATTCTCTATGTTGCTTTGAATCTAAATAAATTTATCATCGATAACATGTATTTCATGCAGGTTAAAATCGTTCACAGAATTAACTGTTTCGCTATTTCCCAATCGTCCAGATGGGAAATAGCGATTAGCACCTTGTACATAGAGTTTGAGTTCAAACCTCACCTGGGACATATTTATCTCAAATAAGCCCTAACATTTCAAATTAAAATACTCAACAATTGGTTTGGTTTTACTTTTATTTGATTTATAATCTGCAGAATTTATAAGAATTAGAATCTCATCTAACACCGAGTCGCCTTGTTCGTTATTTCCATATATATGATACTGATTGAGGATTTTTTCCAATCCCAGCAAAAGGTGTCATTTTAAAGAATTATTCAAATAATTTATCAAAATTTCATGAGGGGAATATAATCAAACAAGTTCCAATACTAATGGAATTCATTTCTGAATCAAAAATACAAGTCATCAGAATTTTAAAAAAATTAATAAAGAATTTCCAGGTCGATAGACATATGATTTGCAAATGTTTATACACATCATTCCTATATTCAGGATGGACAACCACAATAACTTCATTCAATATGATACCATACCATTAGAAACTATGAACCATGCAGGTTTTGTAAAATAAACTGACAAAAAATAACGTTAAAACTAAAATCACATAGAAAATATTATGCAATGAAAACTAATGATAAAACTATTAATTGTAATTGTAATTGTAAAGACAAGAAATGGGGTTTTTATACATCTGATGAATATTTTGATATACATAATTACTTAATTCGGTATCGTACAGTAACATGTATCTTTGTGCCTTTTATTATCTCAAACGGGCACATGATCAGGTTCTCTGCTTATCAAAAATGCTAATGGGAAAGTTTGGATTGCCTGCCTTAAAATTTTGTGCAATCTTTTTGAATCAAAAGCAAATTTGGATCGGTAAACATTATCGTTCATATGCACTATTCTCTCGGATTTTCAGTCTGAACTTCTCAGCACGTCATAATATTGCTCTGACTAAATCACACCATAAGTTTTGAATAAAGAATTTCGCTTCAAGCTATTTTTCAATTGTTGCAAGAATAAGCAAATGATCGACTACAGTTGATTCCATTAGAAAACGCAATAATATCACCATGATTAGTAAGCTTCAAGTTAGATGCATTTTCAATATCAATAAAAGATTAAACATCTTGAATTCGTTTTTCATTACTGGTTGAATCGAGTAGCTAAAAGCAATGACTGAGATCCATTTCTAATTGATAATGAGTTGATAGACTTAACTTCAACCTAACATGATTGATGGACAACCAAGTTTATCGTTCAATATTTCAGAAGACTTTTCTAGGAAAATTTATCGGTGTGATAGCAGTGTATACGTTGAGAAAACAAATCTTTATTAGCTCAACCCTGCTGCAAGTCAAATCGGAATTTAAGATCAATTAAATACTTCAAAGGCATAAAACACTTGACATTGTTTATTGGTGTTATTAGTAGTGTAAGGAGGAGTTAAAGCTTAAAGATTATGTAAAAACACACGAATGTCACGATTATCACATCCATCGACAAAATAATCATTAGCACCAGGACATCTACATTTCTCGTACATTAAGATTTAGAGAGCCTATTTTTTGGCTAGATGGGTGTTTTTTTTTGCTGTTAATTAAGTAGAGGATAATTGTTTTCTTCCAAATCTATATCTATATGCGTTTTAGTACAAATACAATCTTAATCTAGCAAACTGTGGTTGGTTGGGGAAGTTTTTCTTGGACGACCAGTGTAGTAATTGTCTGTATTGTCAGTGTGTTTCCTTTTCGTAGAAAGCATATTTTTATACTCCTGAAAATAAATGAAAGTAATTTGTTGATAATAATTAGCACAATTTGCAACGCAATTGTGCATCAAATAAGACTGATGGCATCAAATTAAGCTTGAAGTCGAGCAGAAAATACTGGAAAAAAACGAATAAGTCCAAATTGTGAACAAACCTGCTAATAATACATTTCTGTTCTATCAATTCATAATTTGTTCGTTTGACAAGATTTATGAAGACTAAAGAAATCTAAATATGAAGATTTTTAATAGATTTAGAAAATATCCTTTTCCTTTTCCCCCAATTTTTAGCATAATTTAAACAGTAATGCCCCTTCAAATTATTAGATAGTGTTTTTAAGTGTTATTAGAAAAAAACTGTTAATTTAGTAGTCGAAAAAGACTGTTAAGGTAAGGTATTTACAAACAATGAATTTAGAGTGTCAGAAAACATATTTAACTAAATCAAAACCATAACTAGTTAAATTGACTTATATCAATGTCTGGATTATCTTATATATGGACTAGAGTAAGATCTTACTAAGAAATTTTATGATCTATTATTTATTTTCTAGAAAATTAAAAAAAAACTTTAAAAAATTATTAGTTTGAACGCTAATAAAGAGAGAGATTAAGTCCAACAGATAGTCTGCTTAACAAAATCTCCAACCTCTGTAAAGCTGGAAATGTCTTTTCAATTATTAAATCGTTTCTTTCTGATAGGTTCATAAGAGAAGTGGTTGATAGGCAGAAATCAGAAGCTCACAGTGTTAATGTTCGAGTCCATCAGGAATCCATCCTGGGCACAACCCTCTTCCTAATCTACATAAATGATCTCCCAATCATATCCTAAAATTTATGCTGGCATCACTACCATCTATGGCAACACTTCAAAGGCCTTAAACGAACATTTTTTCTCTGATTCTCTTTCCTCTGATCTTGATCACGTGATGCAATTGGAAAAGAGGTGCCTGGTTAATTTTAATGCATCTAAAACTAAGCTTTTATCTTTCCATCATCAAGGTTCTAGCATCAATCGAAATGAATGGCTCTGGTCGTGAGGAGACTCCATGTTTTGACAGGCTTCTAGGTCTGACCTGATTCCTGATCTGAGATAGAACACGTACATCAAATCTGCTGCCAAAGCTGCTGGAAAAATGGTGGGATCGTTCAACCATTCCAGTAGATATTTCACGGCTGATGCAATTCTCTACCTGTATAAGAGCCAAGTACGTCCAAGGATGGAATACTGTTGCCACATCTGGGCAGGAGTTGCTAAAAGCAGCTTATCCTGGCTTGACAGAGTTCAAGATAGACTTTGTAGCCTAGTGAGGAGATGGCCTTTTCCCTTCCCACAACCGCTTTCTCACAGAGCCTATCTCTGCCTTATCGTCATTTTAATGGCAGGTAGTCGTCTGAGCTCTAATCTATTGTCAACCTAGGCTGGATTTCACGAAAAACACTCGTCTAGCTGAAACCACCATGAATAATTTCCTCCGCTCTTTATCTCTGCCTAAACCCAAACGTAGATTCAATGAACAAAGCTTTTTTAGACCTGCACGCCTGTAGAACTCTTTTCAATTTTTTGCGTTTCAACTGACTACAATTTGGTTGTTTTCACGTCCAATGTAAACTAATTCTTGATGAGCCATACTTTAATTTTTCCAATTTACCAAATTTTTCTCATAACGATTACTACATGTTTTCTTTTGACCACTGTACAATCATTAACCCTGATCCTCCAGCGGCTTCTGACCCTTAATAAATGATGATCATTTGTCAAAAAATGAAAAAGATGTTAGCGTTTGGGGATACGGGTTATTTGGTTTGAATCATCTAGTCATTGTCCCAGGTATTCATTGAAAATTCTGGAATTTGTGTTTCCTACTAAAATTGCCATTAAAATAATTTATTTTGTATGAATTCTTGGCACCGATGTCAAAATACTGCTGAACATGTTGGCGTTCACGACCATAAACCATACATGAAATTCAATATATGAGATATTCTTTGACACTAAAATCAATCTTTGAAACATAAATCCTTTCTTATGAGATTTTTGTAACAGTGGCCAGAAAAAATGCCGCTCCTTCGTGCGGCAATATTGATAAAATGAAGGAATGAAATGAATTTCTGAAAATAAATGATTAAGTTAGTTCTAACGAAGATTGTTTTGCACAAGGATTCTCAATAAGAACAAGAGAAAGATGAACAAATTTTGTTCTTGAAATGCTTATTATGATTTATTTATCGTTTTAGAATATAAGAATTAGGTTAATTAAGTTAACTGTTGTTGATCAAAGGTAAATATTTTGAGGAAATGGACATGCTTTTGCTTTTCTAATTTGCTTTTTAATTTTTACTAACAAAAAGTATAAAAATATTAATGAATATTCGGAAAAGGTGGGCCAACAATTAAAATGTGAAAAATACATTATCGATAAAATAGGTCTTAGTTTTTATTGCAACTTTATATTTCAATTAAGATGTCAACTGAAAGAAGCATGTGTGACGAGTTTATTCTAAAACAATTTTAGAAGACATACTAACTGACGCATTCTTAAAACAGAAAAGCTTGTGAAACATTCAATATCACGGCTGTACTAGCCGCACAGAAGAGATGTGACAAAGAGCAATTATTGAGGCAAAGCCTTACTATTCTTTAAGGATTTTTGTAGCAAGTCTGCTATTCCTCCTCTTCTTATTGGTTTCCTGATTGTTTACGAACCTGTCCGACACTGATGGTCAGTATGCAATTCTCCTAGACCTTTTTTCACAACTTGCCCTGAGCTATGTTAATTTTTCGTGCTGTACCCTCTGAAATCTTCTGACAACTCGGTTGTCTCAGTTAAAATAAAAACAAAATGTTATAAGTCCTCCGACATATATTTCCATCGTACAACATATCAATGCACTATGGCTAAATTTGATAGCTTTCGTACATTTATATCAGATCTACGTCTGCGTTCCATGTTTCAAAAGAATATATTGCCCATAATATCAGACCTGACGGAATGATTAATTGTAGGTATATACCGCTTTATACCTTCCAAAATATTCCAGCAAAAACATAACTGCCAGTCGTGGTTCTCTCCAGAGTGTGCTGATATCATTGCGCACAGAAATCACTATTTCCATTGCTTCCAATGTAATAGTTGTACTGAGACTAAAGCAGTTTTTATGATTTTATGACAACGCGAGGGAGTTTCATGCTCAGTCCATCAAATCCAAAGTATCTGAGTAGCAGCGTGGTTTCTAGCAATTTTGGCAAATAACAAACAAACTCCTGAATATGAATGCGTGCTTTATCCCAACCATCATCAATTAACCTGTAGTATTTCATGTAGTATTTCATGTAGTATTTCATTATATGTCTAAAAAACATGCTATACGACATACACATATCGGTATGTGATTTTGCCAAGCTAATAAAATCATAGATTCTAGTAAAGCAACTGGCTATGACGACATTCCTACAACCAGGAAAAGCTCCCATACTTACAAAGCTGTTTGAACATTGTCTTAATGAGAATTGCTTCACAGCGCACTGGTAAACCTCATCAGTATGTCCCGTATTAAACAAATTCAGGTGATTGGTAATCTCCATCTACGTACAGACCAATCACTCTCCTGTGCATTATAAGCAAGTTTCTGGAGTTTGTCTTAAATAGAAAAGTTGTCAACTACCTCAGCAAATATAACCTTCTCAGTTACATGCTATATAGTTTCCGTTCAGCTACATCTACAGCAGATGTGCTAACAATTATATTTCATAGGATTAGCGAATCTCCGACGGAGGCTTCTTTCTAGAGCAATTACCCATGACATATCAAAGGCTTTTGATAGGGTATGACATAAAGATCTTCTCAATAAAATCTTCAGCCTCAGTAAAGCTGGAAATGTCTTTTCAATTATCTAATCATTTCTCTCTGATAATTCATAGAGGTAGTGGTTGATAGGCAGAAATCAGAAGCTCACGGTATGTATGCTGGAATCTCTCAGAGTTCCATCCTGAGAACAATTTCTTTCCTGATCTACATTAATAATTTCCCAAATCACACTCTAAGATCATTCAAAGACATTTATGCTGACGACACGACCATCTACGGCAACACTTCAAAGGCTATACACGACTAAGTTCTGCTTGATTCTCTTTCCTCTGATCTCGGTCACGTAGTGCAATGAGGAAGGAGGTGGCTGGTTAATTTTAATGCATCTGAAACCAAGCTTTTATCTTTCCATCATCAACGCTTTTTTTTCGCTCTCTATCATTAATTGAAATGAATAGCTCTGATATTTGGGAGGCTCCATGTTTTCACAAGCGTCTAGGTCTGACCTGACTCATGATATCATATGGAAAACGTACATCAAATCCGTTGTCAAGGCTGCCTGTGAAATGGTGCCATGGTTCCACCGCTCCAGTAGATATCTCACGTCTACAGAAGAGCCATTGCGAGCCTGTCTCTTCTTTATCGTTATTTTCATGGCAAGTACTCGCCTGAGCTGTTATCTATGCACCCCTGGACTGACGTTTACGAAAAGCACTCATCTAGCTAAAACCACTATCAATAATTCCCCCATTCTTTATTTGTGCCTAAACTTTAACGTAGATTCAATGAACAAAGCTTTTTTCTTAGAAGTGCACGCCTGTCTTTCGTACTTTCAACTGATAACGATATAGTCGTCTTCAAGTCCAGCGTGAACAAGTTCTTGAGTTCTTGATGAATCCAATTTACCAAATTTCAACTATTAGCGATTTCTACGACGTATTTACGTTGACCACTGGACATTCATTAATCTCAGGTGGCCTCCGGGTCCTGCCAAGTAGTGACTCCCATGTAAAAAATGTCATTTCATCTTCTAAGGATAAGATTGATCTATTTTCTCTTCTTTTTGCTGACAAATATTTTATCACTTATTCTTGTGCTGTTCTGTAGGATTTTTATTCCAAAACTGATTTTGTAATTATCACTCTTAACATGGTTGCTAGAATTTTTGCTGGTATTGGCTAGTATGAGACTTCTGGTCCTGATTTGATTTTCTGTTTTTATTCTCAAACATTGAACGCCGGAATGTTTCTATCCTCTAGAAATTATTTAATCTGTATCGTGTGTTTATGTAAGGAGCTCTCTGTTGTCCCTTTCTTTTAATATGCTGGTGCTCGGTCTGATCTAATTAAATATCCTTCTGTTAGTCTTCTTTTTCTCATAAGCAAAGTTTTTGAGAAATGGGTCAACAGCAAGTGTTTTTATTTTCTGGGATTTCTTGGCATTTTTATTGATGTTCAGTATGGCTTTCCTGGTTTTCGTTCAACCCCTGATCTATTAACTCTTGTAACTGTTTGTTATTTATGCAATATTGTAATCTTTTAAAAAGTTTCTTTCATTCGTAGATTTTTTTGTATCCTTTAAATATTTTAAAATATATACATGTTTTAATAAGATTTAGAAAAAATAAACGAGTTTTTCCTAAAAGTTAGTTCACTGTAGCAAATTAATGTACAAGTTAGAAAAGCATTTCATCCAACGAATGAAAATTATTAAACAAAATGTTTTTACGATAGGCTTTAAAATAAAGGTACAATATTCAATTTGAAATTTATTTATCTCCAAAGTGCACTTTTATAAATTTTACAAAGTAAGGTATAAAAATTTAATTTAAATTGAATAAAAAAATTACCTTGGATTTATTTTATGTATGTACATTCTGTTGCACTTAAAAAATCATTGAAAATTTTATATCTATATCATTAATTGCTAGATGAAAGGTAATGTTTTTAAATTGCAACAAAATGTACATTACATAAAATAAATCCAAGGTATTTTCACTTTCTATTTCTATCCTTGTGGCCATGTCACTAATTAGTGTGCTTAAGATAAAAGTTATCGAATGAAGTATATTGTCCTATCTGCAAATGTAAAATACTGGAGCTGCTGTATTGCCACTTAATGAATAGATTCTGGACCATGCATTACAGCTTTTCCTCTACATTGTCTGGAAACATCATACTTCGTTCTTGTTTTTCGTATCAACTCTGTTGACCTCTTCCACATATCTCAATACTCAAAAATGAAAAAAAAATGACAGGAAACAATACAAAATTAAACCCTAATCTCCAAATCCCAACGTAGACCCTCCTCTACCAGGTCTCCTGCAACATCAGAAGTATGTGTACCGACTTCCAAGTCCAATTACAAGACACCAAACCTAACCTATTGTTCCTGCGCGAAACTAGCATTTGTTCGACTGTTTCCCTAGATGAGTTCGCGATTAAAGGAAACTCAAATTTTAGGTCAACATTTGACCCCCAAAGTCATCATGAGCATGGAATATGTGGTCGGTACATCTCTAATGAAAATCCTAAATTTCCCTATATGCGCTTCAGATTAGCGCAGTACTGCACTCATGTTAGCCCTTTATCATCCCCATAACAGCAGAGTTACTATCATTGAGATCACCTCTGAAGAAATTGACTACATTCTGTTTGCTCATCCATTGACTAACATTCACATCTGTAATCACTTCAATATCACTTTAATATCCACGATGGTAGTTGGCTGGCCCACATAAAATAAGACGGATTACGAGGTACTTTTATGATTTCTCGATTGCTTATGAACTACACGAATTGTTCATGAACTCACCCATATGCCTGACACTGACGGGCAGTATGCAAGTTTCCTTGACCTTTTTCTTACGGCTTGCCTAGAATTTTGTTCATTTTCCATTCTGTCGCCATTGAGATCTTCCAATAACTGAGTTGTCTCCCGTAATATATAATGAAAATATAATGTCCTCAGATATACCTCTCCATCGATATTCTATGATGGATTGGGATAGCTTTCGAACATTTATATCATATATAACTCTGCGTTCCATGTTTAAAAAGAACACGTCCTCTATACTATCTGACTTGACGAAATGGTTAATTTTCGGTATAGACTGCTTCATACCACCCAAGAGGAAAAAATAGCGAGCCGTAGTTCACTTTAGGATGTACCGCTGACATTGCGCACAGAAACTATTCTTTCTGTTACTTTCAACGACATAGATGTTATGAAACTAAAGCCACCGTTTAGGACTGCTAGCAAGCACCCATAAAAAAGTAGTAAAGAATGTGAGAGATTCGATACTCAGTTAAGTTTCAATTTGGGCGAATAACAAAATAAGCCCTGAACAGATAGGTCGTCTATACCAACCACTATCAATGAACCTGGGACACTTTCGTTAGCATCTGACAAAGCAAAATTTTTTGCCAAGAAATTTATAGTAAATTCTATCCTTTTCGACTATCGCTGCATACCCACTCTTTCCTCCTGTGACTGAAAACACACTATGCGACATACAAATATCTGTGCGTGTGGTTGACAAGACTTTGATTCCAGTAAAGCAACTGGTACTGGCGACATTCCAATTATAGTGCTCAAAAAGCTCCCATACATACAAAGCTATCTAAACGTTGCCTTAAGAAAAATGCTTCCCAACACCACGAATAAATTCATCAGTCTGTCCCGTGTTTAAAACTTCCGGAGATTGGTCATCTACCTCTTAGTACAGATTAATCAGTCTCCTGTGTGTCAGGAGTAGGTGGCTGGAAACTATAATATATAGAGAAGTGATAAACCACTTGAGCAGAAATAATCTATTTAGCGACATGCAATATGATTTTCGTTCCGCTTGATCTTCTAGCTTATATGGTAACTCACATGGAATTAGCTGTGGTATGGTTTCTTATTTAATTTAATTTTCAGCTATGAGCACCACCAGGAGGTCAAACGTCGACTCGACTTATACATATGTAATCATCTGAGTTAAACACAAGGCTAATCTAGGCTACACTAGATTCTACGTCCTTAGGGGGATTGATTTGCGTTGCAACTGGCAACATCGAGAGAGAGAGAGAGACAGAAAGAGAGAGACAGAGACAGAGACAGAGACAGAGAGAGTGATAAAAAGAGAGAAAGAAAGAGAAAACGAAAGAGAAAGTCGGATATACATGCAACCATTGACGCATGCTGCTGCTGACGTGAGTAGTCAGCCAGTCAGATCCCTTACTTGAAGTGGAATTCGGCGAACGACGTCGAGCAAACTGTCTTTTAAATATAAGGTCAAACAGAAAAAAAAAATTATCAGATTTTGTTTCGAGTTCTCAGACAGTTCGCGTTAAATTGGAGAAACTGAGATTAGGAAAACTGACGTTCTTCCATCCACTTCCGAGTAAAATAATTGAATGTAGGCTCTCCATTTAACTTCAAGTAAAACCCTTCATCCAGCCCCAGAGCTATTACCCAGGAAGGAAGTTTCTCTGAATGCAAATGTCACGAAATATCTATATACTTATAGTTATCAGAAACTGAGGAAATTATTTGTAGCTTTAAATCACCGAATTACCCATTTTGTTCATCGCGTTTTTATTATTTTTACAGGTACTTAATAGACTGCTGCTGAAAGTTGTCGCAGACTGTATCTATTGCTCAACAAACACAAAGTAGGAGAAGTATTGCGCGGTCGACGAATTCGCTTCTACCACACCAATCTTCTAAAGGGGAATGAACCTTCATCAAATGACAACCCGTGAAGATGGCCACATGTTGGCAATGGCAGGTGAAATTAAACCCGAAGATATTTGCGCGGAACACGAGAGAAAGTGCGCGAGTGTGAGGGTAGCAGTCCGTTTTGTCTTGTGGACAAAATCCCTAGAAATATTTCGAAGTTAATTGTTAGGAATTGAAAATGAAAATGTAGTCAATGCGATGGATGAGAGTGGCATTTATATGCTTGAGAGAATTGTCACACATATTCTGAACAACGTTATTATTACGTCGTAGTAAGTAGGGAGAGAATACTATATTTGTCAATAGTAGTAAATAGCAATTACGGCTCTGACTAAAGTTGAACGCCTCCATCGAAATAGTATAAAATATGTCGGCGTAGAATGTAAAGCGATTAGTCATAATATACTCTTAACAAGAAGCTCGCTCCAAATTCGATAATGTTAAAACTGCTGAGCGTTCAGTATTTCTTGCTCTATTCCACGTCTATACCCGGCCGCTTGACTCTTAATGACCGACATTTATTTAGTTTAAAAAATCGGTTGTCCTATTGTTGGCTTTTCAAATTTTTTGGTCTTTATAACGACTCGACTTGTTGTATCTGAAATTTCATGGCAATTAATAACGCGTTTGAATAAATATTGTTCTATTCAAAAATAAATAAATAAATAAAAATAAATTGCATATGGTTGCTTCATTAATTCATAGACCATTGTGCAATATAACTGTCTTTATTTGCCTATTAGCGTGTTTTCACCTATTAGCAAGTCCTATTGGTAAGTCTTTAAATAAGTACTTATTTTATTTAACATAATTTTGTTCAAGGTTGTTCACTCTAGTTAGCTATCATACAAATCAATTTTAACACGTTGTGCTATATAGTAACAAGGGGGGATCATAGATACCAGTGGCTCGTAGTGCATGATCCCATATAGGATTTTCATTTTCAATTCCTAACAATTAACTTCGAAATATTTCTAGGGCTTTTGTCCACAAGACAAAACGGAAGAGGAACCGACATTAAGATATTCGTACATATTTAGGTTTTAATGAATACTCCAACGGTGAAATTGATTTCCCGAATTAAAAAAAAATAAAATGACTACTAAACGTAGATGTACATCTATGTGTCTAAATCGAGATTCACACTCCGATAAGGTAAACTAACGATGAGATATTCGTCCAAAATGGTGAGGAATCATATACTGAAAATATAATATGATAATTATACAAGATTATTCAACAAAAATATACACTTTACAACACGTTCTGCCAGTGTTATTACACAAAGAGAGTACTTCTAAATGCTTTCTATGTGCTTCAAAAATAAGAGGCCGGTTTTCGTGTGCTAAGAAATTTTGGGTAAACGACTACTAATGTTCTTGAAAAATAAAGACGAATCAGTAACACCAAAGCAGAAAAGGGAAGCACACAGAAACTAGAAACCTTAACGACCTTGTATTTTAAATTGAACAAGCAAAATATGTAAACAAAATATATATGACCGACACAACGAAACAAAATCATCAGTAAACATTCCTTGAACCGATTTCCTCTGTAACAACAAAGATCTAACCTTCCATACTCGGGCTGATAGTTAAACGAAAATGTAAACATTTGTAGTGTCAAACCCAGTATGAATGAAATAGAGATGATGGATGTTTGTCTTTAGCCCCACTTTAAAAATAAAAAAAAATAAAAATGTCTGTTTCGTGAAAAGAAAATTGGAGAATGTGACCGTAAATATATGGAACACACCACAACACGCGCACATACTCTGACACACACACACATACATATAAAATTGTACACACACATATATACATATAAAAATGTACACATAGTTGAGAGTTTTTATATGTTATTAGTCTTGTAGGTATTAAATGAGGATACATATAATTGCTAGCCATTTTAAATAAGTGTGAATGAATATGTAATGATATTATTAATCGATTCTGGCAATGTTTGCCTTTTCTTATTATTTGAATATACATAGCATCGAAGTAATTAGTCCCTTTCCTTCTTCTTAGTGAGAAACCTATAGTGTAATCGTGTCCTTTCAGTGGGACAATTTTTTCTAATGTTATTGAAATGCTTTTAGAAGTCAAAATCGGTTTGCGAGGAAAAGTTTTACACGCAAAATGCTTTTCAAATGAATTTTGAAAAATGCAACGTGATTATGATTTTTTATAATTGCGACTTTTCTGTTTGAAGCCGATGTTGCTACAAATCTATAATATTTCTTATAGATATAATGCTGAGGCTGGCTTGTTTTTATGCAAACTTGTTTATTTTTAATATATAGATCTCGAGATGTAGGGTTTGGGCATTTCCTACTTGATTTTCTTAAAGAATTCTCTTAAAATCCATATTTAATGCTTTTTTATTTGATTTAAATTTATAAAATATAAAAAAATAAAAACCTTCTACTTTAAAATGATGTGACAATTTTTCCTCCGAAAATGTTGTCCTATTTGCAAAAGAAACCCCTAGAAACAGAGGTGGGAGATAAAAATAAGAAATAATTATACTAGAAGCATAGAAAAAACAGCATGGATAAACTGGTTTATATATATATATATATATATATATATATATATATATATATATATATATATATATATATATATTTATATATATATATTTACTGGGAAATATTTTATTTAATGTTATATTTTTTAGTTTTCTTTTTTCACGAAACTAACTTCAAATGTATAGATTTACCTACGATATTAATCGTTGATGTATTAGATCTAAAATTTCGGATAACTATAAATTTTCTTTTATTACATATAATTTTTATTACATTTATTTATAAGTTGTAACAGATTTATTTTATTGCTATTTAATTTGTTTAGTTAACCACTTTTAATATTAATATCAGTGATTTCTTAATTTTTCATTCATTTGTTTATTATCCGTCTTAGAGAGATAAATTAATTTCGTAATTAAGGTAAGTTATCTCCCATTACTGAATGAAAATATCATAATTTAGATATTATTAGCATTAACTGTACTAATAAATTTTATAAATATCTTGTTTAATTGTATTATCTAAATGTATTTACTTAAAACTTTAATTACTTTCATGACATTAATTAATAATATTGTGAAGATAGGAAGTTGAAAATTTAATTTTCATTTTGGTTTCAAAATAATTTCTACATTCTTTCTGTCTGTTATTAAATAATAAGTGAAACATTATTTTGGATTATTTTGAAGATATTTAATTTTCAAATGATATTATTTATATTTTTTCAAATGATATTATATATAGTTTTTCAAATGATATTATATATATTTTTTCAAGTGATATTATTTATATTTTTTCAAATTATATTATATATAGTTTTTCAAATGATATATATATTTTTTCAAATGATATTATTTATATTTTTTCAAATTATATTATATATTTTCAAATGATGTTTTTTTTCTTCTGGTTTTATGGGAACCTGTTTTTATTCTCATCGGTCAAAAAGAATTAATATATTGGTATAATGTGTGCAAACAAATTCCTAATGAACCGCCCCTTTAATTAAAAACTTCATCAAATATCCACACTAACGTAATGTACTTGCAATAACCCTTATCCCTGAGTGGCTTCCGGGCCTTGATAAGTGGTGATAACTGTGTAAAAAAAAGAAGCCATTTTTTGGATACGTATGAAAATAAACACTTTTCAAATATATATAAACAAATTCACAAATATACATTTTTGTTTTGTTTTAACAAATGTTTGCCAAAAAAAAGATACAAAAAGAACCAGTTGACAAAATAGGACGTTTACAAAAGGGTTTTTACAAGTGGCTTTTTTTTAAACAAAAACTGGAAACATTATGTTAGGTATTAATTGGTTAATTTTGTTAGTAAGGTAGAAATGGTACCAGTTTTACGTCGTGCCCGGGACAATTTTCAATTTTATTTTTGGTGTGATTTTAACTGTTCATGCTTCTCCTTTTGGGTTTCTGAAAATAGATTTATTCATAATCAGATTCCAAAAAGTTCGGTTATAAAATGTCTTAATTTTATTCTTTTTATAGGTTATAAAATTGTATACCGAGGAACCATGACAGTCGTCAAAGATCGGCCATTTAAAATGTTTTATTTAATTCATTTTTAACATCTCTTAAAGTGTTGTGACAGTTTGAGGCGAGTAATATATCGTCAACCCCAAAAAACAAAATCAACAATGTATTACCTACATTTTTGGTATCATGCTCGCATCTACGGGACATTGTTTGAATTCCTGTTCTATTAAATAATTATGGAGTGTAAAATTCCAATTGTGTGCACTTGGTTTTAATCAATATCACGATTTATTTAATTTCCACACCCAATTTTTATTTTTCATTTTAAATCTCTCTGGAGGGCAAATGTAGATTTCACAATCAATCAGAGCATTTAAATAAGCATTTTTTACATCCATTTGATGTATTTTTAAATTGTATTGAGTGGCAAGTTGTAATAAAATTCTAACTGTCGTTAAATTTGTCGTTGGTGAAAATGTTGCACAATATTCCACTAAGGATTTTGTGAGAAACCTTTTGCATCAAATCTTGCTTTAAAAGTTTCACTGCCAGAAGCTGCGATTTTTTTGGAAAAAAACCCAGCGTGAAGACATTATATTTTTATCTGTTGGTTTTGCCACTATTTCGTATGTGTTATTTTCAGATAAAGCTTTCAATTCGGATACCATAGCCTGTTCCCATTCTTGGTAGTTTTGTGAATTAATCGCCTCATTATAACTTTCCGGTGCGCTGTTCAACGAATAACAGTAATCCACGGCGTAATCTTGTATCTTTTCAATTTGTAAGAAGTCTGGCCTTTTTTGCTCCCTTATTGGGTATCGACGTGTCTGGTTAATATTTTCGTCAGAAGTACTGTAATTGTCGTCGTTATTAATATTTTCATTGTTGCAATATTTTGGAGTAATAGGGTATGATCCCACACAGTCGGACGATTTTATTTATAAACGATGCTGCTAAGAACTGACAAATCAAATTAATTCACGTTCTGCTACAAACCAATCAGAAACCAGAATTGTTTCATAAATATTAAACCTTTTCTGGAGCAATTTCACATGTTCTCTCCCGGGTTTCGACACAGTAAGAATATTTAGTTCTGTGCAACTGTCTACTACAAACAAGTCACCTCCCAGGACTTGTGTGTAACAGCGAACCATCTGAAACTGTTCTGAAACTCAAAATGGCTTACAATTCTAGAGGTTATGGGTCCAGTGTACGTCTTTATTTCGATGGATCCGAATCAAAATTCGAATGGTGGCAAGTTACATTTCTGGGATATCTACAAATCCAAAAGCTACACAAAGTACTACAAGCACAACCTGAGAAAAGCAACGACCCCGACTTCATTGAAAAGAACGCAACTGTCTTTGCGGAATTAATACAGTGTTTAGATGACCGAAGTTTATCACTGGTAATGAGAGAAGCCCTGGACGACGGCTGCAAAGCATTACACATATTGAGAGAGCATTATTTATCGAAAGGAAAACCCAAAATTATTTCTTTATACACTGAACTGACCTAATCACAAGAGTTTCCAATGTAGATACAGGACTCAAAATGGCGACTACATTAAAAATGTAGAGAGCTCTGTTAGCGAACATACATTTTTATTTTCGTGTACATTTGATGCTTCAAGAAACAATAATAATTTTCTTGTCGATTGTGGGGCCACGGCACATGTGATTACAAAGGAATCTGATTTTATCAATTTTGATCCCAACTTTAAGCCACAAAATCATTTTGTAGAACTAGCTGACGGGAGTCGAGTCAATGATATCGTTTTGAAAAGAGGCAATGCGAAAATCTCGCTAAAGAACAATAAAGGTGAATTCTTTCTGTATTCTAGAAAACGCTCTTCTAATCCCAAAATTTAAGCAAAATATATTTTCTGTAGAAGCTACCACAAAACAAGGTGCAAATATAAACTTTAGCCCCAATAAATCAAAACTGGTATACCCGAATGGAAGAATATATTATTTAAATATCGTAGTCCCATCAAAAACTGCCTGCCATGATCTACAGACATGGCATAAAATTCTTGGACACTGCAATATTCCTGATATCAAAAAGTTGCCGACTGTAGTTGATGGAATGCGAATACAAACATCAAAAACCTTCATCTGCGACTTCTGTACGCAGGGGAAGATGACAAACTATGAATACAAGATACCAGAAAAAAAAAAGAAAAATCCTATCAATGGTGCATTGTGACTTGAACGGTCCCGTAGAACCGATGACCAGAGTATATTATAGATATGTGTTGAATTTCGTAGATGACCATTCAAGTTTAATAATGGTTTACTTTTTAAAGAACAAATCTGATACCCTGCTAGCAACTAAGAAATATCTAGCCGACATGGCCCCCTACGGTGCAATCAAGTGTATTCGCTCTGACAACGGTACGGAATTTACCAATAAAGACTTTGAATTTTTACTAATTAACCATCATATCAGGCATGAAACATCAGCTCCTAGATGGTCACACCAAAATGGGACTGCTGAACGTGTGTGGAGGACATTTTTGAAATGGCAAGATGCCTACTCATTGAATCAAAACTCCCTAAAACCTCTGGACGTATGCACTTATGGCGGCAGCCTATATACGCAAGAGGTTTTTTTAACAAAACACTATCTAAAACTCCATATGAATCTTTCTGCGGTAAAGAAATAAAAAACAAAAAAAAACACAAATTTAAGCAGAATGCATATATTTGGTTAAACTTGCTTCGCATATATAGAGAAAAAGAGTAAATTGAATATTAAAGCCGACAGAGGTATATTTCTTGGATACGATAAAAACAGTCCAGCCAATTTAATATTTTTTCCCGAAAAAAATAAAATAAAAAGAATCCGGTGTGTAAAATTCACAGACACGTTTAATTTTAAAGACAAAAACCTGTCATATTAAGAGGATGGAATTATATTAGCTCAAATAATTAGAACAAACAAAAACAATGAAAATGACGGAGACGAGAGTGTCCATGATGATGATGATGATAAAGTCGACAGATATCCCAAAAGAAATAGAAGACGACCCGATTTTTTTTGTGGTCGAAAATATAAAGGATTATCAAATCGACTATTGCTGTTCAATGGTAAATGCGCCAAAAAGCTTCAACGAAGCAATTAATTCAGAACATTGTGATGAATGAAAAATTGCCATGAAAAAAGAAATAGATGCCTTAACCTAAAATGATACATATACGGTAGTGCCTCTCCCAAGAGATAAACATGTTATTTCTACCAGATGGGTCTTTACAAAAAAGAGTACAGCATCAGGCGTAGAACAGTACAAAGCAAGATTTGTTGCTAAGGGGTACTCTCAGATTTACGGTAAAGAATACTTTTCTACGTTTTCGCCGACCACAAACCTAACGACAATCAGAATTTTAATGCAAGTCGCATCACAATATGACCTAAACATCCATCAAATGGACGTAAAAAATGCTTATTTGAATGCCCCAATAGATTGTGAAATTTATATTACCCCTCCAGAGGGATTTATAATGAAAAGTAAAAATAGCGTGTGACGACTTAACAAGTCATTATATGGTCTAAAGCAGAGTGCTCAGTGTTGGAACACGGTATTCCATGATCATATTATTAAACAACAATTTAGACAATGCGCTGTAGACCCCTGTTTATATACCCAACACAAAGACGATAAACTACTGATTTTTGTTTTGTGGGTCGATGATATTTTAATCGCATCAAATTGGGACATAATGTTAACTGCTGTTAAGAACAAATTAAGTAAAAGATTCAAAATGACCGATCTTGGCAAAATATCCTGGTTTCTGGGGATAGAATTTACTAAAGGAACTAAAGAACAGAAGTTAGTATTTAGAAAATCAAGAAATCCCCTAAAATTAGAAGGTATTTCGGATTCAGACTGGGCAAACGACGAGGATCGCAAGAGTGTATCTGGATATTGTTTCAGACTCTCAGAAAATGGGCCTATTATTTCATGGAAATCTAAAAAGCAACAGATTGTATCTCTCTCTACGTGTGAAGCAGAATTTATCGCGATCACACACACGACCCAGGAAGCACTCTACCTTAAAAATATCCTGAAGACTATTTTAGAGCCAGAATTGATTACAAGCCCCGTAGTGATCGATTAAGATGGTAGGCAATATTTCACGGATCCATTGGATCCCCATTTTAAAAATTTTATGGCATTTGGAGCTGCGAAGTAGATTTAGTTTGCCGGACTATATTTATGGTAACCTACGAAAGTACCCTTTTCGCTTTTAGTATTTAGTTTACTAGTGTTTTCTATAAATGCAAAACAATCAGAACCAAATAGATGCATTCTATTCATTTTAGGTTTTATACCGCAAAACGCTTCATATGGCGTTTTTCCTAGCCTCTTATTGAACGATCTTTTTCTGATATATGCTGCTGCCATTAAAGCGTATGTCCATAAACTATGCGCTAATTTCGATTCGATAAGCAGGCATCTTTTCATCTCAAAAAGGGTTCGACATGCCCTTTCAGCTGTACCATTTTGGAAGGGGGAGTACGGCGTGTTTAATACGGTGGTTAATTAATAGAAGTTCAAAGTCTTTACCAGTAAATTCAGTCCCATTGTCTGAGCGAATACATTTTACTGAACCGTACGGGGCTTCATCAGCTAAATATTTCTTAGTGGCGAGGATAGTGTCGGATTTTTTTTTTAGAAAGTAACTCATAATTAAACCGAAAAACTCATCAATAAAGTTCAAAACGTACCTTAGATTGTTTCTCCCCATCGGGCTGATCGGATCTGCTAAGTCACAATGCAAAAGTGAGAGAATTTTCGTAGCTTTTTGGTCTGGTGTTCGGCTTATATCTTTTGTCATTTTCCCCTGTGCACACAAATCACAATTTGGGAGATCGTCTGAAGGTATTATTTTCATGCCTTCGACTACATTTGGTATTTTTTTAAATATCAGCTGTATTGCAGTGTCCTAGAATTCTATGCCAGGTTTCCATGTCGTGACAGGCAGTTTTTGAGGGAACTATACTTTTTAAATAATATAGTCGGCCATTTTCTTTAATATCAAATACAGTTCCATTAGGGTATGCAGTTTTGATGTATTTTGGCCAAATTGTATATTCGCGCCTTTTTTAATTGCAGCCTGCACGGAAAATATGTCTTGCTTAAATGTAGGTATGAACAGAACATTCTTTAGAATACAGTAACAGATTTTGCCTTTATTATTTTTTTAGGTATATTTTGGCATCGCCTCTTTTCAAGACTATATCATTTATTTGACTACCGTCGGCAAGTTCGACAAAATGACTTTGAGGATTAAAGTTTTAATCAAAATTAATAAAATCAGATTTCTTGGTGATAACGTGCACTGTAGCACCACAGTCTACAAGGAGATTTTTACCCTTTGTGGTATTGTGAAAGTTACATGTGAATAGAAATGTATGTTCTTCCTCAAAGTTCTCAACATTTTTTACGGTGTCCATTTTAGAGCGTTTATATCGCCATTGGAAACTTTTGTGGTTGGGTCGTCCACAATTATAGCAGATAATTTTATTCTTTTTTCTTGGGGAAAATTACTTTTGGGGAACACGTTGCGGTGAGGTTCGTAATTTGGTGGTGTCTGCTTTCGAGAAGCATTTTTGAACTTCATAATATTGCTGGAGTTATTATTGTCCACGAGCATACGATTAGTCTCTTCGTAACTGCGCAATGCCACGTTAAATTCGCTGAAATTTATGGCTTTGTCTTTCTGAGTTATAACAGTTGTAAATGGTTTAAAATCGGCTGGAAGTGCCTTGAGGGTCATTGATATCAACAAGCTATCGCTTATTATTTCACCTGAGAGTTTTAAGGCATTGGCGGTTGTTTCTGCCCTTATGACGTAGTCGGTAATCGTTTCATCCTCGTTACGTTTCAAAGAGGTTAATTCTGTATATAGGGATATTATTTTCGGTTTCCATTTTGATAAATAATGTTCTCGTAATATGTTCAATGCTTTCCTCCCATCTTCCAATGTGTCTCTTATAATCAGAGACAGACTTCTATCGTCTAAATATTGAATCAGTTCTGCAAAAACAGTTGTGTTTTTTTTTCGAGAAATTCGGGGTCGTTTAGATTCTCTGTTGTAGATTGTATGACTTTGTGTAGTTTTCGAATCCTTAGATATCCCAGAAATTTTACCTGCCACAATTCGAATTTAGATTCCGATCAGTCAAAGAAAAGACTGTGGCTGGGCCCATAACCTGTTAAGTTTTGAGACATTGTGTTGAACAAAGATGGCGGCATAGTTCAGATCAGTAACCAAGATGGTGACCAAGAATCAAATGTGCTCCGTCGCGTAGTTAACCTCTTAAGTTCTGAGATATTATGTTGAACAAAGATGGCGGCGTAGTTCAGAATAGTAACCTAGATGGCCGCGTAGGTCAGATCAGTAACCAAGATGGCGGTGAAGAATTAAATGCGGTCCGTGACGTAGCAAATGACGAACTGATTGAATCCAAAATTCGACGATTTTTATAATAATTTTGAAACGTTTCCATTGGTTGTTTAGCACAGCCGTCGGTTATAAAATGATTGGCGAATCCATTCGTCTCATACCCCCATTAGAAGTCCATTGTGATGGGATGTGTCTCCTAGCGGCTTCGGCTGCGGGGAGACAGAGTATTACACGTCAAGGATTCGTCACTTGACACTCAGCCCAAGAGGTGAGGGGCCGGGAACCGGCCCAGCACCTGTTGGACTGAGGTACACCGCCTGGGTAATACCTAGGCGGTCCACCCTCCCAGGCCTTGCCACCGGGCTTTCCGGTGGGGCAAGTTTATTGTTTGCTGCCTAAGGCGCCCCGACCGGGGAATGTCGACGGGGTTACTCAGGCAATTTTTAAAATTGCAGGAGTGCCCTTTGTTTAGGGGAGCCTGCGGGGTTCCCACTTTCCGGCCTTGTGCCACATATTGCTGATGTGGGCAGCAATTAAATATATACCCCCATTAGAAGTCTGATTGGTTGTATACTTTATTAATTGCGCTTGCTACTGTTATCATTGTTATTATTGTTATTATTGTTATTTTTTCTTGTTAAATTTGTTATTGCTTTTCCTTTTTTCCCCCGTCGTTACTTATTTAATTGCCGGATCCACCCGTTTTTTTTCTTCTCTTGTTACCCGTCGGCCATGGCATCTGCCAGCTGTGAGCCTATGGAGCCGGCGAAGGAAAAGATAACAGTAGAGAATGCTGTTAAGATCGACTTGCAAGCGTTTCTTGAGGAAGCCAAGAAGTGTGTGGAACACGTTACCACGAATGGAATTACAGTGGAGCAAACTAGGCAAGAATTCGCAAAAAAGACCATACTTCTTTTTGTTATCGATAGAAAGACCAAAAAACTCATTCGATCAACAAAGTTAATTGCATCCGTAGGAATGAGGGCGGAGAGAATTACGAAGACGAAAGGTTACAACACCTGGGCAGCCCTTTTCAAGGCTGAAGAAGACTGCATCAAACTCTCAAAGAACGAGATCATAACAACGGATTACATACTGAGGATAGAATACCTGGGACGGAGAGGGACTACCATTTCCATTTTTGAAGTCCCAGGTGTCATACCAGGTGAATATCTAGCGGCATACTTATTGCAATATTGAGACATCACTGGGGCAAATGTCGACCAATATAATGGTGTCTGGTCATTCGACATCTTGTTAAATAAGGAAGCATATTTTAAAATACCCTACTATATTGAGGCACAAGATGAGAAATTACCAATAGTGGTGACAGGAAGGAGACCAGCATGCTGGATATGTGGAGAAGTGGGACACTTAACATATACGTGCCCCAAGAAGCAGACAACGAAAAAACCCAAAATCGGGTACTACAGCACTTAGAGCCAAACGCACAACCCGGATCTAAAATGCCTGAGAAGATAGAAAAAACTAACCCATCCCAAATGTCACCTGAGGAAATCGAAGCGGTCTACAATACAGAAGCAGCCTCACCAAAGTAGGACGAATGGAAGGTCGTACCGATCAAAAAATCACCACCCAAAACATATGCGAATACATTAACAAAAGAACAAAAGTTGGAAATTCGCACAAGCAAGGACCCAGGAGGGAACGAATTTAAGGAATTACTTAGATTAAAAGAAAGTTTAGATGGAAAACGCGAAGAAAAAAAAAGCTGCCCCTTTTCCCGAGTCCCTGTTCACAGAGAAACCAAATCTAAGCCCCAAGGAAAAACGCTCCCCTAAAAAAGTACCAGCCCCAGTTAGCACTTCACTCCCTTCTAGAGAAAAAAAAATGACTCCTCTAGGCGCGCCTAAGAAATCAAGCCCAAGACCTTCTCCCCTTTGCACACCTATTAACAGGCCTCAGAGCACTCCTCCCCCCTCTCCCATGAAAACAGATATGCCCCCTCCCACCCCGTCAGACAAAAAAAAAAGGCACAGGAGCCCCTCTTTGGAGAGTGAATCACGGAAAAAAATCCCCTCCCTTTTTCACAGGCAAAGCAGTCTGCCAAATAACGTCAGAAAGAGAATTAGTCATGAAGGCGCATAAAAACAAAGATTACAAAAACCTTTTATTTAAAAAAAAAAAACATAAAAAACGACATTACAAACCCTGAAAATTTTCCCAAAGCCCCAAGATTATTGACCGTTATAAGGCCCAGAGCTGAGGCGAGTGGAGTTTGGACAATGATGGAGGAAGCAAATAGCGCATTTAATTTGTTTCTTCCAGTCGTTTTCTTCAAAGACAATGACATTTTAAAAATGAAAGAATCATGCATTGGGCGGATCCCTATGAAAATGCACCAATATAATATATAGGGCCATAAAGCTAAATTTTCCTCTTGACATCGGCGGTCTGTCCCCTGACGGGTCAATCACCACTGAGATGACCACAGGATCCATGGGGACAGCTGTCGGTGTCTTGACACCGTCTATGCTCGGTCAGGATTCCCAACCCTAAGTAGATCGAGATGGCTTCCTTAAGATTAGCTACGTCGAATGTCCGAGGGTTGAGGGACGCTTCTCGTAAACTTCGAGTTGCACGCGACCTTCAACGCCTTGGTGTTAATATATGTTGCTTACAGAAGACTCACTTTATTCCAAGTGACTATCAGGATGTGCTCCTTAGAGACTTTCAGCTCTACTCAGCACATTATGATACCCACGCAAGGGGTGTTACCTGGCTAGTTAAGCGCACTCTTGATGCATCGTGTAACCCTATTTATGCAGATCCAGAGAGAAGATTGCTCGTTTTGGATGTTACCGTAAGGGATGAGGCATTTCGTTTTATTGGGGTTTATGCGCCCAATTACCGTACTGAGCTAGTTTCCTTTTTTCGGCGAATCGAGCCTTTCATGAATTGGTCTCGCCAGTTAGTTTTAGCGGAAGACTGGAACGCAGTCCTGGATCCACAAGGGATACTAATCAGAACGGAGATGCTAAAGCGTTTCGAGACTTTGTCGATAAGTTTGATCTTGTCGATAAATTTCGAAACGAAAAACCCGGGGATTTAGCATGGACTTGGACAGGTAGACGCGGCTCCGATCCGGTGCAACTTTCGAGTTACATCGATCAGTTCTTAGTTAGGAGAGTCGACTTAGGGCTTTTAGACTCTCCAAGTTTTCATAGCATAGTTTATTCGGACCGTAGGCTTGTCCGGGTTCGAGTAAACGTAGTGTTTAACCTAGGATGACTAGTTACTGGAAGTTCAACACGTCTTTGTTCGATGTGAATGACTTCTGGGAACAGCTTCTACTAACAATACAGAGGGAATTGACAGGGGCTATAATCGGGAATAAGTGGTGGGGTAACCTTTAAAAAGTTATTAGGTCCTTCGCTGCTGATTTTAGTCGCCGGCTCAACCGTAGCTCTAGAGCAGCGAAAGCGGCACTAGAAGATAGATTAGAAAGGGTTGTGGAGGAGGGGTATAGTGCTAGTTATCCTATAGTTAAGGCTGAACTGGACTCCTTGGATAACAGGGAGGACCAGGGATTACTAGTAAGGGCTAGGTTGAAAAGAGCGCCAAACGAGGCAAAAAATATGTCCGCATCATTGCGTGCGGAGGAGTTTCGACGTTCTGCTGATCGACACATCGCCAGTGTCACATTGCCGGACGGACGAACCGTAACTTCAAACGACGGAATCTTGGAGGGTTTTCGAACTCATTTTCAGGAACCTTCTACCAAGGAGCCCGGTCTGACTATTGAACAGTTTGACACCTATTTAGCCGACTTTTCTCACATAAGGCGACCGAAGCGGCTAGGTGTAAAGGTAGCATAAAAGAGGAAGAAGTCATTGAGGCCTTGAAACAGGTCGGGCTAGACAGGACCCCTGGGATTGATGGTCTGCCCTACGAGGTGTATTTGAGGCTGTCGCCCAATTTTATTCCTTTGCTGACCGTACTTTTTAACTCCTGGTTTAGGAACGAATGCATACCTCAGTACTTTACATCATAGTACTTTAGATTATTAAATTGTTACGCAAAGATAAAAATGGAGGGGATGGGATAGGCAATTTCCGGAACACAGAGTTAAAGATTTTGGCCAAGATCTTAGCAAATCGTCTGAAGATTGTCTTACACCGTCTAATAAGTCCCGAACAGACTTATTCTGTTAAGGACCGGACGATTCAAGATAATTTGCACACGATACGCTTGATCGTAGAAAAAGTCGACACAGAACCCGCGCTGATCAATTTAGATCAGTCCAAAGCCTTCGACAGAGTAGACCATTGTTACCTAGAGGCTGTTCTTCGCTCGTCTGGGTTTGGTTCCCAGTTTCGCTCTTGGATTCGCCTCTTGTATGTCAACCCCGGTGCTATGGTAGATGGGGTGAGGTCGAAGCCCTTCATGTTAACAAGATCAATCCGCCAAGGTTGTCCGTTATCCCCAATGCTGTATGTGCTGACGCTTGAGCCATATTTGCGCCAGCTTCGGGTGAATCCGGCCCTTCGCGGGATTACTTTGCCAGGTGGCTCTACCCCGGTAAAGTATACCGCCTATGCTGACGATGTGACTTGTAACGAGCAGTACCGAGATTAGAGCCGTGGACATAGAAACAAGTCGGTATGCCAAGGTCACAGAGGCCATAATTAACTACGTTAAGTCTATTGGCTTACGTATCGGTGCCTGGAGGGGTATGCCCCTTCAGGGACCCTTTGGTTGGACTGATGGGCCATGCAAGCTACTCGGCGTCTGGTTTGGTCCGGGTCTCCAGCTGGAGAAAAATTGGTCGGGGGTATTGGAAGCGGTCAAGGTCGCATCTCATTTGTGGGCCTTAAGAAACCTCTCTTTGAAGGGTCGGGCGGAGGTATGCAATTCTCATATCTACCCCCTGATTCTTTACCGTCTATCAGTACTTCCATTCCCGGAGACCACACTAGTTGATCTGGTGCGTGCTCTTTTCGCGTTCTTGTGGCGCGGAAAGCAAGCCATTGTTACCCGGGAGGTCTGTTACCTGCATCCGTCTGAATGCGGTCTGGGTATGCCTAGTGTGGAAATACGTAGACACACTCTTAGGCTGATATACCTGGATCGAATGTGTACACCTAGTGAGGGAAACGGTGTCTTCAGGATGGAAGGCACTAAGAAAGCCTTTCAGGCTTTGGAGGGTGTGCATTCGGCTGAGGGGGAGGCACACAAGTTGCCCCGAAACGAGTGCCCTTTCTATTGCGAGTGTCAGCAGGCCTTGAGATTCCTTCTACGCGTCAAAGAAAGCCTCTCTGACACCCAGCTGTTGTCTCGCAAGGCGCTATATCGGGCCTTAGTGAGGGGATCCGTTCGAGACGAAAAGATTGAGGAGTTCGGTTTTACGAAGGAGGCGCGCCGCTTAATATGGCCTTGGGTGCCTGGGTCGAGCTGCTTCGATAATTACGAGGCATCACTCACCTGGCTGGTAATACGAAATGCCCTCTGGGTCGGCAAAAGACTTTACGCAGCGAGTTTTACGGAGACACCTAATTGTGTCCGATGCGGAGATTGGGAGGAAGACCTTGATCATGCTTTCTTCCACTGCGCCATCGTTCGACCGTTGTGTGAGTTAGTTTAAGGCTTCACGGTTCGCATGCTGAGCGGGCGGTCTTTTTTATGCTGGAGTCGGTTTCCCCGTGCTGCAACTGGGCACCGACCATGAAGAAAGAAGAACGCTACGTTTTTCTGTGTTTGCTAGCAGTTATGAGAGGCGTGATTTGGACGACGCGACAGAAGGAGGTTTACGGAGATGAGACCGTCACTGCTCTCCAGCTTGTTCTCATTTTCAAATATCGATTGAAAATGCGAATTAAGCTGGAGAAGGTGAAACTCGCTCCGGCAAATTTCAACGATAGGTGGGTGAAAGTTTCACGACTGTTTGGAATGAATGAAGCTAATCTTAAGTTCTTTTTTTGAATTTGCTTAGGCTCTTTTAAGAGTTTTGGGTTTTCTGAACTAACGTAGACATACATCGGACAACCTAGAGTAGGCTAGTAAGGCATTTTTGTTCGTTTTTTCTTAACTTAGCTCGAGTATGCATGCTGTCATCGTCCCATTCCCTTTTTAGTTTTCCTTGTCCCATCGCCTCCCCGTTTTTCCCCCATTTTTGGTTCGATAATCCCTACTCCCGGCCCCATTAGGTGACGGATAGACTGCTTTGCCAGTGGTGTAGGCCATTTTTGTGGTGTTTTTTAATAAAAGTCAGTTTTCGAGAGCCCTATGTCTTTTCGACTGACAAAACTTTTTATCTGCCACAATTATTAGTGAGGAGGTTCTTTTTACTAAGCAACTTTGTCATTTGCATATTTCTCATTCGATCATCGTAAATAAGCCCCCCCCCCGCATCATGTATATATATTTGTAATTTTCGGGTTTTAAGTAGGATCTCAACA
Source organism: Euprymna scolopes (assembly GCF_053919585.1). Lineage (NCBI taxonomy): Eukaryota > Metazoa > Mollusca > Cephalopoda > Sepiida > Sepiolidae > Euprymna > Euprymna scolopes. The sequence continues at coordinate 89,576,077 of NC_136503.1, read as the reverse complement.
GAGTGATTCTGGTATTTTGGCGAAAGAGTCTAGTTAAGTTAACGTAATGTTAGTTAGGTCAACATTAACACCCATCCCCCTTTTTCGGCCTTGTGCCACATCTTTTTATTGTACAATTCAATTTTACGAAAAAAAAATTAAATATTTACCACCATTAGAAGTCAAAAACTTTTTACAATTTATATTTTTCAAATGATATTATACATTTTTAAATTATGATATTTATATTTTTTCAAATGATATTATATATTTTTAAATGATATTATTAGTATTTTTTTCAAATGATAAGGTTTATATTTTTTTAAATGATATTATTTATTTTAAATGATATTATTGTTTTTATTTCAAATGATATTATATATATATATTTTAAAATGATATTATATATTTTTAAATGATATTATTTATATTTTTTCAAATGATATTATATATTTTTTAAAGATATTATTAATATTTTTTCAAATGATATTTATTTTTTTTGAATGATATTGTACATTTTAAAATGATATTATTTATATTTTTTCGAATGACATTATTTATATTTTTTCAAATAATATTATATATTTTTAAATGATATTATTTATATATTTTCAAATGATATTATTCATATTATTTCAAATAATTTATATATTTTTAAATGATATTATTTATATTTTTTCAAATGATATTATTTATTTTTAATTGATATTATTTATTTTTTTCAAATGATATTATTTATATTTTTTTAAATGATATTATATATTTTTAAATGATATTATTTATATTTTTTCGAATGATCTTATATATAGTTGAATGATATTATTTTTTCCCATCATATTACTTATATTTTTTCAAATGATATAATATATTTATAAATGATATTATTTATATTTTTAAAATGATATCATATATTTTTAAATGATATTATTGATATTTTTTCAAATGAAATTATATATTTTTAAATGATATTATATATATTTTTTCAAATGATAATATTTATATTTTTTCAAATGATATTATATAGTTTAAAATATTTTTTTTTCACATGATATTTTTCATATTTTAAAATGACAGTATTTATTTTTTTTCAAATGATACTATATATTTTTAAATGATATTATGTTTTTTAAAATTATATTATTAATTTTTAAATGACATTATTTATGTTTTTCAAATGATATTATTTATTTTAAATGATATATTTTTAAATGATATGATTCATATTGTTATGAATGATATTATTTATTTTTAAATGATATTATTTATATTTTTCAAATTATATTATTAATTTTTAAATGATATTATTTATGTTTTTCAAAGGATAGTGTATATTCCAAATGATAGCATATATTTTAAATGATATTATATATTTTTTCAAATTATATTATTTATATTTTTTCAAATAATATTATATATTTTAAATATCATATTTATATTTTTCAAATGATATTATATATATTTACATGATATTATTTATATTTTTCAGATTATATTATTTATATTTAAAAGATATTATTTATATTTTTCAAATGATATTATTTATATGTTTTCAAATTATATTATGTATTTTTAAATGATATTATTTTTTTTCAAATGATATATATTTTTAAATAATATTATTTGTATTTTCTCAAATAATATTATATATATTTTTTCAAATGATATTATTAATTTTTAAATGATATTATAGTTATTTTTAAAATGATATTATTTTTTTTTCAAATGATATTATATATTTTTAAATGATATTATTTATATTTTTTCAAATGATATTATATAATTTTGAACGATATTATTTATATTTTTCAAATTATATTATATATTTTTGAACGATGGTATTTATATTTTTTCAAATATTATTAATATTTTTTAAATGATATTATATATTTGTAAATGATATTATTTATATTTTTTCAAATGATCTTATATATTTTTGAATGATATTATTTATATTTTTGAAACGATATTATATATTTTGAAATGGTATTTTTGTTATTTTTTCAAATGATATTATTTATATTTTTTTAAATGATATCATATATTTTTAAATGATATTATTTATATTTTTTATACTACTTTTTTTACTGTATGGGTGATGGGAGTTGTGAACTCAATAAAACCATCTATACAGTTCACAATGGAGAAAGAAAAAGATAACCAACTGACCTTCCTTGATATACTCCTATCACGCACAGAGTATGGGTTTAAGACATCCGTATATCGCAAGCCTACCTTCACCGGACAATACCAAAACTTCATCTCACATCACCCATACAATATCAAACATGGAATCCTACGCTGCTTACAACATCGAGCAGAGACAATAAGTAGCGGCACCATTACATACCACCAAGAAATGGTCAGGTTGAAGAATACCCTCTGTCGTAACAACTACCCCAATAGTATACTATCCACCAGACGTGTTAATATTATAAGAGAGGAGAATGAAACCCAAAAACCTCCAACGGTCTGCCTACCATACATACGAGGCATCTCCGAAAAGATTCAGAGAATATGTGCCCCCTACAACATCAGGACGGTATTCAAAAGCGAGTCAACACTCAGACGACACCTGGTACGAGTGAAGCCCCGCATGGATGAGAACATGACCAAAAACTGCATATACTCCATCCTATGCAGTTGCAGAAAGGTTTACAAGGGTGAAACATGCCGCCCCCTTAAAGTAAGGGTGGAAGAACACCGAAAAGCGGTAACTAAAGGAGAGACGAAAAAATCGGGTATAGCCAACCATGTCTGGATGGAGAGGGAGGATCATCGCCCCCTATGGGATGAAGTAAAAATAATAAAAAGAGAGACCCACTGGAAAGTGAGACAACTTAAAAAACAGCTCACATGCTCGGACATAACAACCTACTGAGCAAACCAAGCATAGAGCTAAATGCAATTTGGACATCTCTGATAGAGGAAGAAAACCTTGAATAACAACATAGGTGTAACATTAACAAAAACCAACTAAGAATTGTCCTAGTGACATATGGCCGAGTGGTCCTAGACGTTGTATCAAAGTTTACAATTACCCAAAAGGTGTTGAGTTCAATCCTGAACGAAGGCAGTGAAAAAGTAACATTAAAAACAGAGAATCAGCAACTATGTCTCAAAGCCTAGCTGGAGTCCGAACACGGTACCCCTGTAATAATAATAAAGGGTTGGGTTCGAGGCTCCTAACAAACGGTTCCCCAGTTCGATACAAAACACCTGACGAAGGCCGGAGGGCAAAACGACCGAAACGTTGTGACAATAACAACCAAGATGAGGAAGTCAGTTCGACAATCTCAATCAATTTTAAAATGATATTATATATTTTTTCAAACGATATTATTTATATTTTTTCGAATGATATTATTTATTTTTAAATGATATTATTTATATTTTTTCAAATGATATTATTTTTTTTTTCAATGATATAATATATTTTTAAATGATATTATTTATATTTTTTCAAATAATATTTTATAATTTTAAATGATATTATTTACATTTTTCTAATTATATTATTTATACTTGTTAAAATGATATCCTCTATTTTTAAATAATATTATTTATATTTTTTCAATTGATATTATATATTTTTAAATGATATTTTTTATATTTTTTTAAATGATATTATTTATATTTTTTCAAATGATATTATATGGTTTTAAATAAAATTATTTATATTTTTTCAAATAATATTATATATTTTTAAATGATATTATATATATTTTTAAAAATGATATTATTGATATTTATTCAAATGACATTATTTATATTTTTTCAAATAATATTACATATTTATTAAATGATATTTTTTATATTTTTCAAATGATATTATATATTTTTCAATGATATTATTTTTATTTTTTCAAATGATATTATTTATATTTTTAAAAATAATATTACATATTTTTTAACGATATTATAAATAATTTTTTCAAATGATATTATTTTTTTTTAAAATGATATTGTTTATTTTAAAATGATATTATTTATATTTTTTCGAATGATATTATTTATTTTTAAATGATATTATTCATATTATTTCAAATGGCATTATTTATTTTTGTGAACGATATTATATATTTTTAAATGATATTATTTATATTTTTTCGAATTATATTATTTATATTTAAATCATATTATTTATATTTTTTCAAATGATATTACTTGTATTTTTTTTCATGATATTATATATTTGTAAATTAAATTATTTATATTTTTTCAAATGATATTTTGTTTTTTTAAATGATATTATTTACATTTTTCTAATGATATTATTTATACTTTTTAAAATGATATACTATAAAAATACAGTATATAATTTTAAAAAGTATAAAAATGATATTATTTACATTTTTTTCAAATGATATTATATATTTTTAAATGATATTTTGTATATTTTTCAAATAATATTATTTATATTTTTTCAAATTATATTATATGTTTTTAAAAAAATTATTTATTTTTTTTCAAATAATATTATATATTTTTAAATGATATTATATATATTTTTAAAAATGATATTATAAATATTTATTCAAATGGTATTATATATTATTAAATGATATTTTTTATATTTTTCAAATGATATTATATATTTTTCAATGTTAATATTTGTATTTTTTCAAATGATTTTAATTTATATTTTTTCAAATGATATTATATGTTTTTACATGATATTATATATATTGTTTCAAATGATATAATATATTTTTAAATGATATTATGTTTTTTTTTTCCAAATGATATTATGTATATTCTTTTAAATGATAATATTTATTTCTAAATGATGTTATTAATATTTTTTCAAATGATATTATTTATATTTTTTCAAATCATATTACATATTTTTTAATAATATTATTTATATTTTTCAAATGTATGATATATGTTTACATAATATTATGTATATTTTTTCAAATGATATTATTGATATTTTTTCAATTTATATTATATATTTTTAAATGATATTATTTATATTTTTTCAAATGACATTATTTATTTTTATTGATATTATTTATATTTTAAATGATATTATTTATATTTTTTCAAATGATAATATGTATTTTTTAATTATATTATTTATATGTATTCAAATGATCTGATATATTTTAAATGATATTATTTATTTTTAAATGATATTATATATTTTTAAATGATATTATTTATATTTTTTCAAATAAATTTATACAAATGATATTATTTATATTTTTTCAAATAAATTTATACAAATGATATTATTTATATTTTTTCAAATAATATTTATACAAATGATATTATTTATATTTTTTCAAATGATATTATGGATTTTAAATGATATTTTTTATAATTTTCAAATGATATTATATATTTATAAATAATATTATGTATATTTTTTCAAATGATATTATTTATACTTTTTCAAATGATATTATATATTTTTAAATGATATTATTTATATTTTTTCAAATGACATGGTTTTTTTTAATTGATATTATTTATATTTTTTCAAATGATATTATTTATTTTTTAATAATTTTATTTATGTTTTTCAAATGATAATATTTATTTTTAAATGATATTATTAATATTTTTTCAAATGATATTATATATTTTTAAACGATATTATTTATATTTTTTAAAATGGTATTACTTATGTTTTTTGAAATTATATTATATATGTTTAAATGATATCATTTATATTTCTTCAAATTATATTTCATATTTTAAATGATATTAATTATATTTTTTCAAATGGTATTATATATTTTTAAATGATATTTTTTAAATTTTTTCGAATGATATTATTTATAATTTTTCAAATGATATTATATATTTTAAATGATATTATTTATATTTTTTCAAATGATATTATATATTTTTAATGCCATTAGTTTTATTTTTTCAAATGATATTATATATTTTTAAATGATATTATTTATAATATTTCAAATGATATTATTTTTTTTTCAAATGATATTAGATATTTTTCAATTATGTTACTCATATTTTTTTAAATTTTATTATATATTTTTAAATGATATTATTTGTATTTTTTCAAATGATATTATATATTTTTAAATGATATGATTTATATTTTTAAATGACATTATTTATTTTTAAATGATATTATTTATAGTTTTTCAAATGATATTATTTTTTTTTAAATGGTATTATATATTTTTAAACGATATCATTCATATTTTTATAAATGATACAATTATTTTTAAATGATATTATTTATATTTTTAATGATTGTATATATTTCAAATGATATTATATATTTTAAAAGATATTATTTATATTTGTTCAAATGATGTCATTAATATTTGTTCAAATTATATTATATATTTTTAATTATATTATGTATATTTTTTCTTATTATATTATATATTTTTAAATTATATTATATATTTTTAAATTGTATTAATTATATTTTTCAAATGATATTATTTATGTTTTGATGATATTATTTATATTTTTTCAAATGATATTATTTATATTTGTTCAAATGATATTATTTATATTTTTTCAAATGTTACTATATATTTATAAATGATATTATTTATATTTTTTCAAATGGTATTATATATGTTTTAATGATAATGTTAGTATTTTTGAAATGATATTATTTATATTTGTTAAATTATATTATTTATTTTAAAATCATATTATTGTTTTTTTCAAATGATATTATATATATTTTTTCAAATGATATTATATATTTTTAATGATATTATTTATATTTTTTCAAATGATATTATATATTTTTAACAATATTATTAATATTTTTTCAAATGATATTATTTTTTTTTTAAATTATATTGTATATTTTTAAATGATAATTTTTATATTTTTTCGAATGATATTATTTATATTTTTTCAAATATTATATTTTTAATGATATTCTTTATATTTTTATATGATATTATTCATATGTTTTCAAGTAATTTGTATATTTTTAAATGATATTGTTTTTATTTTTTCAAATGATATTATTTATTTTTAATTGATATTATTTATATTTTTTCTAATGATATCATTTATTTTTAAATGATATTATATATATTTTTGCAAATTATATTATATACTAGACCACCCGTGACCCGTTGGGTCAGTACGTTATATTAGCTATGGAATTCATGTATGAGCGTGACACTTGTGGCATAAAGAAAATAGTTTTTTTTTTACATAACAGAAGCATTTCTATGAAAGTATATTAAAATGAAAAAAGAATATAGATAGATTTCTATGAGTCGTTCTGTTTATTATAATTGTTATTTTTTTTTAATTACAGTTACTGAATTGTAAGTGGTTGGTCATACTTATAGGTAAATATGCACTGAACAGGTATCATAATCCTTATTATAGTTAAATTCAAATTTTGATATATCATCTTTTAAATGAAATTGTTAGTTGAAAGTACAGAATAATAAAAAAAACACTCTCCACATGTTAATAATGGCTTTTTAAATAGAAAATGAAAATAAAATGTAACTTTTTTCATTTAATTTAAGCAAACATTCAGTACCCATTGTGTAAAGGAAAACACTATTTAATGTAATAGAAATGTGTGCATTTACCGATTCAGCTTTCCGTTTGGAAATGTAAGCAGACGACTTTAAAAAACATGGGAAGAAAAAAAAGAAATATTTTTGTAATAACGCCCTCTAGTAAAAAGGTCTGCATTAGTTAAGGGGGATAACTCTATCCAGTTTTACATCGCTCCCTTTTTCTCTCTCTCTCACACATACACGTAACTATTTCTCGCGTACGTAACGAAAACAGACGGAGTAGGAGTGTTGAAATCTATTATAGGGAAAGTGAGAGGTGTTTTCTTTCCATAAATTGTATAGGGTAATATTTCATATTATTAATAGATTGATAGATAAATAGATTTTATAATATATATTATAATTATCTATGAATCTATGTATTATTTGTATATATAAATAACTATTTGATCAAATTAAATGAAATTGTTTGTATTAAAAGCGATATACAAATTCCGGAATTGGAATAACGGATTGAAGACGTTGCTATTTACGCATGCGCAACCGGATGTTGAAAACCGGAAATCTGATTGCAAACATACAAGATCCATAGACTTTTAGTATTATATAGATTTTTAAATGATATTGTATATATTTTTTCAAATGATATTTTTTATTTTTTTTTCAAATGATATTATATAATTTTAAATGATATTATTTATTTTTTTCAAATAATATTTCTCATATTGTTAAATTACACTATCTATATTTTTTAAAATGATACTATATATTTTTAAATTATATTATTTATATTTTTTAAAATTATATTATTTATTTTTAAATGACATTATTTATGTTTTTCAAATGATATTATTTATTTTTAAATGATATTATATTTTATAAATGATATGATTCATATTGTTATGAATGATATTATTTATTTTTAAATGATATTTATATTTGTCAAAGTATATAATTTAGTTTTAAATGATATTATGTATGTTTTTCAAATGATAGTATATGTTTCAAATCATATCATATATTTTAATGATATTATATATTTTTAAATGATAATGTTTATATTTTTTCAAATGATATAGTACATTTTTAAATGATAAAATTTATATTTTTGCAAATGATATTATATATTTTTTTATGATATTATTAGTTTTTTTTCAAATGATTATGTTTATATTTTTAAAATGATATAATTTTTTTTAAATGATATTATTGTTTTTTATTCAAATGATATTATATATATATATTTTCAAATGATATTATATATTTTTAAATGATAGTATTTATATTTTTTTCAAATGATATTGTATATGTTTCAACGATATTATTAATATTTTTTCAAATGATATTATTTATTTTTTTGAATGATATTTTATATTTTTAAAAGTATATTATTTATAATATTTCGAATGATATTATTTATATGTTTTCAAATGATATTATATATTTTTAAATGATATTATTAATATTTTTCAAATAATATTATTCATATTTTTTCAAATAATTTATATATTTTAAATGATATTATTTATATTTTTTCAAATGATATTATTTATTTTTAATTGATAATGTTTATATTTTTTCAACTGATATTATTTATATTTTTAAACGATATTATATATTTTTAATGATATTATTTATATTTTTTCGAATGATCTTATATATTTTTAAATGATATTATTTTTTTCACATCATATTACTTATATTTTTAAAAATCATATTATATATTTATAAATGATATAATTTATATTTTTTCAAATGATATCATATATTTTTAAATGATATTATTATATTTTTTCAAATGATATTATATATTTTTAAATGATATTATATTTTTTTTTCAAATGACATTATTTATATTTTTTTCAAATGATATTATATAATTTTAAATATAATTTTTTTTTTCAAATGATATTTTTTTAATTTTTAAATGACAGTATTTTTATATTTTCAAATGATACTATATATTTTTAAATGATATTATTTATATTTTTTAAAGTTGTATTATTTATTTTTAAATGACATTATTTATGTTTTTCAAATGATATTATTTATTTTAAATGATATTATATTTTATAAATGATATGATTCATATTGTTATGAATGATATTTTTATTTTTAAATTTTATTATTTATATTTATACAGTTATATTATTTATTTGTAAATGAAATTATTTATGTTTTTTCAAATGATAGTGTATATTTCAAATGATATCATCTATTTAAAATGATATTATATATTTTTTCAAATGATGTTATTTATATTTTTTCAAATGATATTATATATTTTAAATATAATATTTATATTTTTTCAAATGATATTATATATGTTTAAATTATATTATTTTTATTTTACAAATTATATCATTTATTTTTTACAAATGATCTTATATATATTTAAATGGTATTATTTATATTTTTCAGATTATATTATTTATTTTTCAATGATATTATTTATATTTTTCAAATGATATTATTTATATGTTTTCAAATGATATTATGTATTTTTAAATGATATTATTTTTTTCAAATGATATATACTTTTAAATGATATTATTTGTATTTTTTCGAATGATATTATATATATATATTTCAAATGATATTATTAATTTTTAAATGATATTATATTTTTTTTAAAATGGTATTATTTTATTTTCAAAAGATATTATATATTTTTAAATGATATTATTTATATTTTTTCAAATGATATTATATATTTTTGAATTATATTATTTATATTTTTTCTAATGATATTATATATTTTTGAACGATGGTATTTATATTTTATCAAATATTATTAATATTTTTCGAATAATATTATATATTTGTAAATGATATTATTCATATTTTTTCAAATGATCTTATATATTTTTGAATGATATTATTTATATTTTTGAAATGGTATTATATATTTTGAAGTGATATTATTGTTATGTTTTCAAATGATATTATTTATATTTTTTAAATGAAATCATATATGTTTAAATGATATTATTTATATTTTTTATACTACTTTTTTTACTGTATGGGTGATGGGAGTTGTGAACTCAATAAAACCATCTATACAGTTCACAATGGAGAAAGAAAAAGATAACCAACTGACCTTCCTTGATATACTCCTATCACGCACAGAGTATGGGTTTAAGACATCCGTATATCGCAAGCCTACCTTCACCGGACAATACCAAAACTTCATCTCACATCACCCATACAATATCAAACATGGAATCCTACGCTGCTTACAACATCGAGCAGAGACAATAAGTAGCGGCACCATTACATACCACCAAGAAATGGTCAGGTTGAAGAATACCCTCCGTCGTAACAACTACCCCAATAGTATACTATCCACCAGACGTGTTAATATTATAAGAGAGGAGAATGAAACCCAAAAACCTCCAACGGTCTGCCTACCATACATACGAGGCATCTCCGAAAAGATTCAGAGAATATGTGCCCCCTACAACATCAGGACGGTATTCAAAAGCGAGTCAACACTCAGACGACACCTGGTACGAGTGAAGCCCCGCATGGATGAGAACATGACCAAAAACTGCATATACTCCATCCCATGCAGTTGCAGAAAGGTTTACAAGGGTGAAACATGCCGCCCCCTTAAAGTAAGGGTGGAAGAACACCGAAAAGCGGTAACTAAAGGAGAGACGAAAAAATCGGGTATAGCCAACCATGTCTGGATGGAGAGGGAGGATCATCGCCCCCTATGGGATGAAGTAAAAATAATAAAAAGAGAGACCCACTGGAAAGTGAGACAACTTAAAAAACAGCTCACATGCTCGGACATAACAACCTACTGAGCAAACCAAGCATAGAGCTGAATGCAATTTTGACATCTCTGATAGAAATAGAAAACCTTGAATAAAAACATAGGTTTAACATTAACAAAAACCAACTAAGAATTGTCCTAGTGACATATGGCCGAGTGGTCCTAGACGTTGTATCAAAGTTTACAGTTACCCAAAAGGTGTTGAGTTCAATCCTGAACGAAGGCAGTGAAAAAGTAACATTAAAAACAGAGAATCAGCAACTATGTCCAAAAGCCTAGCTGGAGTCCGAACACGGTACCCCCGTAATAATAATAAAGGGTTGGGTTCGAGGCTCCTAACAAACGGTTCCCCAGTTAGATACAAAACACCTGACGAAGGCCGGAGGGCAGAACGACCGAAACGTTGTGACAATAACAACCAAGATGAGGAAGTCAGTTCGACAATCTCAATCAATTTTAAAATGATATTATATATTTTTTCAAATGATATTATTTATATTTTTTCAAATGATATTATTTATATTGTTTCAAATGATATTATTTATATTTTTTCAAATGATATTATTTATATTTTTTTGAATGATATTATATATATTTTTTCAAATGATATTATTTATATTTTTCAAATGATATTATTTATATTTTTTCGAATATTATTTATATTTTTTCAAATGATATTATTTATATTTTTTCAAATGATATTATATATATTTTTTCAAATGATATTATATTTTTTCAAATGATATTATTTATATTTTTTCAAATGATATTATATATATTTTTCAAATGATATTATTTATATTTTTTCAAATGATATTATATATTCTTTCAAATTATATTATATATATTTTTTAAAATGACATATATATGTATATTTTTCAAATGATATTATTTATATTTTTTTAAATGATATTATATATATTTTTACAAATGATATTATATATTTTTCAAATGATATTATTTATATTTTTTCAAATGATATTATATATATTTTTTCAAATGATATTATTTATATCTTTTCAAATGATATTATATATTCTTTCAAATTATATTATATATATTTTTTTAAAATGACATATATATGTATATTTTCCAATGATATTATTTATATTTTTTCAAATGATATTATATATATTTTTTCAAATGATATTTTTATTTTTTCAAATGATATTATATATATATATTTTTAGTTTGCAGAGAAATTAATTTCTACTTTCCTCATCTATTAAATGTCACTTTTACCGGTGTTCATGTCTGTTGGAAACGAATATCACATTTCCATTGTTTAGTTTTTTTTTATTCAAGAATCTGAAGAAAGGCTGGTTATGTGAAGATTTTCAAACGCCATAATGCTTGAAATTGGTCAACCGGTATTAAAACAATTTTAACTTACAATAAATTCGCTTTTTGTTGATACCAATTCCTTTTTTGAAGTCTTAGTTTTGTTAATACAGTATATTAATGCTCAATTATGAAATATGATAATTTTGTAACTTACTTTTTAAGTCATCTCTTTTTGGCTTAAAATGCATTGGTATATGAAATAATTACTGAATTATACGAACCCAGTAAAATTCAGTATATTACAAACAAGTATATATATATATATATATATATAACTTTTGAAATGTCTACTATATATTGGGTACAATATAATAATCAATAGAGAATCGGATCTATATTAATAAATATGAAATTTGTATGAATAAACATATATACTAGCATGGATATCCAGTGTTACTAGGGTCGACATGAAGTTCGGTTTGGCCACACTTGCTCTACTAAGAATATTGAGTAGTTTTTCATTATTATATGTCAACTCTATCGTTACGCCAACAAAAATTTAAAAAATAAAAGAACAAATATAAACACGAACATGTAAACCCCCGAAAAAAGGAGAAGTACGTGACAAACTATGTACCAGATATTTCGGCAGAAGGGGTACGAAGAGAAGTTATTCTCCGGATATAGAGAACCTTTTTATGACTATATTCCAGTTTAAGCGAGTTTCTTTTGTGCTCCCTTGGTCTAGAAAGATTTGTTATTACAGTTTGTTTCAACGAAAACAAACTGTAAATAATTCAGTTTCAAAAATACAAAAGTAGAATTGGTGTTAACCGAAATAGACGTTATAAAAATGATGAGTTATGACTTATTGTGTTATTAAAAAAAAAAAGAGTTAACAATTACGATGTCAAAAAATGTTAAGAAAAAACTGGTAAAAAACGTAACTGAAATGTTGATTTTTCTTTTAAATAAAGAATTGTAGTTGAAGGGGCGTGTTTGTTTACTTTTAAATAAAAATCCACTGGACCACAAAGTTAATTGCGAAATGACGAAAATTATTTTATTTAAACTAATTGCAAAAATAATGCTTGAAAGTGTGTAGATTTGATATCCGTCGAAAAAGAAAACAAAAATAAAAACAACAAAGTTCGCGCCCAGGGGAAATACCTCAAACCGGTTTATTAAAAATCGATGTTGGTAAAAATAAATTAAATTAAATATTGTATCAACATAAACTAAATTATAATAATAAACGTAAATAAAACAGTTCTCTCACTATAAACAATACCTTCCACACCGCTATTTAATTAAATCGATTTCTTTAATATGCAAATGACGTCACCTCTTAATCGCATATTTTGCAAGAATCATATTATATATAAGAATGAATGAAACATTAAAATAATATACCTTTTGTATATATTAATCAAATTGTGAACAAACAATAAAAAAAACAAACAAACAGACAGGAATATGAATTTATATATAAAGATAAGTGTACTTTAAGATCAAGAAACGACGGGTAGTTTGTTAGTAACCATGTCTGCCTGGGAAAATGTCTTTACCAAACTACTCTGTCAATTTGTGTCTTCCGTGATGTATGGGGGTTTTCGGATCTATTCAACAAAATCTATTAGAATGGTAGCTGGAAATAAAAGTAAAAATGTTGTAGGCATGCATATATATATATATATATATATATATATATATATGTATAATTACCTATGTTTTCTGTGTGCGTATGTGTGCGTATGTGTGCATGTGGAACGGTCTCTATCAAAATACACAGTCAATTTTGGATCTACACATTTTAAACTTGATATATAGGTATTCAGACATGTTCATGGCTACTGAGAAAAGAATACCAGTGAGCGGAAGAATCACATGAGGTATGATGTAGCGGAATCTTGGCAATCGTAATATTCCTCAGTCTCTATGTGGCTCAAAATGGACAAATAATTGATTCCTAATTAGACGTTATGAAATGTGACACTTGAGAGATATTGGAAAGACAAAAGCATGAATAGGTACCTCACTAATTGAACAACAACCAAAAGAAACGCCGTTATGAAGAGTCATCTTCCCTTCTTTTACACAACAACGCTGATGAGCGTAGTGGTCGGCTATCGTATATTGACAACGAACAATTAAGATTCATATCCACGCACAGCTGTTCGAGCACTTGCTTCTGAATTAGACATAAAGTATACGATGCTTGAGAGAAATTGGAAGACAAAAAACTTGTAAAATGAATGCCTCAAGAATTGGACGTCAACCAAAAGAAACGCTGTTATGAAGTGCATATTCCGTTCTTTTACGCAACAAAAGTGACTTGTTTCCCGACCGAGCTGTGACTTGCGATGAAAAAATGGGTGCTTTTCGACAATCGGCGACGCTCAGCTCAGTCATTAGACGCTGACGAAACTCCACGATACTTCCTGAAGCTAGAGTTGCACCAGAAGAAAGTTATGCTAACTACTTAGTAGTCTGCGACCGGTTTCATTCATTTTGACTGCAGGCTAACCCATTTCGGCGGTGAAATACTGTCAACAAATGGATGAAATACATCAAAAACTTCGACAACACTAAGCATGTCAACAGAAAAAGTCCAATTATCCCCCAGAACTCATGGTGCTAAACCGACTCTGCAGAAGTTGAATGAATTGACCGCGAAACCCTGCTTCATCCGTCATACTCTCCAGACCTCTCGACTACTGATTGCCATTTTTTAAGCAGCTCAGTAACTCTTTACGTGAGAAATGCTTAAAAACTCTAATTAATATCAAAACACCTTCAGCGACATTGCCACGGGAAAACAAGATTTTTCGTTGCTGGCATGAATACTTATTTCAATTAATATTTTTTTGTTTAAGTCGAGATATGTTTATCTGAATTTAAAAGTAGAAAACCGCAAGAATAGTGTTGTCAACCTGATATGCGCGCGTGTGTGTGTGAGTGTTTGTTTGTGTGTGTGTGTGTGTGTGTGTGTGTGTGCGTGCGTGTGTGTGTGTGTGTGTGTGTGTGTGTGTGTGTGTGTGTGTGTGTGTGCAGAAATAGAACGGAGAAAGAGATATACGAAAAAGAAGTAACGATGATGGGAAATACAGGAATACCAATACAATAGTGAAGTTGAAGGTTACAATGATAAATATAGAGATAAAAATGTAGAAGAGCGAGCGGAGGATTGTATGGTGCTGTAAAGAGGAAGAGTCAATCTCATAAGTTCAATAAATCTCAGATACGCGTCACCTATTTATTAATACATCGACAAAGAAAGAAAATGCTCATCACAGATAAATGACACTTTCCTTATTCTAAAAGTAAGCAACGGATTATCTGCTAGCTTTTAATCCATAAAGACTCCAGAGTTAATCTTGAAGATACAAGAAGTTAACTCAACGTATAGTGGAATGTGCATTCTTCCTATTAGTTGCGCTTCAGTATTGTTTGAACTTTGGTACACAACGTTCAGCATTTACAAACAGACTTAAAGTGTGCGATTTCCAAACACATGTCGTTTTAATACGACAATAAAATATGGAAGCGCAGAGATGATAAATATGAACATCACACAAGATCAAGGTGCTTAGACCATGACATGAACAAAACACAGCGCTCAAAACAATTGTGGTTTTATTCTAAATACAATGGGTTTTAAACACATCTACGTTTCTTTCAATCTTGACACGATAACACATTATTTATATATATATATATATATATATATATATATATATATATATATATATATATATATATATATATATATATATAGAGAGAGAGAGAGAGAGAGAGAGAGAATAAAAAGTAACAAACCGTATTATCTGTTCATCAACGTTTCGTCTTTATTTCGAGACTTCCTCTGGATGAATGAGATTAAGAAACCAAAAAAATATACCAGTACAAAATATTTGAAAATGTTTCACGTGCACAGTGTGACGCAGTTCTATTTCAGAGAAACGGGAAAATGATGTTGGAAATTCAAAAAGGAGGGGGAGGGCTGGCGCTGTTAAAGAGAAGGAAATTTTAGTGACATCATATAGTCGTTAATGTAATTTTAAAACTATGAACGCAAGTTTATATTCTTATTGGGGAAAAAGATATATCTGTTGAAATTCAAATATAAGTTTGTAACAGAAATGAAATGAGTGTTTTTTTATGTAATTTATTGATTGAGATTATGTGTTAATATTTACAGGGGTTGTTGAATGGTGTGAGAAAGTTAACCTGTGACCACAGTTAAATAATGTTCTTTTAATAAAAGTTTGCTTATTAGTGGCGCTATGTTATAGAAACCTCCACGTTATTTTATAGTGCTTGAAATTGCGATAAGCGCAGATTCAAGAAGTCTCCGGCGCGGTTTATTTGAAATAAATTTAACTACTTTTGCTTGTTTAAAGTCAAAGGTGTGGGCATGTTGCAATGAATGAGAGAATAATGCACTTAGAGAATTGCTATTTTTTATATCTCGTTGATGAACACATAATACGGTTTGTTCCTTTTTTATTTTCTCTATTTTGTCGGAATACTATTTCCATTATTTTCATCATATATATATATATATATATATATATATATATATATATATATATATATGTGTGTGTGTGTGTGTGTGTGTGTATGTATATGTATGTATGTATGTATATGCATCCAAAGTCACCGTTTATCAGTAATTATTTACTTCAAGTTTCGTAGCAGTCGCTTGGTGGTCTTGAGGTAAAAGGCTTAGCAAATGGAGTTAAAGGTGTCTTCGTGGCTGAGTTCGAATCTAGCTACTGTCAGGAGTTGTTATCCTGCACTGATGAGTGCGTAAACATGAAACAATGGTGTTTTAAGGTATAAACGAATAATTATTATTTACTGTAAATATAAATATTATATGTGTATACATACATTAGAAATAATAATAAGAAAATACAAAACAGAATTTGTGTCAATTCAAAATATAAGAGATCTTAACTATATTTAGGAATGAAAAAAATTGCAGATATTATAAAATTCCCCTAAAAAACCGCCGATGCTATCTCCAGAGAGCAAAACTTATACCGATACAGGGAGAGCTTGTCTGAAGTTTTACCAACTGACTTTTTCATAATAAAAAAGTAATTTTCGCTTTGGCTCGACATTATATTCAACTCTAGTGGTGTAACTTAAGAATGCATGTAGTAAACGTATTAAATACGTTAATCGATTCTTATTAAATATTGGGATATTATTGCAAAAGTCAATAGAAAAACTACTGACATGATTAGCTCCCTTTAATACCTTAGGTGGTCAGTAATAAAAACGTATTCGGTGCAAATAAATTTCAGTCAGTGTTTGACTTGTTTTTCATCATGAATGTCCAACATCCATTGATTTACCATCATACAATGTTACCTTTCGCAGCTACTTAATAATTATCACGTCACTAGGAGGTGTGGTCTTAGACGGGGTCTTTATTAGTGGGCCTTAAACCTGCCACTATTTTTTTTTTATTTATGGTGTTATCTCAAAGCTAAACAATCGCCAGACTATAAAGAATATCATCACAGGTTCAAAATAAGGGCACTTACAAACAAGGGGTGGGGAGGAGTGATTGATAATTCGGCATGTCGTCTCCATTGTTGATCAAGTGGGGCATAAACTGGTGTTTATTTGTCACAAATATGATTGGATTGCAGAAAAAGCTGTGAAAAGAATGGATCCTATTTAGAGAATCACCCTGAGAACCTTTGAATGAATTTTATTTTCAAATTTTCGTTTTACAGCAAACGTCACTTTTATTAATGCTAAAAAACAATAACAGTTAAAATGTTATTGTAGAATCAACGAAGTGTGCGGAGTTTTATTGCAACTAAGTGCGGTATAAGTGCGGTTTACATTACCACAATGATAAATTATATTTGCAACTAAAAATTTCCTTACATGTTGTTTTTTTTAAATTCCATTTTAACGCAAACAAGGCAGAGTGCCACTTTGATGTAGGGAGTTGCTATCGGGGACATAAGTTGCAGGGATACTATGTAGTGAGTTGAGCAGCGAGATGTCTGTTCGCATTACACTTGAACTTTTACATGTAAGTAAGTTGGTGAAGCGGGGATCCAGAAGGGAGTTCTAGCAATTCTGGCCTGAGAAAGAAACTATTCTGGTCTGGGGAAGACACTATTAGAGTAAAAGGCTTTCCTACTTCTATTGATCTCCACCGTGTAGGGGTAGGAACCTGCTGCTTGTTGGGTTTACGTCTAGGGGATACAAGGGCCTGCAGTTCATCGGAGCATCCATCATTAAAATACATGTAGAACAGGCAGAGGGATGTAACCTTTCCTCGATGGGACAGAAGTTGAAGCCCAGATGACAGTTCACGACCTATCAAGTTAACGACTCTCTTTTAAACCCTGTACAGGAGTGAGGGACTAGTCGCAGATGCACCAGCCCAAATAGGACAACATTACTCCACACATGGGCGAATGGTGGCCTTGTAGATGTACAGGATACATTCAGGTGCAAGTAAATTTCTAGTATTGTAGAGAGAGCCCACCTTCCTCGCAGCGGCCTAGGCAATGCTCTCAATGTATGTTAAGCAATGCTCTCAATGTGAAGTTAAGCAATGCTCTCAATGTATGTTAAGCAATGCTCTCAATGTGAAGTTAAGCAATACTTTCAATGTAAAGTTAAGCAATGCTCTCAATGTATGTTAAGCAATTCTCTCAATGTGAAGTTAAGCAATGCTCTCAATGTGAAGTTAAGCAATGTTCTCAATGTGAAGTTAAGCAATGCTCTCAATGTGAAGTTAAGCAATGCTCTCAATGTATGTTTAGCAATGCTCTCAATGTGAAGTTAAGCAATACTCTCAATGTAAAGTTAAGCAATGCTCTCAATGTATGTTAAGCAATGCTCTCAATGTGAAGTTAAGCAATGCTCTCAATGTGAAGTTAAGCAATGCTCTCAATGTATGTCAAGCAATGCTCTCAATGTGAAGTTAAGCAATGCTCTCAATGTATGTCAAGCAATGCTCTCAATGTGAAGTTAAGCAATGCTCTCAATGTGAAGTTAAGCAATGCTCTCAATGTATGTTAAGCAATGCTCTCAATGTGAAGTTAAGCCTACGTGTTTGAAAGAAGTATTTTCAGGTAATGTATCTTTAGCTATAGCTACGTATTTATGCTTTCTTGTAATTATTGAAGGAAACAAGCTTAGTATTGGCAGAATTGTATGTGACCATCCACTTTTGATTCAATTTTATTACAGATTGAAGGTCTTTCTCTAGTGTTTCCGCCAATTTCTTTGATATGTGTCCACTTTTCCTCTTTTTTTCTTAGATATGTGTCCACTTTTCCTCTCTTCCCTGTTATAGAGCGTGGTGTCATCAGCAAATATACCCCTCTTTGAGACAGGGGAGTCATTTATGAATTTCAGGAATAATAAAGGTCCAATGATAAACCCATGAGGTACCCTCGTCTTTATATCATATTGTTTGGATGTACGACCGTCAAGGACAACCTGGATTCTTTTATTTAAGAAGGATTAAATTATGTTAAGTGTTACCGTATGATCTGATTTTCCTGGCAAGACCATTGTGCCATACTCTGTCAACAGGGATTGGCTAAGTCCATATTTTTGGTTGGTCAGAAGTTTATCAGCTACAAAACGACCAATAGAGCTTGGTAAATTATGGACTCAAATATTTTGGCTACCAGTAGAGCTTGGTTAATTATGGACTCAAATATTTTGGCGAGGAGTCTAATGGGGCAATAATTTAATGAGTCAGTTCTTTCACCATAATTCTTGTACACTGGAAGCAGTTTTCCAGCAGTCGGGAAAGCAAGATTCATTAAGGCATTTGTTGTAAAGTTTGGATAGGACTGGAGCACCCTCAGCGGAGCATTTTTTTTATAATACAGTCGGGATAAGATCGGGTCCACATACTTTTGATGTGTCTAGATTTTTTTACATTATGCCCCTGAGAAGGGATCATTTTCAGATCATATAATGGACAAAATGTGTGGCGTCTGTCCGTACAGAAAAGTCAGAAAGGGAGTGGTTTGCTATGTCCCTGTAGAGTTGAAGCCAAACCGACTGGTAAACATGTTAGCCCTCTCGGTTGTTGTGCAAACAACCTCGTGATCGTTGGATACTGGGGAATTATTGATTGCCTATTACTTACTAAATTGTAGTAGATTTTCCAGAATTACGGGTCCCTAGTTTATGTGGTTAAATGCGTTTTCTAATGGTTTCGGTATATTCTCTCTTAGCTGTCGCTATTTATTTCTTACAATTACTTTTAGCGTCTATAAGCTTTTGTCTGTTTGTACTGGTCAGTTTAATCTGCGAAATACAAGCGGTCTTTGAGAAATGACAGCTGCACAAGTAGAAGTAAATCATTGGGTAGAGTTGGGTCTGCTATAGGATTTTCGCGTGGGAACATGTACTTCAACTGCCGTTTCAAACTATTCAGTGGTTTCATTTGTGTATTGTTCCCTATGGGGCATCTCTGATGAGATTCCTGATGGCTTCTCAGTCACCCTTCCAATGATTCCTTGTCGTTTTGAGCAATGGCTCTCAGGTTTGGATCAAGAATTTAAAGCGATTTCTACCATTATCACAGCTTGATCAGCATTCTAGAGTGGGCTGTGGGCATTCCTTACAAAATCATTCGGAACTGTGGTCAGAACTTGATTTAAAAGTGAAGCTTGTTGATCTTACTGATCTGGGAAAC